>NW_027185694.1:22384118-22412332 GCF_028583685.1 Petaurus breviceps papuanus | reverse complement strand
CACACACACACACACACACACACATATATATATATAAACACACACACCTTCATAATATAGAAAAACATTGTTCAGTCAATCAACAAGCATTTATTAAGCACTTTATTTTGCCCATCACTAAGCTAAGTGCTAGGAATATATACTAACAAAAAGAAAGAAAGTTCCTGTCCTCAAGGAACTTACATTCAAATGGAGGGAGGACAACACATAAAAGGGAGGTGAAAAGGAGGGGGAAGAGGGAAAGGTACTTGGCAAGGGGATATGAAAGTGAGTCGGCAGTTCCCAGAAAGGAACAAAGATATTTCTGGCCTGGGCCTCCTCTTCCACCAGGAAGAAGGAATGAGAGAGGCCAAAGACTTGTATACTACACAATATAATCATGCTTGAACATCATGAATGCTTTTTTCAAGAAAAGAATTGATGGTGCTGAACATAGCTAATACTAAACAACATCACAAAAAAATGAAATCAATTATATATACACACACACACACACATACACACATGCACACACACACACACAAAGAAGAGGCAATTGGAGTTAAGTGACTTGCCCAGGGTCACACAGATAGTAAGTATCTGAGATCGAATTTGAACTCAGGTCCTCCTGACTCTAGAACTGTTGCTCTAGCTACTACATCACCTACCTACCCCATTGTAGCAGCAAGCACCCCAGCGATCCCAGGGTGGCTGCCAGGACAGGTTCTTGGATCTGCTTTGATAAAGGAAAGCAACTCAAAATGGGTTAACAAGCTTACTTTAATCAGTCAGATATGTATCATTTACCTAGTTCAGGGGAAAAAGGTCAGCACCCCAAACTTCAAAGTATACAGGCAGAATTATCAAGACAGAAATAGATCAAATAGACAGCTTTCCAAACTGTCCAGCCATTACATCCATACCAAATCAACATCTGGGTTTCAACATCTGGGTTTTTCAAAGCTGGGGGCCTCTGGACAATGGCTTCCCAGAATCCATATCAAATCACAGAACACTTCTCAAAGTGAGCCCCAAAACAAAGCTACACATCAGGGCTTATATAGCCTTCTCCTGGCTCAGAGAATGTAACAACCTCACTGGCCAATCAAGAAGTATCTACTGAAAAACAAGCCTCCCACCCCAGGCTTCAGGTGCACTTTAGCCTAGGCACAGGGAAGATCTTTAAATTTGCATTCCCATTACACCCATGAAATCAATTCGATTTTAACAGACAGGAAAAGGCTTTCTTTAAAAAATTAATGTGAGTTGTTACTAAATCACTTGCTTTTGTACAATTGGACTGCTAACTTGTCAAACCAAAGATTAGAAGTAGTACAAATAAAAAGAAAGAATAATAATGAGAAAAAGACATGGCAACATGTGGATAATGAACAGAGCTGAGGTTGGGGGTGGAGGCGATTTTAGAGTAGAAAGAAGAATTATAATATCAGGATATAGACTCACTAAGCTGAAATTTCTTGATATGGTCAGAATGGCCAGAGCACACTTGGTATTTCCAAGTAGGTGGAATGTATGAACCATTTAACTTTCTCATTCAACGACTTAATTCAACAGTGATCCATTCATAAGGTGTTCATTCCTAGTGATCAACTAGTCAGAAGGTACATATTAAGTGCCTACTATGTGCCAATAACTTTGCTAGGTGCTCTATTACAAAGAGCAAAATGAAATAGTCCTTGCCCTCATGGAGTTTACAATCTATGGCAAGACAATATGTCCATATATGAGTATATATAAAATAAATAAAAAGTAATTCTGAGACAAGGCAAGAGTGGAGAGCCACTAGAAGCTGCAGAATCAGGAAAGAAAAGGTCTAGCTTTACATTTCTTAAGGTCATTAGTATTCTACTGAGTGATGAGGAAGCTAGGAGGTGTAAATAGAGCGCTGATCCTGGAGTCAGGAAGACTTGAGTCCAAATCCGACCTCAGACACTTGACACTTAACTAGCTACGTAACCTTGGGCAAGTCATTTAACCCCAATTGCCTTGCCTTCCTCCCTCCAAAAAAACTTCCCTCCCTCCCATTCTGCCCTCCCTTCCATCATCCCCCCTCTCATCCCCTTCCCCCCTGCTCTCCTGTAGGGTGAGATACCCTATTTAGTGTGCATTTCATTCCATCCCCGAGTCAAATTCAATGAGAATAAGGTTGACCCATTCCCTTTTGCCTTCCTATTCTTCCCCTCCATTGTAACCATTTTCCCTTGCCTCTTCTATATGAGATAGTTTACCCCATTCTGTCTCTCCCCATCTCCTCTCATTATATTCCTCTCTCACTTCTTAATTTCACCTTTTAAGTATTCACCTTCCTATTAAATTGGTCCTGTACTCTCTATCTATGTATACCTGTAAACATATATATATATACACACATTCACATATGTATTCATATGCCCATATACCCGCTGATATAGACATATATATATATATATATATATATATTCCCTTCAGCTATTTTCATACTGAAAAAAGTTTCATCAGTTAAAATTATCATTTGTCCATGTAGTAATGTTAATAGTTCAACTTTGATAAGTTCCTTATGATTTCTTTTCCCTGTTTACCTTCTCATGCTTCTCTTGTTTCTTGTACCTGAATGTCAAATTTTCTATTCAACTCTGGTTTTTTCATCAAGAATGCTTGAAAGTCCTCTATTCCACTGAATGACCATATTTTCCCCTGAAACACGATACTCAGTTTTGCTGGGTAGGTGATTCTTGGTTTTAATCCCAGCTCCTCTGACCTCCGGAATATCATATTCCAAGTCCTTCTATCCCTCAGTGTAGAAGCTGCCAGATCCTGGGTTATCCTGATTGTGTTTCCACAATATTCAAATTGTTTCTTCCTGGCTGCTTGTAATATTTTCTCCTTGATCTGGGAATTCTGGAACCTGGCTATAATATCCCTAGGAGTTTTCTTTTTGGGATCTTTTTCAGGAGGTGATCGGTGGATTCTTTCAACCTCTATTTTGCCCTCTGGTTCTAAAACATCAGGGCAGTTTTCCTTGAGAATTTCTTGGAGGATGATTTCTAGGTTCTTCCTTTGATCGTGGCTTTCAGGTAGTCCAATAATTTTTAAATTATCTCTCCTGGATCTATTTTCCAGGTCAGTGTTTTTTTCCATGAGATATTTCACATTGCCTTCTATTCTTTCATTTGTTTGGATCTGTTTAACAGCATCTTGATTTCTCATCAAGTCATTAGCTTCCATTTGCTTTAATCTAATTCTGAAGGAATGATTCTCCTCAGTGAGCTTTTGAGATTCTTTTTCCATCTGGCAAATTCAGCTTTTTAAGACATTCCTCTCCTCATTGCCTTTTTGATCCTCTTTTGCCATTTGAGTTAGTCTGTTTTTTAAGGGGTTGTTTTCCTCAGTCAGGCTGTTGACTCTCATTTCATAATTTTCTTGCATCGTTCTCATTTCTCTTCTCAATTTTTCCTCCACTTCTCTTATCTGCTTCTTAAGGTCCTCTATGGCCTGTAACCAGCTTGTATTTTCCTTTGAAGCTTTTGGTGCAGGAGTTCTGACTTCACTGTCTTCCTCCTGTTCTGTGCTTTGATCCTTTTTGTCCCCAAAATAGGAGTCTAACGTTGGATTCTTCTGTTTGCTTCCTTTGCCTGATCATGTTGCCACTCAATTACTTGACTTTTGGGCTTTTTGCCACAGTAGGACTCTGCTGCCAGACAGGGGGGCTTCATACCAAACACTGGGGTTTTCTCAGCTGCTGGAGGTATTAGTTGGTTGCCCCCTCTGAAGCCTCCACATGCTCTGGCAAGCTGGTCACACACCCCAGGAACTCTACCCTAGACTGCAATCCAGATCCAAGCAGGTTAAAGCAAGAGTGATTACCCCTCAGACTGGTCGCTTGGTCCCCCTACACTCTGCAGGCCACAAACTGATGCTGCCAGGTGGTGGCGACGCAGCAGCCCTCAGCAGCTTCTCGACCCAGGGGCAAAAGCCAATGCACTCCCACCTACTGGGTCCCAAAGTCCATACTGCACTGACCTCTCACTTTGTTCTTAGCATTTATGTGTTGATAATTCTGGATCGCCACAGCTGCTGGTGATCTGGAGTCCCTCCAGCCAGCAGCTGGTTAAGCCCGCCCTGGGGCTAAAACCTGGATGTGGGGCTAGGCTCCCAGAGCGCTGTGCTAGCCGATTCCTGCCAGCCTGCTGGGCTGTCTTCAGTGGGAGGTTAGCCTCTCTATGTCATTTTATGGGTTCTGTAGCTGCAAAGTTTGTTCAGAGTCCCCTTTTACATGGATTGGAGAGCTGGAGCCATGCATAGGTCCTGTTTCTACTCCACCATCTTGACTCCACCTTCCTCCTTCCCTTTTCAATCTACAAATCCTGAGTGAGACTTTTAAAACAAAGAGATTCCTGATTTACCAGAATCACTCAGAAGCAGCACAGAGGACATATGGAATGTATGCCAGGAAAAAAATATGGATAGCAAATTTGTAGAATGAATTTGTGAGACCCTGGCCTGCAGGTACAGCCCAGGGTGATGTTAAAAATATCCATGCAAACCTGACCACTGGACATAAGGATACAGGACATAACGCTTGTCTCCCCCAGAGTAGAAATGAAAATCACCTTCCACCCCCCTTAGTCACTTTAATTGGGTGAGATGACTGATGATTGTCCTTTGCAAACAACATTTGGATTCCTCTGCTTCTATGCCAGAAGTATAGTTAAAAATCAGATCTCAGTAAGAGAGTGGCTCTTGTTGCTAGGAAAAGAGATTTTTAGATCTTTACCAGAGCACCTGAATGCTGCTTGAGAGTTTTATCATTGTATTTTTTTTTTATTTTCAGTCCTATTCAGTAAATGGACTTAATCATTAATTTATAATTTATTGATGGTTTACAATGATCCATAACTGTGGGTCACTTGTAATTTGAAAGATTAAAATGTTCAATGGGAATGAGGGTATTTGAGTCAAATAAATTTCTTAAAATCTTTGGGTTTTCAGCCTTAGAGTAAATGAGACCAGATCAAAGTCACTAGTAAGCTGGAAACTATGGAGACCCAGACTCCATCTTTTCAGGTATACCAGGGATAAGGTAGGCTGTTTACATCAGGGCATGTACACTGGGAACTGAATCAAGCTTACAGCACCACCTGGTGGCTCATGAAGAGACTAATAGATGAGCTTTTCCTGACCACTCCTCTGCCTTTCCACTCTTAAGGCCACAGTTTAGCAGGTGTTCCTAAGGACAGGAGACTTCCTGTACCTTGTTCTATACAGAATCTTCACTCTTACATAGTATGATTATGTTCTTCAAGTAGAGAACTGGTTAATACTGGATATAATGAATTATAAATAAAACACAAAAATAAAATTGATTGTATTTTGACAAACAGATTAATGACATGGGAATCACTTCTGAATAAATCGTCTGTATACAGACAGATCACTGACTTGTTAAAGCAAAGATCAAAATTAATACCAAATTAGAAGACTAAACATGAGAAGAGTGTATGATGGATAATTGAGGCAACTCTCCAAGGTAACTATTTAAAGAATCTATTGATTCAGAAAACAGGAAATGATTAAAATAACAAATATTAAAATAGAATATCACCATTTCCTAAGGAAGTTTAATTGATGTAAATCAATGAGACTAAAAGGGTGTAGAAACCACAAGACCCAGCAATCACTTTATCTCCTGGCCAAATGTAGATATATGGCAGCCAAGGGCAACTTTGTTACAACTCATGACTGATTTGTAATACTGTATAAAGGAGATTAATTAGTATGACACTACTAGGTCTGTATTCCAAAGAGATCATAAAAAAGGGGAAAGAACCTACATGCACAAACATATTTATAGAAGCTCTTTTTGTGGTGGCAAAGAATTGAAAATGAGGAAATTCCCATCAGTTGGAGAATAGCTGAACAAGTTGTGGTATATGAATGTAATAGAATACTGTTGTGCTATAAGAAATAATGAGCAGGTGAATTTCAGAAAAACCCAGAAAGATTTATATGAACTGATACTGAGTGAAGTGAGCAGAACCAAGAGAACATTGTACACAGTTAACAGCAACATTGTGTGATGATCAACTATGATTGCCTTAGCTCTTCTCAGCAATACAATGATCCAAGACAATTCCAAAAAACTCAAGATGAAAGATGCTGTCCACATTCAGAGAGAACCGTGGAGTCTGAATGCAGATAAAAATATATTATTTTAACTTTTTTGTGTGGCTTTTCCCTTCTGTTTGACCTTCACAATATGACTAATGTTGTGAAATACATTTCTATGATTGCACATGTGTAAGCTATATCAGATTGCTTGCCATCTTGGAAAGGGGAGAGGGAAGGGAAGAAGGGAGAAAAATTTGGAACTCAAAACATCATAAAAATGAATTTTGAAAACTATATTTACATGTAATTGGAAAAAAACCAAAATACTATTTACAAAAAACAACCAAAAAACCCCAAAAGATATTGGTAGAAGATAATGAGCAGATGAGCAATTCTGCCTCAAAAAAAAAAAAAACAGAAGAAGCAGTTGAGGGAAAAAACAAGTTTATAGAAAGTTTATCAAGAGACCCAACTAAGCCAAATCATCCCAATAGCATTTATTGATTAAATTAGATAGAGAAGAACAAAAAGATGAAAAAAGACCTTTGAATATTTGTAAACTTTTTTGTCTACCAGTTATGAGGAAGTCACCACTTTTAGACCTTAAACATCATAACCCCTGATATGTTTTAGGAAGAAGTAAAAACGGGCCATAATTAAATTTGGAAATTTGTTCTTTTAATGGCCCCCAAGCTTCTCCCTGAAACAAAGGCTCATATTTTTAATATCTATAATCTTCCAGAGATGCTATGTGGTTGTGAAGGATAGAATACTACAATCACTGAAGAATTGAAATTAGAGGTAAACAAAAGGGCAATAAAAAAGCAAGTGGTGGGTAAGAGCTGATCACAACATATTAAAAGTGAAGAATAGCATAGGAAAAGAAGTGTGAAAAATATCATCAGAAATAGAGTGGAAAAGGAGATGGGCCAGTCATGCAGTAAAACAAGAGATAACCCCCCCCCCACACACACACACACACACACACACACGTTGGATTGCTCTTTTGTGGATGATTTATCATAAGACATGGACAAGTATTGCACAAGATAAGAAAGTGTAAATGGGTTGCTATCTGTGCCACTGGATGGAGTGGCCATATCAATGAGATCTCAAATCCATTGAGGCATCAACATATCAAAAGCAGTAGATGAGATCACCTAGAGAGAAAATGTAAAGAAGAGAAGATGATCCAAGATTAGGCTTAAGGGGCACGCAAAATTCAGAGGTTGGGATGTGGATAGTGATCCAGCAAAGGAGACTAAGACCAAGTGGTTACACAGTAAGAGAAGAATAAGTAAAGAACAGTATCATAGAAGTCAAGGGAGAAGAGTATCCAGGAGGAGGGAATAAGGCTAAAAATTGTCAAAAACTACAGAGGTCAAGAAGGATCAGGTTTGAGAAAAGGTCTTTAGGTTTAGCAGTATAATGGAGTGGAGAAAAGCACTAGATTTGGAACCAAAGACTCTAGGTTCAAATCTTCACTCTGCTATTCACTACTTAGGTGAACTTGGCTGAAATCATATGATCCTAAGACCCTCTTCGAACCTCTCAGTTTCCTTATCTATAAAATGAGGTGGTCAGACCAAATGACTTCTGAAGTCCCTTCCAGATCTAAAGCTATGATCTTATGATTATTGGTTCCCTTGGAAAGAGAATTTCTAGTCATCAGAAAGAGAGAGATATAAGGACAGATTGTGATCAGAAAGGGAAACCAGAATGGGACAACATAGAGATCACACAAGTTATAAATGATGGTGATCTATAAAGTTGATTTAACCACCCACTCCTGTATGTTACTGAGGTAGAGTGAAGATATAGGTCATGGGAGCTAAGGAAATTGATGAACTTGGAGACCAGGATGTTTAAAAGGATGTCAACATATATATTAATGTCCCTGAGTATGATGACAGGAGTAAGGGTGGAGTAGAAAATTGACTCAGGTAATTGCCTACTTAAGAAAAGAGTAAAATGGTGGTTAATATATTATGGCAACATAAATGACCTAGGAAAGAATTCTCTATTTGATTACAACTGTTGCTAAAACTGGAAAGCAGTCTAGCAGAAATTAAGCTTAAACCAACATCTTGTACCATATGCTACAATAAAATCAAAATGAATATTAAAGGTCATGCTACGTAAAAAAAAAAAACCTAGAAGAAAAACAGATCATGGACAATCATATTCTTGTAACTATGGCTCTCAGGATTGAATTCTTAATCAAACAAGAGATAGAGGCAATTACAAAATAAAATAGATAATTCTGATTACATGAAATTGAAAGGCTGCTATAGGTACAAAATTAGTGTATCCAGGAAAAAAGGGAAGAGCTCAACTAGGAAAAAAAAATTTGCATCACATATCTCTAATAAGGGATTGGTACAACAAGAAATATAGACAACTAACAAATATGTAAGGTCAAAAGCTATTCCCCAATAGATAACTAGTCAAGGGATATTAACTAACAATTGTACACAGTTAACAGCAGCATTGTGTAATGAAAAGAATTGAAAACTACTAACAACTATATAAAACAATGATCTAAATCACTAAGAGAAAGGCAATTCAAAACAACTCAGCAAATTGACAAAAGATGGGGCAGCTAGGTGGTGCAGTGAATAGAGCACCAGCCCTGGAGTCAGGAGGACCTGAGTTCAAATCCAGCCTCAGACACTTAACACTTACTAGCCTTGTGACCTTGGGCAAGTCACTTAATCCCAATTGCCCTGCCTTCCCCCCCTCAAAAACAAAGAAACAAAAATTGACAAAAGATAGGAATAGATAAAGAGGAGGGGTTGTGTAATAAGTGCCATGGTGACACTTTGTAGTTGGAGTTATGATTTGATACAACCATTCTAGAAAACAATTTCAAATTATTCAAATACAGTAACTAAAAGATACATACCTTTTGATCCAAATATCCCACTGCTAGGGATATGTACCAAGAAGATTCATGATAAAAAAAAAGAAAGTTTCCATATACACCAAAATATTCATAGTAGAGATTTGTGTGTGTGTGTGTTAGTAACGAAGTAGAAACAAAGTCAATGCCCATTAACCCGGGAAATGGGTAAACAAATTGTGGTGAATGAGCGGAATGGAATAGTACTATGCTTTGTGAAATGATGAACATGATGAATACAGAAAACCATGGACTTAGATGAATTGCTGTAATATAAAGCAAGCAGAGACAAAAAAAAAACAATAGATACAATGACTTCAACAATGTAATTGGAAAGAACTACCACATAACCATAAAAAATAAATGTTGTGAAATTATAAAGACCCAAGCTTGGCCCCAAAGGACAGATATAAGAAGACACATCTTTCCCCTCCCCTATTTTTTGCAGAAGTGGTGATCTATTGGTGTGAAATGTTGCATATAAATATTTTAATGTATTGGTTGGTTTAGCCAATTTTATTTTTCCTTTTTTAAAAAAAGTTCTTGGCAGTTACATGCTGTGGATAGAGTACTGAGCTTAGAATCAGGAAGACTCATCTTCATGAGTTCAAATGCAGCCTCAGATGTGTACTAGCTGTGTAACCCTGAGCAAGTAACTTAATCCTATTTGCCTCAGTTTCCTCATTTGTAAAATGAACTGAAGGAAATAGCAAATCACTTCAGTGTCTTTGCCAAGAAAACCCTAATTGGGATCATAAAAGAGTCAAACAGATTGAAAAACAACTGAACTGAACTTGTTACAAAAGATCGTTCTCTGAGAGGGAGAAGGAAGTATACAGAAGGAAATGTAGGTCATGTAAAAACAAAATGTATCAGGAAAACTATCTTTGAAGTGGATTCTGATAATAAGTGTCTGGGTGGGGAGGGAACCTTAAAGAGGAAAGCAACAAAGTGTCGGCAGTAAAGGAAGGGTCTAAAATGGCAAAGGCCGCGAAGAACAAGCTGACTCCTATTCTTGGCTCAAAGACAAGAGGGGATATTGGACAAGGTGGCCAGATGTTGAAGCCCAGTCTCTGTGAGTGTGAGAAGAATGTGAGATAAGGAGATTGAAAAGGGGGCAGGCAGTTCGTTAACAATAGAGGTGTCATTCAGTCAACAAATATTTATTAAGCTCTTATCACATGTCAGTCTTTGTACTGAGTGCCAAAGATACAAAGAAAGGTAAAGATATGGTCCTTACCTTCAGGGAGCTTGGTCAGGGGTGACAACATACAAATAACAAGACATATACTGTTGCAACCTTAATTCCTCTCTATGAGATAGACTTATAATATAGAGCCCAAATTCATGGTAATTCTGCCCTTAGAAGGGTAGTATGGTTCATACTCATGCCCCAGGTAGAGAACAAAAGCCCTTTACAATGAGCTAGGGGTGGAGCCCCCCAGCCATGTCCTAGGAAAGGTTCCTATTGTGTGCTCTCATGCAATAACCAAAGGGAGGGAATAAGCATTTATTAAGCACCAACTATATGCTGGTCATTATGCTAAATACTTTACAAATATTCTATCATTTGATCGTCACAACTTTGCAAAGTAGATACTATTAATGGACTAATAGCAACAAAAAGACAGAGTTGACCACAGGTGTTTATGAGAAATAATATTGATCCAGCAAAAGTACTCTTTAGCAGAATAAATTTGAGAAAGCAAACAAAAATAAGACTGGGGAAGAGCTAGGTTGCCCATTCCTCTCATTCTCAGATGCTGCTACAGGGCCAGCAACAAAACACACCTCTACAGAGATTCCTAAATTCCCAACTGCACCTGAAATTTCTGATGTCTGCAAACTTCCTAGATTGTCAAATAAAATAAATTAGAATAAATTGTTAACTTTTTCAGCATTTAATAATTGTAGTGCAGTTAGTAACTTTTTTCATATAGCATGTTGTGTGTGTTTGGGTGTGGGGGTAGGGAGGTTGGGGGTTGAGAGCTGTAAAGTTCATTGCAAAGCAAATTACTTTCAATCCTTTCTTTTGGATAGGAATCAGAGTTGAAATTTGTTTGGCAACTTAAATAAAATAAGGACATTTTTACTTAATGAGAAATAAACAAATATGTCAATTATTACACATTTTTATTTTATACACAATTTTATTTTATGCACAATTATTACACATATTATTACAAATATTACATATAACACACACTTATCAACCTTTCCATTTAGATAGAGGTCAGCTCTCATGGTCTTAAAGAAGGGAATCATAAAATGTTGGTGCTCCCCCAGTCACTGTAAAAGGATTGCCTAAAATAAACCTCTTCTTTCTCTACACCCATTGTCAGAGAATTGATCTTGCTCAATTTCTTCTCTTCTCAAAAAATTACAAATCCCAGAGGGTTTCATATCCAGCCAATCCCTCACTAGGGGGTTTTACACTATACAAATGAAAGATAATCTGGGAAGGGAGGCATGAGCAGCAGGGAGAACAGAGAGAGGTATCCTGAAGATAGATTGGAGCAGAGTCTTGAAGGATGGGTATTCCTGAGGACAGATGGGTATTCTGAGGGAATGAGAGAGCAGAGAATGAGAGGAACTATGATGAGCTAGTGCTGGGGTAGATAGGAAGGAGACTGCAGGAAAAACAAAAAGGATATTTTTCTCTGTGGACAGCAACTATGAATCAACAGGATTAGAAGAGCAAGAAGGATGTGGAGTTTGCCAGCCAAAAGATGAAGGGAAATCCAGTTGTTTGAGCCCTCCATCCTCCTGGGTCTTGTGATATTTGAGCACAATGTCATAGTGGGAATGTTGGTATCTACTTCCACAATCTGTCTCTCCAAATAGTGAGAAGTTAGAGGTGAAGGTAATGGGTGGAGGGAGCAGAGAGCTCTGCACTAGCGTCTGGGGTAATAACCACCTGATGATTTGGTCACCAGGGCTGGATTGAAATCATACTGTGAGCCAACTTTGTTGTCTTATCCTCAAGTGAGACACACCTATAAAATTCCTTATATGTGGAGCAAGCATTAGTTACTCATCAGCTTGGGTTTCTCTCCCTTAATGTTCTGACACTTAGAGTTTCTGACAAATCTGAATTTCCTTTGGTCCAAGACCTCCAGTACTTTTTGGTTCCCAGAAGCCTTGGATTTCTGAAGTTTCTTAGACCCTTCAAATGGATATGAGATGACTACTTGACAAAGATGTTGTAGATGGAGTTCATTAATTGTGTGGGAATTAGACAGATTACTTCTGAGGTCTCTTCTCTAAGACTGATTCTTATTTCACCCTCAGATTTGCCATCTTGGTCAATTTGAATTGATTCAATAAATCCTGGGATTGAAATGTGCAAATCCCACTTAACTTGTTTTTGGCTACTCTCTTCTGGTATTTTAAGGAATCACAGACCATCCTATAACTAGAACCTAAGAATAAGTCAGGGAAAAGGGAAAAGCTAGAGGAAGTAATACAATGGAAAGGGTACCCAACTGGAAATCAGGAGGCTTTAGTTCTGCCACTGAAAGAGTCAACTCTGACATTGACTTTGAAACCCTTGCAAAACATCCCCTCTCTCTTGGCCTCACTTTCCTCCTCTGTAAAATGAAAAGGCTGGGGAAAATGGACTCTATGTTCTACATGGCTACTGAGTCATCTCTTTAATATCCTATCTTCTACATCCCCTTCCAGTTCTGAAAGTCTATGTTTAAATTCTCCTTCCAGCTCTAACATGCTATATTTTATGTCCTTAGCTCCCTTCCAGATGTGACATTTTACATTTCTATGGGACAGGAGAGGAGAGCACTGTGTGGAAGCTCCAATATGGAAAGATTCAATGAACTAAAATAGACAAAGCCCAAGAGGTAGGAGAACCTTTGTCTCTGACCCCAAAACCTCCCTGGGATGAAATAAGAAGAGCTAGACCATAGTGGATGATGGGGTTCTGGTTGACCTGGGCTCTGCTTACTGAAATGGGATTGTAAAGAAACACCCCAGATGGGAAAGGGGACCCGGACTCTTCTCTGTGAGGCTCTATTCATTGCTTAGTAAACCTCCACTTGAAATCTGTTGGGACCATGGATAGCTCTCACCATCTTTTCCTGGCCCCCAGGGTACCTAGATTCCCTTAGTTTTCCTGACTTTGGGAGGAGAGAAGGAAAAAAAAGCCAACCTTTTCCTTAAATCTACTGGAATTTTTTTGGGTTAAAAGAAAATTTGTTATTAAGGAGCTTTAGGAGAGAAATAACAGAAGACAACTAGGCTAGAGAGGTAGGTATTTATTCTGTATATACTTTTGTTTGTATATTTTGTGCCTCCTGATAGAATATAAGCTCCTTGAGGGCAGGGACTGTTTCATTTCTTGTCTTCATATCCACCATGGTTAGCACAGTGCCTGACACATGCTAGGCACTTAAAAAAAAATCTATCAACAAGAATTTATTATGCTTATGTGCCAGACACTGTGCTGAATACTAGAAATAGAAAGAAAAATGTTCCTGTTCTGAAGGAACTTACATTCTAATGAGGAAACAACATGTAAATTAATAGGTAAGACAAGACAGACTATGTGGATGCTACCCTTAGAGATTGATGGATGGATGGAGAAATGGAAGGAGGGAGAGTTAGATGGATGGATGGAAGGAGGAGGGACTGACAGACACCAAGGTTTCATGTTCTTTAACTTGGGTGTCAGTATAAGAGCCCAATCTCCCAATCCCCCCCACCCCAATCACCCATTTCATTCCTTTCCTTCCTCCAAGGATCTCTGGGATGATTAGTTTCAGCAGCTTCTTTTTCAAAGGTGCATTTACACAATAAAATAGACTGACTTGTAAAGGAAAAAGAAACACCTTGGGAAAGAAAATCCTCTTCTTACCTGAACCTACCTGGCTTTTCTTACTTATAAGTGGTACACACCCAAGAATTCCTCACAAGTTCACTTAGGCAGCTGTCAGAGAGTGACCAGGCTGCAATGGACAAGACAGGTGACATCATAGTACATAGAGCACCAGGCCTGGAGTCAGGAAGATCTGAGTTCAAAGTGGCCTCAGACACTTACTAGCTGTATGACTCTGGGCAAGTCACTTAACCTTGTCTTCCTTAGTTTCCTTATCTGTAACATGGGGATGATAATATTTCCAGGGTTTTTGTAAGAATCAAATGAGATAAATACTAGCTATTGAAGGTAGAGGACCAAGAGTCTGAGAAAAAGTGAATGATAGATACACTTGGAAGGGTAGAAAGAATCTTAGAGATTTTCTGGTCCAGGGGTTCGTAACCTAGGGGTTATGACTTTAAAATTGTTTTTTGATGCTAGCTATATTTCAAATGAGTTGGTTTCCTTTCCACTCCTATGTATTTAATTTAATGCATTTAGGAGTGTTTTTCTGAGAAGGGGTCCAAAGGCTACTAGACTTGCCACAGGCATCCATGACACAAAGAAATTCAAGAAACTTGTTATAATCTAACCTCTTCATTTTATATATAAGGGAACTGAAACCCAAAGGGGTGTCCTTGGCAGCAGAGTTAAGATTCAAAACCAGGTCTTTTGGTTCCAAATCCAACGTGTTTTCCATTCTGCTATAGAGAAAAAGAGGCCAGGGCTATAGAGGTAGCGTTCTATGAAAAGGTTCTCTCCCACTCTGAGCCTTTTGGAGCTGTGGTGTGTACTGATACCAGAGAGCTAATTTTTCCATTTTCAGTGTGAGCATTAACCCCCTCAGAAATCAGCCCACCCTCAAATCAGGGCTTGGTTTATTGTTTTGTTTTTTGTTTTACTGTCTAGACTTAAGAAAGTAAGTGATAGAGGAAATGTTAATAGCTCTGATTAATCTTAAAAGTATGTCTTGGGTACATTCCCCCTTCCCTCCCCCAGTTGTTAAACATTTACCAACATACCCCTACTTTGTAGGTAATTTTCTTTACAGATGGCTCTTTCCTATTTCTTATCCCTTTCCCCTTCCAGTTGCCAAGAAGTCAAGTGAGCACCAACTCCCAGACAAAGGGGCCTAGATAGACCCTCACAAATTTAAAGTCCACTGAACACCTATCACAAAGCCCCAGCCACTAGTGACCCTCACAGACTAGTCCAGAGACCAAATAGCTGCCATCAGGGGAAAGTATTACAAATCATAGCTCCTTTTTAGTCCTTTGGGCACCTGAGGGACTCCAGATTTTACAGAATAAAGACTATTAAAACTGGATCATCTTGAACAAACCCTTTTAAGACTAGGGAACTGTAGCTCCTGGGGAAGAGTAGTGACTTGTCCAAGGTCACATTTCTGGCACAGATGGGATGGGATGAGGAATTCACAGTATGACGCTATGAATACAGACATCTGTGTTGTGTATAAATATTTATATTTTGGGCATGCACATGCAGATTTTTGTGATGGGCAATGGTAGAGGGAGAGAAAAGGAAGGGAAAGACCATGGCCCAACCAGAAGCAGCCCCTTCTGAATTGCTAATGCCACTGGCCACAGGCCAGCCCTGACCTCAGTCAGCCCTGGATGAGCCAGTGTGAAATCCCCATGAACAGGGATCTGCTGAGAACCACCTGCCTGCCTTTCTACTCTAACTCTGTCTCTCCTCCCATTTTCTGGTTCTTGCTCTCTGCTCTCTCTCTCTCTCTCTCTCTCTCTCTCTCTCTCTCTCTCTCTCTCCCAGCAGATTACATACAGCAGGGCCATTATCTACTCAGGGCCACATGGCCATGGCTGAGGCTTGCCTCAGCTTGGGATGAGTCTGGAAGGAGCTGACTGGCAATCAGCTTCCTCCTAGGAAATGAGAGCAGATGCTCAGGGAAAATGCCCCTTCACAGGATGCATGTGTGTGAGGATGTATGTATGGGTGAGCACTCATTTATATATACACACAGACACATATGCATGAACATACAATGCAAGCACATCCATAAACATATACATTTCCAATCATACAGATACATACACCTCACCAAACACACTCAACAGCTATTGTCCAATGAGAGGTCTGGCTCCAACATTCTTGTCTGACCCCTCCAAGAGAGTAAGAACATCCCTCCCCCCTCCTCCCAATTGGGCTGGAGTAGTCGGTACTACTAGCCTGTTTACCCAGCAATTAGAAGTGACTCCGTGGCAGGGTGTCTAAAGGGGCTGGTTGCCATAGTTACGATAGGATTCTAAGGCCCATCATCTGGTCCCCGCCTCAGCCAATCGGGTGGGGGAGCCCAAGCAGCAATATAAAGTAAGGATTCTCATCTTCCAGCCACACAGTTACCAAGAAAAGGGACTCGCTTCCTGGAGTGGCTGAAAGTGCTCTGGACGGCGGGCCAGGCCCATCATGGCGGACAGCGGGAGAGCCGGGCAAGAGGATGCACCACGAGTGAGGCAGGTGAGGCCAAGGGGAGTCCTGCTCTCCCTCCTCTTCTTGCTCATTGTTCTCCTTGCCACCACACTGTCCCTCAACCCCCCTTGGGTGTCCCCTTTCCCTCCCTGGATTCTCAGCTGGCCGTCTGGCCTTACCCCACCCTCCGCCCCTCAGTGTTTGCGCGCATACACACACACATGCACCCATGACTCTCCCCAAAAATAACCTGAAAAATGGGCTTTTGGAGGAGAAACAAAGAAATCCATACGGGGGAGCGGGGTGGGGGGTCAATTGGTGGTAAAAAGAAATCCCACTGCACGATGGTGCCCCTAAAATCGTTCTCGTCGGCCTTTCACATCAAATTTCGCATCGGGGCCACATCAAAGACCCCCGGCTGGGCTGGGCTCTCCCGGGTCCTTCCATCTTCCCCGCCACCCACTCACCCCCCCCCCCCTTCTCCCCGGTTACCACTTCTTGGACGATGTGACATTTCATTGTCAAGTCACTTGGGCTTAAAAAGCGGGTTCACGGAAAGAAAGAAGGAAAAAAAAATTTCCCACCTAAAACAGGGGGATGGCGGCCCCCAGATGCCCAAATCTCATTACTCGGGACTTCTGAAGAACCCGTCCTTCCAAAGGCTGCTAGCTATTAAGAGCTTGTAAATGGAGTCTCTTTCGGAGATCAAAGCGAGGACACAATTTGTGTGCGTGTGTGTATGTGTGTGTGCTGTTATGATCCAAAGAGAGGACTGTATCTCTTCAGCCTGACGGAAGGGGGAGCTGGGCATCCGCCTTCCCACTGCTGCCCTCCATGTTTCCTCATGTCATTACTGATGTGCGTACATCTTGCGGAGGTGTTCTCCGGCAGGGACAGAGGCCGAGAATAAATCCGATGGTCCCTGCTAGAAGGGAGGCAAACTCCATCCAGCAACCCCCCTCCCCCTCCCCCAGGAACAAAGCCACACACGACTGGCATTTGATCCAAGAGCTCATTCCAAGATGGGTTCTGCCTGGGGTGCCTAGCGTACCCTGTCGGCATTCCATCACCCAGTCCAGAAACAGCCACTGTCTCTGGGGATGGAAATGACACACTACCCTAGAATTCCTAGTCACCTTTCTCTTGTTAGACCACCCAATAGACTTGGAGAGGAAACCAAGCAGGACATGGCGAAAGGAAGATAAGAATGACTTTGGCTAGCCCAGTGGTGACTTGTGTTTGGGGATAGGGAATCAGGAGAAAGAGAGAGCTGGAGCCAGGGGCCATGTGTAATCACTCCCTGAAAACTCTCAGTCATATTTGCACAGCAATGGAAAGCGAATGCACAGATGGTGAAATAAGAGAGTCATGTAGGTTTCAAAGCCTCCTTCTATGTCAATTGTTACATTATTAGGTAAACTCTGAGAGGCAAATCTTTTAATCCACTGTGGCTAATCCAGTGCACTTTTGTTGGCCACGACATATTCAATAGCAACAAAGGACTGCCGGGGACGGACATCAGCATACATAATCGTGTATTTGTAACTTAGCCAGGGCCAGGTTTCTAGGCAGCAGAAAGAGACACATCATAGGGCGGCAGGAAGCAAAAGAAGAAGAATTGAGCTGGGTTGGGGTCACGGGCATGGACTTCCAAAGCCCCAGGCTCTAAGTTTCTCCAGAGGATCCTGGTCAAATAAAGCCAACAGATCATAGTGGGGGAAGGCTGGGTCAGGGTCCTTCCAAGGGGGGGGGGGGGGGGAGGCATGGATATGACAGGGCCCCAGGTACTCATAGTGTAAGTGGAACAAAGGACAGTGTCAGGAGGGGGTGTGTTTTGCCCTAGCAGGAATCTTCACTTTATTGCCAAGATGAGCTGAGGGATAGAGATAGAAAAGCACAAGGCATGTTTGATGGCCTCATGAGTAGTCCAGATTGATTGGAGTATAGGGTACATGAAGGGGAAGAATGCTATATAAGGTTAGTTAGGTTGGGGCTATATGGTAGAAGGCCTTGAATGTCAGACTGAAGAGTCTGAACTTTCATCTTCTTATTGCTATGAGAAGCTATTATTTCTTTGTAACTGTTCTTAGAAGGCTTCCCCTGGCTTGGCTTATTGCATTTGGCCTAAACTGAGGTGGAAGAGGTGGAGAAATCCAGTCCAATATGGCCACCTGAGAAAAAGTTAGTAGAAAAAACAGAAATGGTGATGGGGAAATGAACAAGCCTTTGCCCCACAGGAGACCTCTTCTATCTGCTTCTGACATTTCCGTAATGTCCAAATTTGAGACTTTATCAAGGGGCAGACACCAAGAGATGGTCAGAGACCGATTTCTTGGAAGCCAAGGACTTATAGAATTTACTACCAATGGCTCAAGGACTTGAAGTGAGCTCAGTGGCAGTCAGTATTAATTCTCTCTATGGCTTCTCTCAGTAGTTTTGCAAGGTAATATATACATCCTCTTTTCCCAGCCCTGTGGACTTTGTCTTTCTTTCTCTAGCAATAAAGCAATCAACAAGTCTTTGATGAACATTTCCTGTGTAACCCACCCCGATTAACTGAGTTTGAGGCATCATTTAGGAATGGGGTGAGGGGAATGACACTCTGGAGAGAAGGTCCCCTAGTGGTCAGAATGAGATACTACAGTTTAATGAACCAGAATCATCCTTACTCATCCAGAATCATTTCCAGCAACTGGCCCCTAGAGATTGTTTAGCTCCCCTGGATTCTCATGGGATCACAAGGCTTTTAATTACAGATCCATATGGTGGAAAATGCAGACACAGTCAATACTTCCTGATTCTTAGAGGGAAAATGGTTATGGTTGTCCCTGGGGAAGACCAGGATGTTTCTTATTTCTGGTTGGGCACTTGGAGGCTGGTCTCCACATATTACCCATATGCCAGTGCTGATAGCACTGGGCTAGATAACCTGGGACAGCTCTCTTGGGATGAAATATTAGAAATGATCAGGAACAACCAAGGAGCTGCCATATAATCCGGGTACCCAGGAGGATTCCAGATGACCTAAGATGAGTCTGGAGTGCCTTCTGGGACATCCATAGAAGGGAGTACTGGATCTACAGACACCTCTAGGAGCATCTGCTGGGGCAATTCTCATGAGGTCATGCTGTCAAGACACATAGAGAAAGACAAATTTTAACAGGAATAAATTAAAACAAAAAGTCATGGGGTGGCTAGGTGGCACAGTGAATAAGAGCACCGGCCCTGGAATCAGGAGGACCTGAGTTCAAATCCGACCTCAGACACTTAACACTTACTAGCCATGTGACCTTGACCTTGTGATGTTGGGCAAGTCCCTTAACCCCAATTGCCCTGCCCTCCCCACTCCAAAAAGAAAAAAAAAACCCAGAAAGTCATACAAGTAGGCAGATAGCTAGTTAAGGAGACAATCATATAGGCAAGCAAGGAGGCAAGCAGGTAGGCAGACAGACAAAATTGTACAGAAGATAATCATATAGGCATGCAGCCCGACATTCAAATAGGTAGACAAACTTCATCAGAGAGACAAACGTACAACCAGAAAGCTAATCAACTGGTAAGACAGACAGGCAGGCAGAGAATTGTAAAGGCAGACAGGTACTAGTCATACTGGCAAATACATTGTCCTGAGGTAAGACAGTAGACAGAAAAGGCAGATTGTGCTTTTTTTTTAAATAAAGTTTTATAAAAATGCAGAATTTTGGTTTACAGACTGCCAGTCAAAAGGGCAAATAACCCTATTGTCATGCAGACAATCTGATCAGTATAAGGAAGGCAGGAAATAAGTATTTGTAATTATGTACTAAATACTGTGCTAAGCGCTTCACAAATATCACATTTGATCCTCATTTTACAGTTGAGGAAACTGAGGCAAGTGGAGTCTAAGTTACTTGCCCAGAGTCACACAACTAGTAAGTGTCCAAGGCTGGATTTGAACTTAGGTCTTCCTGACTCTAGGTTCGGCACTCTACCGACTCAGCCAGCGAGCTACCTACTGGTTAGAAGAGAAAGAGCACTGGGCTGGGAATCAGGAGATATTGGAATTTGAATACTAGCTCTGACATACTTAATAGCTGGATTACTGTGGATCACCATGTCATTGCACCTATCTGAGCCTTAGCTTCCTCATCTGTAAAATGGGAATGATCCCTGTAAATTCTGCCTCACAGACTTGTTGTGAAAGTCAAGTGAGACAATGTATACAAGATGTTCTGCAGACCTTAAAGCATTGCATACATACATATATATATATATGCATGTATGTGTATATGTATGTTAGTTATTGATAAAATGGTCAGGCAGCAGGCTGGAAAGTAGATAGTCATACAAGCATATAAGCAAACAGATGATTTTTCAGACAGGAAGATGGATGAGAGACAAATAGAAAGATAGGGAGACAGGTGGGCAGATAGGCAAATTTAGTCAAATCTTGTGGCTGGCACACTTAGGAAAGTGTATGAAGTTTGGCCTTCATTTTTCTCTAGTGAGACCAGATTTCTGGTTGTCTGGTGTCTGTCAAGTGACCAACAGAGCTCTGTTTCTACTGAGGACTGAATTAAAAGAAACAAGTTTAAGCTGTATGAGAGAGGCTATTGTTTAGATATTGAAATGGGGGACCAAAGGGAGGTATGGTATTTACTTCCCTGTTTCAGTGTTCTTGTTTTTTTTTTTTAAGATACTACAGAAATTTTCCTCTAACTTCTTCATAGAGAAGATACTTTTCAAACTTTAAAGCATTATATAAATATGAGTTGTTGATATTATTTATAGAGGTAGGATGATGGGTAAAATGACCTGGGGTGGGGTGGGGTTACCTTCAGCCCTGGGGAGTTTTGAACCAGGTCAAGGTTTGGGGACACTTAGAGCTGACTTTATGATTCAGTTTGATTGACTTTAGTACCTAGTTAGCAAGAATAATAACTAAAAAAAGGGTTGTAGTGGAGCACTTCTCTCTTATAAAAGATCTCCCAGGTTCCAAATTCATTCAAAAACCAAAACTCAGGAGGCCCCACCAGTGTGTTTACTTTAACTGGTCAGCCAATAAATATAATTACTTCAAATCAAAGGTTTTTAATAAAATGATATATTAAAATATGTAGTGATAGGATATTTCCCCCATGACACTAATATACTATTGGTGGAGTTGTGAACTGATCCAATCATTCTGGAGAGCAATTTGAAACTATGCGCAAAGGACTATAAAATCATGTATACCCTTTGACCCAAGAATACCACTTCTAGGTCTGTATCCTAAAGAGATTTCTTTTTAAAGGAAAAGGACTTATATGCATAAAAATATTTATAGTATCTCTTTTTGTGGTGGCAAAGAACTGGAAACTGAAAGGATGCCTATCAGTTGGGAAATGGATAAACAAACTGTGATATATGGTTCTAATTGAATACAATTGTGCTATAAGAAATGATGAGTGGGATACTTTCAGATAAACTTGGAAAGACTTACATGAACTGATGCAAAGTGAAATAAGCAGAACAAGGAGAACATTGACACAGTAACAGCAATATTGCACTATGATCATCTGTGAATGACTTAGCTATTCCCATCAATATAAAGATCTAAGACAACTCTGAAGGACCTACGATTAAAATTCTATCTACCTCCAGAGAAAGGAATCTGAATGCAAATCTAAACATACCGTTTTTTAACTTTATTTTTCTTGCTTTTTTGTCTCCTTTTTCTTTCACAACATGACTAATACAGAAATATATTTTGCATGACTGCATGTGTATAACCTTTGTCACATTGCTTGCCTTCTCAATAAGGGGAAAGGGAGGGATGGTGGAAAAGAATTTGAAACTCAAAATTGTAATAAAAAAGCAAGGTTAATAATTATTTACATGTAATTGGAAGAAGAATATTCAAATTAAAAATAGAATATTTTCCCCATAAGTTTTGGATACACTCTCCCACAAATACTCCCACCATCAGTGGAAAGAGTAAACAATCATAGCAGAGGAACAATGTGTGCTTCTGACACTGCAGTGTCAGACCTGACTTCTTGCAGATCCCAAGTGATGGTACTGGGATGTTACTTTTCTGGTTTCATGTCTGCTGATAACATCTTCTAGGTTTCAGGTTGCCTGTTTGGCAGTCTTAGTACCTTTCTTGAGATACAACAATGAGAAAGATTCTCCCTGTTAAGGACAAGCTGATGGTTCTTTAGTCAGTCTAGACTGTGAGCTACCATTCCCATCTAAGGATCAAAAACCAGGCAGAGTACCCCAAAGATTAAACTTGTCTTTTGAATTTCCTGTTTCTGGGGTTGAAACACAGACCATTGTCCTATTACTATTTGACTTAGGGTTAGAACTTCCAAACATCTTATCTGGCTTATCATACAAATTAATTCAGGCCAGAACAAAAGCTAATCAATAGAGGAAGGTATTTGTCCTTTGCCCACCTGGCCTGAATTCCTACCCTTATATATAAGTATCGAGCAAAAAGCCTCTTAGACCTTAAATCTTCTTACAATAAATAATTAGCCAACAGTATACTTCCTTACTTAGGAGCAACTTCTCCAGCAGCAGCATAGAGTTCCAAAGTAACTGTCTTAGCATCTCCAACTAGGGGTACTTTTTGGATCATTTGCCCAGAATGTTGTTTAGGGTACTTATCCAAGCTACAAAAATGACTAGTTATGGCTCTGCTGGCTTCTACTACCAGGGCTTATCAATTGCTATTATTATTACTATTGCTACTGTTACTTTCTAGGATCACAATCTTAGAGACACCTTTAACTTCTCCATGTCCTTCATGCTCATAGCTGAGCAGTTAGCAAATCTTGTCCATTCCACATCAGAAATATCTGTGGTATCTATCCTGTTCTCTCCATTCTCATGCCTACCACTCCATTTCAAGATTTCATTACCTCTCTCCTGGACTATTTTAAAAGCTCCCCCTCCAATATGAGCTACATACTTGTGTGAAAGTAATCTAACTAATGCACAAGTCTGATCAGTTCATTCCCATGCTCAAAATTCCTCAGTGGTTCCTCATTGTCTACCAAATAAAATGTAAATTCCTTAGCTTGGAATCTAAAGCCTTTAATAATGTTTCTCTCCTAATTATCCAACCTTATTTTTCCTTCTCTAAGAACATACCCTTTGCTTCATTCAGGCTGCTCTTAACTATCCCCCCAATACACTAGACTCATTCTTGACTCTATGCCTTTTACTCAAAAGGTTTCCCACTTCTGGAAAATCCTTCCTCAATCTCTGTGTCTGCCTAATTCTTACCCATCTTTCAAGCATCATTTCAGTGTTTGTCTCCTCATTGGAGCTTTCTATAATATTCCTTTCCCCATTGATTTCCTCTTTCTTTCACTTCCTCTAGCATTTCTAGTCTATACCATTCAGTCTAGTCTAGTCTGGGCTATACCATTTAGCACTTAAAGTTAATATGGTCTTCGAATCATAGATTCTCAGAATCTTAGAATTGGAAGAGGTTCCAAAAGGTCATGATGCAGTGTAACCAGTACCTGAATAGGAACCTCCCTCCTTCACCACCCTCAACAGCCTTAATAAGTGGTCATTCCGACCCTACTTGAATAGTGATTTGGAACTTAATATCTCACAAGGTAGTCATTTGTTTGGTTCTGGGCACCATTATTTTTATTTAAAGTTTTACTAATGTCTTTTGCAGTTATACAACATTTAGTTGTGAATATACCTCTTCTCCTTCAGCAGAGTGAGTTTTCCCTTGTAATAAACTTTTTTTTAACAGTTTAGCAAAATCAACCAGCATATTGACTGCGTCTGACAGCATGATCAGCATTACACATCCATAGCCTTCCATTTCTTCAGTAGAAGGACGCTGATGCACTTTCACGTCTCCAGAGTCAAACTTGGTCATTATAACCAGACAACATTCAGTTTCACTTGACTGGCTTTTCTGTTGATGTTATTGTAGTAATTGTATATAATATTTTTCTGGTTAATCCTACTTCCCTCTTCATTATCTTCCCATGATTTCTCAGAATTCCTCATATTCATCTTTTCTTATGTTTAATTATATTCATGTGCCACAGTTGGTTTGGTCGTTGCTCCGTGAATAAGCATCTCCTTTGTTTCCAGTTCTTTGTTACCACACACAAAAAAAGTATTTCTGAAATCTGACTGAAAAGAAGAGATAGAAGACATGTTCCTCTCCTCTTTAAGGAGATGAAGGCTATGGGTATGGAATAGTATAGATGACATCAAAATTTTTAGATGCATTGGTTAGTTTTGGAGAACTATTTTTTTCCATTAAAAAAAATGCTTTCTTAATGGGGCGGCTAGGTGGCACAGTGAATAGAGCACCAGCCCTGGAATCAAAAGGACCTGAGTTCAAATCCAGCCTCAGACACTTACCACAAAAACTAGCCATGTGACCTTGGGCAAGTCACTTAACCCCAACTGCCCTCCAAAAAGCAAAAAAAAAAAATGCTTTCTTATAAATGATGGCTCTCTGGGAGGGGATGTGAAGGATAGGGTGTAGATATTATATAGATGACAATATGTAGATAGAATGCAGATGACATTAAAAACAAAATATAGTAATAAAAATTTAATTTGAAAATTACATGTCAATGGGGAATTTGATTCATTTTTAAAATGAAATTTTTATATTCATTATCAAGTAAAATGTTATAGGTAAAACAATTTGAAATCTTAAAGTGTTTTATGCATCTACTATTGTTATGTTAATGTCAAATGCTGGAGATATCCTTTACACCAATAAAATAAGTTGATTAATGAGGAAAAAAAAGATGCTGCTGTGAATATTTTGGCATATACATGACTTTTATTTTAGTTTTTAATCTCCTTGGGATATATTCCTAGTACTGAGACCTCTGAATTAAAAGTATTAACATTTAAGTAAAATTTTTCATATAGTTCTAAGTCATTTGTAGAAGTTTGGACTAATTCACAATTCCACCAATAGTGCATCAGCATGCCTATCTTCCTATAGTCATTGTGGAGATATTATTTCCAACAATGATCCTTTTTATCTTTTGTTCACTTTTGAGCAACACGTTTTAGAAGAGACACTGACAAACTGGGCTATGTTCAAAGGGAGTAAAATCAAGATGATGAGAAGAATGGACACCATTCTTAATAAAGACTAATTGAAAGAGCTGAGCCTTTTCTGTCTGGAGAAGACAAGGCTGAGGGGGTATGTGATAAGGGTCTTCAAGTATCTAAAAGGTTATCATGGGGAAGATGGACCATGATCTGCTGAACTTCAAATGGTAGAACAAGGTCAGTGGATGGAATTTAAAGGAAAGTAAGTATGGCCCAGTATTAAGAGCTTCCTAACTAACTCATATTTCATGTAGGAGTCTTGTCTCCCCAAATAAACTGCAAACCCACTAAGGGTAGAGTTTGTCTTTTCCTTATCTTCTCTTCCCCATGGGGTTGCACTCAAAATAGGTATTCATTAGATGTTTATTGATTGGTAGAGTACAAATGTAGGAAAAAAAAACCTTACTGGATTAGGAGTCAAAAGATCTGGGCTTAAATTTCAGCTCTGCTACTTATTTGCTGTGTGATCATAGGCAAGACACTTACCTTCCCTTCCTTTCACCCCAGTTTTCTCATCCACTTTAGAGGGTAAATTAGATCAGTAGTTCTTAACCTTTTTTTATCATGGATCTTTTTGATATTCTGGTGAAACCTGTAGACCCCTTCTCAGAATCATGGTTTTAAATGCATAAAATAAAATGTAAAGGAAACCAATCATATTGAAATAAAGATGTAGTTTTATTTTTTCCTGTCCAATGTCATAGGCCCCATGGGCCTCAGATTCAGAACTCCTGAACTAGGTGGTATTTAAGGTCCCTACCAGCTCTAAATTTTATGATCTATAATCCTATGATCTGAGTTTGAATTCTTTTTCTGCTTTTTCTGACTTCATGATCAAGTCATTTCTTCTTGCTGCTTCTCATTTTGGTCTTCTATAAAATGATGGGGTTGTCAACAGATTAGCAAAAACTATAAAAAATAGAAAATGGTAAATGTCAGAGGGGCTGTGGGAAGTCAGAAACATCGATGCACTGTTGATAGAACTGTGAAATAGTTCTATGGTTTGGGGGAAACAGTTTGGAACTATACCAAAACAGAAGTTACTGAAGTCACTGAATTATATACACACATTTCTAAACTGTATATTTGCATTATTCATAATTTTATATGTGCAGCTATATCCCTAGCAGATACATACCTCAAGGAGGTCAAAGATGGAAGAAAAGTTTGTGTATATACCAAAATATTTATAGCAGCACTTAATTGTGGTAGCAAATAATTGGGAGCAAAGTAGGTGCCCACCTATTGGACAATGGTGGAACACATAAAATAGTGGCATATGAAAACAATTGAATAGTATTGTGCCATACAAAATGACAAATATGAAGTGTTCAGAGCATCTTGGGAAGACTTGTATGAACTAATGCAGAGAGAGGGAAACAGAACCAGGAGTGTGAATTATACAATGACCACAATAATATAAAAGAAAAAATATTGAAAGAGTTCAGAACACTAAATGTTATGGCTAATAATGACTTCAGGGGACTGATAGCTTAGTAGGCTCTCACCTGTATAGGTGTGGAAGGAATATATTTTCAGACAGTTACATGTCATTTGTTTTACTTAATTGTACTTATTTGTTACAATGGAAGATCCTATGGGGATTGGGGGAGGGAGTCATGGGGAAGTGAAAGTGATATTTAAAAAAATAGTAAAGCTTTTTTTTAATGACACAGTTGGACTAAATTATCTATAAGGTTCCTTCTAGCTCTAATTCCTGTGATCCTATGATCTCTTGACTTGACGAATAAACATTTCCTCTATTCCCCAAACAAGAGAGATCTACACATCTACAGATAAGCAGGAGTTGTTTGATGTCCTTTAGAAGATGTATGAGATGTCAGCCCTGACCCTTTCTTATATCTCTGCAGGGTGGGAGTCTCAAGGAACCAAAGTTCCGTGGGCTCTTCTCCAGCCTGAAGGCTGGGGGAAATCCCATTCAATGGAGCAGGAGGAAGATGGACACAGACTGGCTGACCACCAAAGCCACTTCAAGACCCTGGTCAAGCAGCACTGTGGATGGCACGACCTCTACAGGTGAAAGGCAAGAAAGTCCATGAAGACTCTGCTTTCTAGGGGAGAAGTAGGGTGTGTGGGAGGGGGCAGTGGTCTGGAATAGGGATGAAACCATTTGTTGGGGAGAGAGTCCAGTTCACACTCAGCTGAAGTCCATTCTCTGGTCCTATGAGGCAGAGGACCGGGCAGCCACTAGAAAGGTTCTGGACCCTAATACTCCAAATCAGATTCCTCCTATCTCCCTGTTAGGAAAATTCTCCCATCAGAGCAGCAGTAGATGAGATGTTCTTCATATGTCATCTTCCACTCCCCAGTCACAAGTTTCATTGTCAGGGTCAGGGAAAACTAATGGCTCTCGTATAGAAAGTGACTCACAATTTCATCATATGGGAAAGTAAGACAGCTCTAACTAAGGTTACGTCTCACCTGTTTCAGTTTTTGGATACAGCACTGTGACCTGATCCTTTAAGATCATGAAAGGGTGGCAAGCTGCCATCACTAGGGTTCCATTGCATTCCATTGCCAGTTACCACAGTTCCATTATACTGGGTTTCTACAGCCCAGAGTTCCATTATCCTACATTTCCAGAGTTCCATAGTATTGCATTCTCAGGGTGCAATGTTCTACTATATTACCTCTAAGAACCCAGAGTCCCATTGCCTAGGAATATCCTCTCTCCATCTGCAGCATCCAGAGAAAAAGAAATATAGACTATGGTCAGACCTGGGTCTGTTTTACCATCCAACCTAGCAACTAAATGTGTGGAGAAGAAGGGTACATTCTGATATAGGGAGTAGTGTATTTCCTGGG
>NW_027185694.1:22379021-22384108 GCF_028583685.1 Petaurus breviceps papuanus | reverse complement strand
AAGGAAGGAAGGAAGGAAGGAAGGAAGGAAGGAAGGAAGGAAGGAAGGAAATGTATTGTACACATTCCCCTCCCCCCAAACAGCTGCTTGTTAAACATTTACCATCATATCCCTGAAAGTAGATCTGAGAACCATCAGTATAGAGATGATAACTGAATCCATGGAAGATGATAAAACTGTCAGGTGAACTAGTATAGAGGGAGTAAAGAAGAGGGCTCAGGACAGAGCAGGTGTGACCTACATAGAAAACCCAGTGATGGAGATTGAAGACTGGTCAGCTGGTGAGCTCCCCATCATGGGCAGTGTTCAGGCTGGATTTTACTGGAGTTATTGCAACGTATTGTAGAGAAGATTCTCACTCAGGGTGGTTTGTGCTGGATAACCTCTGAGGTCATAGAATCTAGAGGTGAAAGAGGCCTTTGATGGCATCTGGTACCACTCCTTCATTTTATAGACAAGGAAACAGACCCCTTCCATTGACTCAGAGAGTTTATAATTCTTTGCCTATCACCATATCTTGTTACAGAGCCCTACCTCTTACTCTGGCTCAACTGAGCAGTAGAGAAAGGATCATCAGGGACCTGGGTTTGAAGGGTGTATTTGTCCTGCCTTCCTTCTCTCAATCCCATTCTCTGTAGCCAGCACCCCGTTATCTTATCAAGACTCCTGTTCTTTTATTCATGCACAATCCAGAATTTTATAGCCCTCATGAAGCTCAGACTTCATAAGCACCAGTGACTTCCTGCCCAACCCAGCCAGATTTATGTCCCTTTGGGAAGAACAAATAGCTTCAGGCACCAGAACAACATCCTCCATCTGCCACCATGGTTGGAACTGTCTGGCACAGCATGAATTGGAGTCATACTGGCTTGTGGAGGGGAAGTCCTGGAAATGATGTAGAGTGTCCAAGCCATGCAGAACAGTTAGGCGACATGGACTTTGGTGGGACACACGCAGGTTGTATTCAGCATGTGTAACACTTTAAATAACACACTAGTTAAGCTGTTTAAAATCACCCACTTTACTTCTTACCCTCTGACACTTGACCCAAGACAAATCAGCCCCACTTGGGCAAGGACCAATGGCTCCTGAGTACTTTGGAAGCTACCCACCAGCCTTCTGCTTTTTCCTATATATCACAGATGGATTTCCTGCCCTCCTAAGGATATGACCCACTAGACAGGTAAAGCTAAGTGGCAGAAGGGGATAGAGTACTAGACTTGGAATGACAAAGACTGGGGTTGAATACTGCCTCAAATGCTTCCTAGCCATATAACCTAACTCCACTTTCCTCATCTCTAAAAGGGGGATTGAATGATATAATATGTGGGAAAATGCTTAATGTGAACCTTAAGGTGCTATATAAATGTTAGCTATTGTTGGCAAGGGCAAATGTAGGGGACTTGAATCCCAAACAATCCCTCCCTTGCTGGCCCCCCATGCCCACACCTTCCCTAAAGGTGTCTTCTCCCTCCTCAGATTACTCCTGGATCTCTCCTCTGCCTCTGTGTTGTATGCCAGGCAAAGACACATGATCTCTGTCCTTAATTGGATTTGAAAGTCAACTTGCTCATTTGTCCCTTTGGTACCAGGTTGTGGTGGGAGGAAAACCAGACAGGAAATTAGGACACCTGGGAACTAATATACTCTTTTAACTGGTAACATCATTATTGTCACCACCACCATAATTATCATCATCAATCATCATCATAGTTCAGTAATTACACAGCACTTAATGGTTACAAAGCACTTTAGCTATGTAATATAGGCTTTCAAAAATACTATATTTCATTGGTATCTTTTGTTTTATAACACCTAGATTTCCCCCCACATCCCTTCCTATCCCCTCATGAAGAGAGCCATTTCTTATAACAATAAAAAAAAGAATTTAAAGGAAAAAAAGTTTATGACCAGCATAAAAAATCTGATATTACACACATACACACAAATATACATTATACAGATATACACACACACACACACCCCATGTTTTCCCTCCCCATTCCCATCCCCCACAACCTCTGCAAAGGACAAGGGTAGAGCTGGAAGGGATATCAGAGTTCATCTACCAGGAGTGGGGAGCCTGCGACCTCTATACATGTGACTCTCTAGGTCCTTAAGAGCAGCCCTTTGAAGCCAAAATTCACAAAACAAATCCCCCTAATAAAAGGATTTGTTCTGCAAGTTAAGGGATTTGTTTTGTAAAGTTTGTATTCAGTCAAAAGACTGCACTTGAGGACCTAGAGGGCCACAGGTTCCCCACCCCTGATTCTAGACCAACCCCTTTATTTGACATGAAGAAAAAGAACCAGGAAGTCACACTGCCAAGGGTTACACTAACAGAGGCATAGAGGGTGCAAATACTGTTTTTCTTTTTTTTTTTTTATCAATGAGGGAATTGAGATTCAGAAAGGTTAAGTGATATGTCTGGAGTCATATAGCTAGTATGATGGAGTAAAGCTAGAAGTGACTTTAGGGATAATTTAATAGACCTCCCTCAAATTATTTTTAATTTTAAAATTCTATTAATACCTTTTATCCTATATTGCTTATTTCTGGAAAAAAAAGATCCCCCCCCCACTGCTTCACCCTCTAGAGTAAACCCTCTTCTGTGGTAAAGAAAAACATCCAAAGTTTCCAATATGATTGCATCTGACTACATATATGCCACATTGTGTCCTTGCAGTACCTCTGACGGCACCTAGGTGGCACAATGGATAGAGTGCAGGGCCTAGAGTCAGGAAGACTCATCTTCATGAGTTCAAATCTGGCCTCAGATACTAACTAGTTATGTGACCTTGGACAAGTCATTTAACCCTGTTTGCCCAGGGTCACACATCTAGTAAGTGTCTAAGTTCAAATTTGAACTCAGGACTTCCTGACTCCAGGTCTGGCACATAATGGGCTCTTAATGTATGTTAGCTGATTGACTGAGGTTCCATGGCAGAAATATGGGTTATATTCCCAATTAGGGAGCATGAGTAGATGATGAACCACCAAAGGCAGCTGAAGAGTGATCAGATAGGTAAGAGGAGAATCAAAAGATATAGTATTTAGGAGATGAGGGTAGCCGGCACTGTCAGGTGCTACAGAGTGGTCTAGAAAGAGGAAAACTGAAAAAAAAGAGCACCAGATTTGGCCACAAAGAAATACGTGGTAACTTTGGGGAGAACAGTTTAGTTGAGTGTTGATGCCAGAAGTCAGATTGCAAAAGGCTGAGATAAGAATGAGAGGAGAGGAAGTTAGGTACATAATATAGACAAGGGGGTTTTTTCCCCTGTAAGAATTTGGCTATGAGGGAGCAGCTAGGTGGTGAAGTGAATAGATCACCCGCCCTGGAGTCAGGATGACCTGAGTTCAAATCTGACCCCAGACATTTGATACACTTAGTGTGACCTTGGGAAAGTCACTTAACCCCAACTGACTTGCCTTCACCCCTCCAAAAATAACACTTAAAAAAAGAATTTAGGTATGAGGAGATGTGAGATAATAAACTCAAAGGCATGAAAGTGTCTAGTGAGAGTTTTTTAAAATGAGGGTGACTTGAATGTGTTATTAAGCAGCAGGGAAAGAACCAATAGAAAGGGAGAGATTGAGGATTGGAGAGAGTGAAGAGGATTGTGGGGGGAAACTTTCTGGAAAAGACAGGAAAGGATTGGATCAGGGTACATGTAGAGGGATTGGCCCTGGTAAGGCGAAAGGCCACCTCTTCATCAGACTAGAGAAAAGGAGGAGAGAATGGAGGATGATGTCAAGGGGTTCATAAAGAAGGAGGAGGACAGAGCTCACAGCAAAAAGTCTCTGAATTCCTTATATTCTTCATTCCTTCTTAATCAATAATATGCTGTTGCATTCATATATCATAGGTTTTATTTTTAACCATTCCATAATCAGTGGGCATTCACTTTGTTTTCAGTTCCTTACTACCCCCAAGAGTGCTGTTATGAACATTTTGGCATATATTGAACCTTTGTTTCTATCTTCAACTTCCTTGACAATCCTTTTGTTACAAATGAAGTCTAGAGAGGGGAAGTGAGTTGTCCAAAGTCACCCAGAGACATGGCATCAATGAAGTTTGAACTCAGATCATCTGGTTCAACTCTTCCCCCATGCAAAAATCCTCTCTAAGGGCAGCTAGGTGGTGCAGTGAATAGAGCACCGGCCCTAGAGTCAGGAGGACCTGAGTTCAAATTCAACCTCAGACACTTAACACAAAAACTAGCCATGTGACATTTGGCAAGTCACTTAACCCCAATTGCCCTCCAAAAAGCAATAAAAAAAAAACCAAAAATAAAAAATCCTCTCTAAAGTATTCTCAGTCAGGTGATCATCTAGCCTTTGCTTGTTCATTTCCAGGAATGAGGTCTGATCATTAGAAACTCCTTTATGTCGAGTTGAAATCTTATTTCCTATTGCCTCCACAAGATGTTGGAGGCTTTAGGGAAAGATGACAAGTTCCTTTTTGGACATGTTGAGTATGAGGTGACAGCATGACTTTTGGTTGGAACTGTCCATCAAACAGCTAAAATTATACTCTAGAATTTGGAAAAGAGGTCAGAATTAGAGAGATTTGGGACCATAAGATTATAGATTTAGAGCTGGAAGGAACTTTAAAAGTCATATGTTCAATCCTCTCATTTTATAGATAAATTTAGTCTGGAGTTGCCTTGAACTTGGTTCTAGTGAGCCAATTGTTAAATGATCAGTGTGAGCATTATAGTATGGAAATCTACAAAGGAAAGAAATCAGGGCTTGATTGATTGTTTTGTCAATAGTCTAGACTTGAGAAAGTGATGGAAAAAATTTAATAATGCAGCTTAAACTTAAAAGTGTGTAGCAGGCATATATATGTATATGTGCATATGATGTAATAAACACATATCTATTTGTGTACGTATGTATATGGGATGGGGAGAGTGAGCAAGAGAGACAGAGAATGAGAAAGAAAGAGAGAAGGAATGAGAGAGAGAGAAACAGAGAATGAGAGAAGGAATCAGAGACAGAGAAACAGAGAATGAGAGAGAGACAGAAAGACAGAATGAGAGAGAGAGAAGGAATGAGAGATAGAGAAAGAGAGATAATGAGAG
>NW_027185694.1:22368980-22379011 GCF_028583685.1 Petaurus breviceps papuanus | reverse complement strand
AGAGAGAGAGACAGAGACAGAAACAGAGACAGAGACAGAGACAGAGACAGAGAAGGAATAAGAGAGAGAGAGAGATTAAACATTTACCAGCATAACCCTGGATAAATTGTTCTTATGGAAGTGAAATTTGAAGCCATGGATGAGATCACTGATAGAAAGGGTGTAAAGGGAGAAGAGCAGATGACTGAGAAAGGAATTTAAAGGAAAAGCATGGGTTCTAAGACTGGCAATCCATTATATGTATCCTCAGATCTCTGAACACCTATCTCTGTTCCCATTATTTTCTGACCAGAGTAAGGGTCAGTATTAATAGCTACCACTAGGGGGCAATGAAACCCCAGTGGGCTCAGTTGCTGGCTTCCTGCATGCCTTTGTAGAAGGGGATACAGCCAACTGTCAATACCCTACTAGGCAGAAATGAGATGCTCTGCCTGGAGACTGGGCTAACTTCCCTTTTATCTCAGACCTCGCCCTGCCTCCAACTGAGGACAACAAAAGAGCTAAAATCATTCCCAGTAAAGAAAGTGGAGAAACATTGATGGAACAGGAAACTATTTAGTTTCTTCAAAGCTGAGCTTGATAGGAGAGGAGTAGGGAAAACAGAGAAAATGGGGCAAGATTTGGGCACTGACTCTGCTGTTCTCATCAATGACACCTTGCCCAGGACCAGACCCAGTCTATAGTAGGCAGGGAGTAGGGGTTACAGATGGAGGTAAAATGGGTCAAGGTCAGGCCTCATTATCCTAGAGACTAGTAGGAAAGAAGTGTGATGTGGTGGACTGCATGAGGAGTCAGAGGCTAAAAATTCTAGACCTGGTTCTACTTGGTCTCAGTATGAGTTTTGTACAAGTTACTTCCTGTCTCTGGCACTAGATGACCTCTAAGATTTCTTGCATCTATGGCATTTTGTGTTCTGTGTTCCCAGGCCCCTTCCAGATCTGATGTTCTCTGATTCTAAAGCAAGAGACACCTTTATGTCTCACCTTTATGTCTAGATGAAATGTGTTTATGTGTTTGTGTGTGTGTGTATAGATGAAAAGGAATGAGAGAGGTAAGGTGTAGAAGGGTAGCCCTGATTTGCTCTGATTGTGAAGGGCATGGGTATGGATTGGCACCAAGAGAGGTGAGGAGAGCAAAGGGGATTGGAGACAACGTGGTGGTAAAATATTAGAAACTGAACTCGGAGTCATGGACCTGAGTTTGAATCCCAGCTCTGCCATGTCACTTCTGTGTGACCTCAGGAAAGTCACTTCACCTCTGTGAGCATCAGTTTCCTCATTTGTAAAATGAGAACATTGAACCAGATGACCTCTGAGGACCCTTCCAGCTTTAGGTAAATGCCTCTCTGCCTGTGCTCTGTCATCTCAAGCCAGTGACCAGCCTGTCTTGAGTTCTTTCACTGAGTGGGCCCTAGAGAACACACACAGAACCTAGCAGAGACATAACTTTCCTTTAGGACTGGTGAGGGAAGGATTTGAGATTCATCCCTCTCTCTCACTGACCCTTAGAATTGCAGACACTGTTTCTGACCTTGCCATAACCTATGTGTAGGACTGTGACTAAGAAATACTCTAGTGAACATTATCCACATTGGGTATATAGATGCTTCTTTTAGGCCCTTTGGGTTAGAGGGAACAGAAGAAGAAAAAGTGCTGTATACTAAAAGAACAATGAGTTAGGTATCAGAGAACCTAGGTTCAAATCCTAGCAAAGTCACCTGTGTGACCTCCAGCAAGTTGTTTGACGTCTCTGAGTTTCTGTTTCCTTATCTAAAAACCAAAGAGGTCATATTTGATGACCTCCAAAGTCCTTTCCTGATCTAAGTCTATGACTGTATAATCTGTGACCTAGTTCTTGTCTTCTGGGAATTTGCAGGGTAGTTCAAGTGTCATCGATCTCAACAGAACACATAGCCATCAACATGGAGAAATATAGTTTGATAGCTATTAGAAAACATTGATTCCAAATAGATACAGTGAAGAAGATGGGCACAAATGGAAGTATAGAGTCATAGAATTCCAGCTCTAGAAGGAGCCACAGAAATCTAACCTTTACCCTGAGTCCCTTTGTAGCATGTTAGATGGGCAGGGGCTGGCTGGTTTGGGGGTTTTTTGGGGGGGCTTAGCACAGTGCCTAGTAAATAGTCAACTTGAATAATGCTTATTGATTGATTATGGACTGCCTCTCCACCCCCACCCCCATGCATTTTGAATCTGGATCAACTTGTGCTTCCTAGAGCAAATCTAAATTTTTCTTCAACACAGTGGTCCTTAAAATACATGAAGACAGTGATCATGTTTCTTCTCTAGACTAAACACTAGTTTCCTCAAACGAAGGAATGATTTGATTTTGAGTTTCATTAGGCTGGGTTAAAATGTCCCAAGATGCAAAATGAAATATAATATTAATAATAATAACTCATATTAATATAATGCTTATAAGGTTGAGAAAAGATGTGTGTGTATGTGTGTATATATATTTACATATATATGTGTCTATTTAGATAGAGTGATGTACATGTGGAATCAGTCTTCTGGTTAACAAGAAGGCCATCCTTCCCTGGGCTACAAGGAGAGGGCTTTTCAAAGGTTTAATGATCAGTTCTATAGAGAGTTAACATGGTAGAGTGCATTGAGTTTTGGACTTGAGGTCAGGAAAACCTGAGTTCCAATCCTGCCTCTGATACTTACTGGATTGTGTGAGCCTAATCACATCACCTACTTTGTTTGAGCCTCAGTTTCCTTGACCTGTGATTTGGAGGTGATGATAGTACCTCTTATTATTAGGATTAGAATGATATATTTTTAACTGGAAGAGGTCTTAAGAGTTCATCTAATCCATCCCCTCATTTTATAGCTGAGGAAGTGAGGCTTAGAGCAGGTAAATGAGGTGCCACCATTCTCCCAGTTACCCAGGCTAAAAGCTTCAGCCATTGATTTTTTTCTCTCTCTCATTATTTCATACATATCTAATCAGTTGCCAAATCCCATCCCTTTCACCAATGTAATGCCTCTAGCATTAACCCTTTCCCTACTACCTCTATGACTACCTAGAATCCAGTTGCTTGTTACCTCTCACTTTGAATGATTTTAATAACCTCCAAATTGGGCTTCCTGTTTCTGTCTTCTCCAATCTAGTCTTTACACCAAAGTCTTACTTGTCTCAGTGTACTGTTATGGAAATCCTTCAGTGGATTCACATGGCCTACAAAATAAAATATAAACTCCTTGCCCTCAAAAGTCGACTCTATACAATCTGGCTTCCAATTTCTTTTGCAGCCTTATCTTACACTATGCCCCTTTATGTTCTCTATATTTAAGCAACTGACCCTGTTTCATTCTGTCATTTCCTGTCTACTTGTCTTTTAATTTAATCAGTCAACAAACATTTATTTCTTTGGGGGGGGGTTGTTCTGTGTTCCATTTCTTTTAATAACTGGCACCTGTCTGCAGAGGAGGAAGCAAGCACCTAGGTGGTGGGGGGTGGGGAAAGTTCACTTGAAGGTCTTGCCCTGATTGAAGGGTTAGCCTGCATGCTGGAAGACCCTTTCCCAGGAGAAGTGCTCTAAGGCTATTGTTTGTCTGAGCCTCCTCACTGCCAAGATCCAGCAAGCATTTCTTTCTTTCTTTCTTTCTTTTTTGCTTTTTTTGGGGGGGGAGGGCAATTGGGGTTAAGTGACTTGTCCAAGGTCACACAGCTAGTTTTTTGTGTTTCGTGTCTGAGACAAGATTTGAACTCAGATCCTCCTGACTCCACGGCTGGTGCTCTATCCACTGCACCACCTAGCCACCCAAGCATTTATTTCTTAAAAGTCTTGTTGTTCAGTCATATAGTTGTGTCTGACTCTTTGTGACCATGCAGTACCATGCTATCTATGGGATTTTCATGGCAAAGATGCTAGAGTGGTTTGCCATGTCCTTTTCCAGTTCATTTTACAGATGAAAACTGAGGCAAACAAGGTTCACACAGCTAGCAAGTGTCTGAGGTCAGATTTGAACTCATTAAGATGAAGTTTCCTGATCCCAAGGCCAGTGCTCTACCCACTGCACCATCTAGCTGCCCAGGCTTATAATAACAGATTATTACATTTTCTGAGTATTTACACTCTGGGAATAGGCAAATACTACAAATCAGGGCTTGATGAATTGCTTTGTTAATTGTCTAGATTTTAGAAATTGCTGAAAATGTTCATAATGCAGATTAAGTGTAAAAATATGTACTGGGGACAATTTTTTGCCTGAGACCCAGCTGTTAAATAGTTACCAACTCATCTCTAAGATGAGTTCATCCTCTAATTCAGGCAGTTCTGCCCTGAGACAAATCCCAGAACTAAGTGAATTACCCCCTCTGGGGTGGGGGCAAGGTCTTTGCTCATTTCACACACACACATTCCCCAAGCCTGTAAAATACTGCCCTTTCCATACCCATCATTGCCTGTTGATTTTTCTTCCTTTCAGGCCCAACTCAGGTGCTGCTTCCTCCATGCAGCCTTCTGTCGGATATCCTCTAAGCTGAAAGTGCTCTCTCCAAATTTCTCATTGTGCTCAGACCTCCTTGCATTTACCACATCATCTCTGGTGTGCCAGTATATGTATACATGTTTTATTCCCTGCTTAAATCTTCTTTTTTTTTTTTATTAAGCAATCAGGGTTAAGTAACTTGCTCAAGGTTACACGGCCAGTTATTTCTGGGTGTCTGAGCCCGGGATTCGATCTCCAGGTCGTTCTGACACTGGAGCCGGTGCTCTTACTCGCTGTGCTACCTGGCCGCCCCCTTAAATCTTCTTTTTCTCCAGGTTAACTATCCCTATTTGAAAATTAAAGTCCTGAAAAGTAGGTCTGTGTCACATCTGTCTTTGTATTTCCGGTGCCTGGTACATGCCTTTAATATAGTAGGCATTTAATACATCTGCATCAAACTGAATTAAATAATAGAAAAGCTTGTGCTTGGCACTGCTTGGATACCACAAGGGTCTATAGTGATGCAGTAATCTCTAGATAAATCATGTCTTTGAAAAAATATTCACTCCCTCCTCCCTCAAAATTAGAGAGCACTTTTCCTGTGTTGGGAAAATCAGGTTTTGGTCACAATCATTCCAAGTTTCTGGTTGTTTCTCTAACACCTCTGAACTTGCTAGGCCAGCCATCACGTCTACTCTTCAGGGTTGTTGAGGTTAGTCCTTTCTTCTCATCTCAAAGTGGCCCGCCCCTTCAGAGTAAGTGGGCTGTGAGAGTATTTTCTATTGGACTTTCAGGCAATCTAGTATAGTGAAAAAAGACCTGGCCTGCCTAGAAATCTAGAGACCTGGGTTCTAGCTCTAAGCTATGCAAGACCTCAGTTTCTTTATGTCTAAAATGAGGTCTTTTGCAGCTCCAATTCTATGGTCCTCTGAACTCCAGGGTTCTTTACTCTTATAGTCTATGAATCTGTTTCTAGTTCAATAACTCTGCCTCTTGCAGAGAAGCTTCATTATCTGGAGTTGGATTCCCAAGGATGGGAAGGACAGAGAAGGAATTCAGGCACTTCTGAGACAGTCTGGAAGGCAGGAGGTACCTTTTTGGTAGAGTGGAGGAAAGAGTAGGAATTTTTAAAAAATCATGAAGGTGCTTAATTGAAAGGGAAAAGAATGATCAGGCAGAGATCATTCCTTCACTTCATCATTCATTCATTCATTCAACAAACATTCACTGAGCTAGTGTTGGCTATACTAGATGATATAGGGCACACAGAGATGAATTAGACATAGTTCTCGCCCTTGAGGAGATGATCATTTGGCGGTGGCAAATAATAGTGTAGTAAGTGAATAAAGAAGGTATGAGCAGAGTGCTGTGGGAGTTCAGAGGAGGTGAAAGGTCACTTTTGACTGGAAGGCAGGCTTGGTGAAAAAAGGTAACATTTGAACTAGGCTTTGAAAGATAAGTAGGATTTTCTTTTCTTTTTAAAATTTTATTGATACTTCTGTTTTGATATGACAGCTGTAGCCCAACAAAATCACAGAGTTCATGCCCCGGAAACAGTTAAGCCAAAACTCCTAAAGAGATAGTTGTGACCTTAAAGTACTTGTCACCTTCTGTTTTTGTTGTTTACTCCCTCTTAGCAGAAAGGCTAAGTGCTTTAGCTTTCATGATGTGTTGCCAATATTGTTCATTACATTTGACCTGAGTTTTATTGCCCTTTAATGCTCTAACTTCATTTATATTTGTGCCCTCACCATTCCCTCCCAAATATGAATCCTCCAGAAAAAACTGCTTCATCTTCATGGCACTCATACAAAACTATTGCTTCTGAGTCCCTACCGATGTATATATTTTTTTCTAGCCAGTCAGAAGATGCAGTTCAAGAAAAAGACAATCAGCCAGCATAACAATAAAATAAAAGTAAGAAATTATTCCTCTCCTCCCCCATGTGTACTCTCCCATAGATTATTATGATACTAGTGAGTGCATCTGTGTGATGAGGGATTACTCATGGAGGTCACATATAGACCAGGGGAATATACATTAAGAAATAGCCACCAGGTAACCATGTGACCATGCACATAAATAGAGAACATATATGTAGGAAACATATGTGGTCAGGGAAACTCATATCTCCAACGCCTGTGAGGCTGATGATATCTTCTGGTGATGCTGTTCTCTGCTGACTCTGTTGTTTATTCTCTTCATGGAGCATTGTATTTTCTCTGGAGGCTCTTTCTGGTAGTCTCTTTGTTCTCCAATTTCTCCCTGCAACCAGTTTCTTAGAATCATGAGATTCTAAGGCCATCTGATGATCATCTTGGGTACCATCTATTGTGTACATCTTGGGTACCATCTATTGTGTATATCTTGGGTACCATCTGCTAATATGCAATGACTAGAAAGCCTCTCTTTGATAAGGATGGGCTATCAGCTCTTTAGTCATAGTTATGAGGCTATGATCCCCACCCAGTTAAGAGGGAGCCAAATAAAACCAGGCTGGGTGTCCTTGAGATAAAACTAAATATTTTCTTTTAACTTCCAGTATCCAGGGCTGAATTGCAGTCCCCAGACAATTCTCTAACTTAGGGTTAAGAATTGCTTGTAACTCTCACGAGCATTCTGTGCTCCCAAATATCATTTCAAAGGACTTTGTCACAGAAACATCACAAAAAGTAGTACGGAAGTTGGTCTACAAAGCCCACTTCACTTCTAATATTCTCCTTAGCATGCAAATGAATTTAAATCAGAACAAAAGCTAACTGAAGAAAGATCATTGTCTTCCATTCCTTGGGCCTACATTCTTACCCTTATTATGTACCTGTGTCAGCGGCAAAAAGAAATAAAAAATCCTGGCTTTGGTGCTGTATGTTGGCCAGAAAACAAAACAAAACAAAAAACCCTGCACATTGTTGTCATAATCGTATATATTGTTATTTTGGTTTTACTTTCTTTACTATGATAGGCAGGAATAATGTTAATGAACATTATGGGCTGAAAAGTACTGAAATGGCAAGTTGTCCAATTTGAAGTATAGAGTGAATGGAGGAATGTAACATGAGATGAATATCCAGAGGTAGGTTAGAACTAGACAACTGAGAACAGTTCAGTCATTTTAGGGCACTTGTCCTGCACTGTCTACCATCCTTTGTTTCTATTTTTTTTTTACACTGAATTCAATTGAAAACCATCTTTTAAATCATTCTGCAAAATAATACTAGTACTAATTTCTGAAAACAAAATCTTAACCATACAGTCATCCTCTTTTTAAATGTTTTCTGAATGCTGGACCCAGGGGGAGGATACAGAAACAAGAGGTTACCAGCAGGTCTTCCCTAAGAGGTCAGCTTGAGAGGGTGTCCAGGGTCAGGGGCATATATTGCCAGATACACTGTCCTGTCCTAACCCACCCCAAATCTTTTCAAAGACAGAAGATTAGTCTTCTGTGGTGACAGTGATGCTCTAATAATGGGAGTTACTGACATTGTTGCTGAGCAAATTTAGAGCCTAGTGGCCTCTGGCCTCTGACCTTTTACTCTAGTTCATATCTCTAGGTCTGTTGGAGTCCCTGGGAATGAACCTCTAGATTAAGAACTCCTTGAGGGCAGGGATGGTGTTTTTGCCTCTGTTTGTATCCCCAGTGGGTAACACCATGCCTAGCACATAGTAGGTGCTTAATAAATATTGATTGATTGGTTCTGTCTGGGAAAATGGATATACTTCAGAGCAACATATGAGAAAGTTGTGTGACCCATTGTTGGGCTTGTTAAACAGTAACTGCTATGATTAATTTCAGAGTTAGAGGTTTGTGGTTATGTGACCATTCTTATGATGTATGTAAGGGTATGGTTTCTTCTTGGAATTTTTCTAACTGCCCAGGCCATCTTTCCCCTGGGAATGTAAATGATAGCTGCTGGCTAGAGAATACATACATGCCCATACCTGTTTATTGAGTCATTTTTCCCCATGTCTGGGATCCTTGTGTATTGCAAGTTTATTTTACCCCAGTTCCCTTCCCTATGGCATCCAAGTTAGCATTCATATGAAGGATCCCAAAGGAAAAGCCTCCAGCACTTTTATCAAAAGCCCTTTAAACTCTCCTTTGAAAACACAAACTGAGGTAATGGTCTATCAATTTAGAAATAGAATTCTTTGGAAGTACTCGTGGACCAGACACTTCCTATAGTGGATTGTCAGGTAGTCAGTCAATATGCCTTTATCCAGTGCCTCTTATGTACCTGGCTCTGTGCTAAGCCCTGGATAGAGGTCCCAAAGATCTGGGTTTGGATGCCACACCAGACATTAACCAGCTGTATGACCCTGAGGAGGTCATTTCAGAACTTCTTTGGTCCTCAGTACCTTCATCTGTAAAATCAGGAGGCTGGACTCAATGACCTCTAAGATGTCTTCCAACTCTAAAATCTATGTTCATGACTATATTAACTGTTTAACATCTTGCATAATAACTATGTTATGGTTGTAGTTGCTTCTCAGTGTTTTTCACTTATCCCTCTAAAAGCAACTGAAAATTTCTCCTGTTTTCACAATGATAACTTCATTCATAGTTAAGGTAGTGAAGGTGGTATGTACCTGGATAGAGTGTTGACTGAACTAGGATTCAGTTCAAATCTCACCTCAGGCACTTCCTAGCTGTGTGGGCAAGTCACTTAACCTTAGTCTACCTGTTTCCTCATGTGTAAAAAGGTGATAATAATAGTGCCTACCTCATAGGGTTGTTGTGAGAATCAAATGAAATAATATTTGTAAAGCACTTTGTAAACCTTAAAGTGCTATATAGAAGCTAGTTTGTTATTGTTATTATCTATTTGTGCCCAAATGGCCCTTAGCACTTGTAAGAAAAGATTTTTACATCCTTGTTGTTAGCAGTCTTCCCAAAGGAAGAGGAAAGGGGAATTTTCATCATATGTCTATCATCCTTTCCTTCAACCAGTTACAGTGCTTAGAGATCCAAAATCATGGAAGTGTAACTAAACAGATAGCACCTTGCCTCCCTACCAGACACCATCTTGGAATGCCTGGGAAAGTAGACCAACCCTGTCTGATAGAGGACAGAGATGGACCTTTTCAGGACAGCAACTGTGCCACTGTCCAAATCTGCATGTCAGTTTGGAGGACTGCCACATTTCTCTCATTTCCAGCCAGCTGTAAAGAATATCTGTTACCTTATTCAGACTTACAGGTCTTGTGTGCATGGGGTAGGGGAATCCTTTTCACTTCCCACCCAGTGTAGATACTGATGTGGATACCTCTGATGTCACCTATAGGAACTGGAATAGAGAGGAGATTATTGTCGCAGTCTCATTGAAAAACTGAATTGACAAAACACCTCTCGTTCACATTGTTGCAGTGAGTGGCCCTAACTTATTCGACCACTTAGATAATTTTATACTTTGTATATATTTTGTATTTATTATTCACATACATTTTGTTTCTCTCATTGAATAGAAGTCCTTGGAGAGAGAGGATTTTTAATCTATCCATCCATCCATCCATCTATCTATCTATCTATCTATCTATCTATCTATCTATCTATCTATCTATCTATCTATCTAT
>NW_027185694.1:22367064-22368970 GCF_028583685.1 Petaurus breviceps papuanus | reverse complement strand
TATCTATCTATCTATCTATCTATCTATCTATCTATCTATCTATCTATGGCTTTGTATCCCTAGCACCCAGTACCATATTTGGCACAGAGAAAATTGTTATTGTTAATTGTTAGGGGAATTAGGTCCTCTCAATTACATGATCTGGCTAGAGAAAGTCCCTGTTCCTGTCTAGAGCTCTGTTTAAACAGGGTTTTTAGTGTTATGAACTCCTTTGGCTGTCTGGTGAAGCCTTTAGACCCCTTCTCTGAATGTTTTTAAATGTATAAAATAAAATACATAGAATTACACAGGAGACAGATTATATCGAAACAAAATTATCAAAATATTAGAAAAACATTCACAGACTGAAGGTTAAGATACCTGATATAGGGGATATTTGGTGTGGGGGGATATTAGAAGAGGATGTAATAGAGGAAATGGGAATACTCACTGACTTTTTGGTGAGGTAAGACTTCTTAAAGGACAAATGCCTCTTCTCTACTTGGTAAGGGGTCATGGATATTAGAAATCTTCCCTTTTTGCCTTCCCTGACTCCTACCCTTTCTTTCCTCTCAAATCTTATTAATCTCATCCTAGACTGTAAGCTTGCTGAGGGCAGGGATCTTTCTTGTCTTACTTTAACTTTGACTGTCACAATGTCTATCAGAGTAGTCTGCATACAGTAGGCACGTAATAAATATTTGTTGAATTGGATTTAATATGGAACATGGATCACATCTGGAGTATTGTGGTCAGTTCTGAGTGCAGCATTTTAGATAAACCTTTAAGGAAGTGTAGAAGGATAGGGAAGAGGCCTGGAGGTCACATTCTATGCAAAGACTGATTGAGGGAAGTGGGAGAGCTTAATTACAAAAGAGAAGAGTTGGAAAGGATATCACAAGTATTCTCAAGTATTTGAACAGAAGAAGCAAAGAATAGGTGCTAATCTCTGCTAAAGTGAAAAGGGCTCCTTCAAAAGGTAATGAGTTTGGGGGCAGCCAGATGGCACAGTGACTAAGAGCAATGGCTCCAGCATTGGGAGACCTGGGATCGGTTCCGGCCTCAGATACTTAACACCCACAAAATAACTGGCCGTGCAACCTTGAGCAAGTTACTTAACCCCGACTGCTTTAAAAAAAAAAAAAAAGGTAGCGAGTTCTTTATAAAAGGAGAGAGGATAGATGATCATCTCTCTCAGATGCTGAAAAGTAGATTTCTGCTCCAGCAAGGGTAGAGTAGATGGTATCTGACTGAGGTCCCTTCTAATTCTGAGATTCTGTAATGCTGCATTTCTATTCCTTCCAACTCTCACACTTTAGAATTCTGTGCTTTAAGATAGTGGCTCTCAATTTCTTGGTTAAACTGCAGAGTTCCTTTCTAACTCCCCAACCAAAAGTTCCCATACACACCACTCACCAAAAATAAAATGGGATTATGCCTCTTTGAGAAAGGGAATAAAGAGTTGGGCTGTGGGGATGGGAGAGAGTGGAAGCCAGGTGTGTGGAGGGCAAGGTGGAGAGTGCAGTGAGCCATAGTAATAATAATGGCTCACTTTTATAAAGTTTAAAAAAAAGTTTTCCTCATGACCCCTAGTGAAATTAAGTAGGGCAAACATCTCTATTTTACATATGAAGAAACAAATTCAAAGAGGTTGTAGGACTTACTCAATGTCACCCAACTTGTGAATTGGTTGAGTGCCAGGGATGAGAGGGAGAGAGAGAGAGAGAGAGAGAGAGAGAGAGAGAGAGAGAGAGAGAGAGAGGAAGAGAGAGAGAGAGAGAGAGAGAGAGAGAGAGAGAGAGAGAGAGAGAGAGAGAGAGAGAGAGAGAGAGAGAGAGAGAGAGAGAGAGAGAGAGAGAGAGAGAGAGAGAGAGAGAGAGAGAGAGAGAGAGAGACAGAGAGAGACAGAGAGAGACAGAGAGAGAGA
>NW_027185694.1:22362807-22366964 GCF_028583685.1 Petaurus breviceps papuanus | reverse complement strand
AGAGAGAGAGAGAGAGAGAGAGAGAGAGAGAGAGGAAAAGAGGGAGAGAGAGAAAGTGAATATGCCCTATGAATAAAAAGTAACAGATTTAGAGCTGCAAGTCATCTTTGAAATTAATTAGTCCAAGTTGAGCCTCCACACCCCCCTTCCCCTTTATTTTATAAATGAGAAAACTGAAGTTCTGAGAAAGGAAGTCTCTGGTGAAAGGTCACAAATGTCTTGAGTACCACAACTAATATTCAGTTCAATACAGCCAGTACTCAAACACATTTGAGCAGGTTCTCGGACTCCAAATCTAGTGCTCTTTGCACTATACCATCCTGGTGTATTTTTAGCAATTGATCAGCTAGTTTTTATTAAGTGCATTGTTTATAGCAGGTGTTTGAAGGACTGTTATATGGATGAGGGATTTGACTTGGTTTGCTTGTTTCAAGAGAATGAGGAAAAAGTTGCAAAAAAGCAGGTTTTTAAAAAATTTCATATAAGGAAAAAAGTTTCCTAAAAATTAGAGCCATCAAAAAGTAACATGGGTTGCTTTGGGGTTAGGACTTTAATCTTCATTTTATAAATGAGGAAACTGGGGCACAGAGATGTTAATAGCTTGTCTATGATCCCATGGAAAGTGGCTGGGCTGGGCCTTGAATCTAGAACATTACACATCACATTTTACTGGGGAGTAATAAAAAGTAAAAACTAGAAGGATAGGTTGGGACATCTAGTCTCTCTGGGATCCCATCCCATTCACCCACCTTCTTCCCATACACACTTTAAGAAACACACAACATGAATGAAATGCATATGCACAGAATTACAGGAAGCCATTCAGATGGAGAACACAAATGAAAGGGTATTTTCCACTCCTAGTAGGTCCTGTTCTACTTATCTTTTTTTTTTTTAAGCAATTGGGGTTAAGTAACTTGCTCAAGGTTACACAGCCAGGTGTTTCTGGGTGGGTGCTAAGTGTCTGAGCCTGGATTCAGTCCCCAGGTCATCCCGACACTGGGGCCGGTGCTCTTACTCGCAGTACTACCTGGCCACCCCTCTACTTATCTTCCTGCTGTACTTTGGGAAAAGTTGCAGTGCACTGATGTAGTATTAAAATAAGTATCTTGAGATCCCTTGGGAATTATATTTTTCAAGCCTTCTGCAAGGTTTCCCAAAGGTTGTTAGTAGTTGATTATACTCTGGAAAATTGTCTAATTATTGTCATTGAGGAAGATAGGAAGGTAAAAAATGCTTGGTATGGAGTGTGCAATGCCTACCCTAGAATCCTCATCCCTAGAATTTGGGTGTAAATGGATCTTCCACACCAGGAATAGTGAACCAATATATGTTATGGTTTGTGTGTCGGGTTTGTGTTTTGTTTTATTTCATTTTTGATGGAGACCCAGAACTGGGATCTCATATCTTCCACCATATACAAACTACCCTTTGATTTTGGGGTCTTCTCCATTGGCATGAACATTTTATTTTAGGGACTGGATCTGTGATCTCATTGGTACAGGAAACTCCTAGGCAAAGAAACTCCCTCTAAGTGCTCTCCAATTTATAGTTTTAGAGTTACCTAGCTAAACTCCATATGAAGTGCTGACCCACAGTTTAAGAAGTGCTGAAGGGATTATGAGTGGAAAAAGTTTAAGAAGCCCTAAACTAGAGTACTGAGAAGTTAAATGACTTGCCCAGGGTCTCAGAGTCAGAATGTGTCAGAGGCATGACTTAAACCCAAGTTTTTCCCACTACAAGATTATTTCTCTTTCCATGGTTCCATTCTAAATGAGTGGTTCCTAATTCAGTTTTAACAAATATTTATTAATCACTTATTATGTGTAAGGTGCTGTGCTAGGCACTGAAGATACAAAGACAAAAATGAAACTGTTCTCACCCTTAAGAAGCTTTCATTCTTGGGCAGTTAGGTGGTTCAGTGCAGCAGTCCTGGAGTCAGGAGGACCTGAGTTCAAATTCAATCTCAGACACTAGCCCTGTGACCCTGGGCAAGTCACTTAACCTGGTTGTCTCAAAAATAAATAGTATCCACTGGGAGACTATAGTGTAAACTTAAGTAAATATGAAGTATTTTTAAAAAATAACTTTAGGGGCGGCCAGGTAGCACAGCGAGTAAGAGCACCGGCTCCAGTGTCGGGATGACCTAGGAATCAAATCTGGGCTCAGATACTCAGCACCACACCCAGAAATAACTGGGTTATTAAGTAACCTTGAGCAAGTTACTTAACCCCGATTGCTTAAAAAAAAAACTTTAATAGGGAGAAAGTGCTAATTTAGGAAAGACATCCTGAGCTGCTATAAATATTTTTTGTAAATAGATCCTTTTCCCTTTTTTTGGATGTTTTTGGGATATAGACCTAGCAGTAATATTGCTGGATCAAAGGTATGCATAGTTTTATAACACTTTGGGCATAATTCCAAATTGCTCTCCAGAATAATTGGATCAGTTCACAACTCCACCAACAATGCATTAGTGTCCCAGTGATATCTGGAGTGTGCTTTGATGGAATCTGGGAAAAGGTATGAGAAGACTGAAAAGGTATGAAAAAGCAATATGACTTAATGGAGGAGTCAGGAAGACCCATGTCTACTCCTGACATGGCACTTAACCTCTCAGTGGCCTAGACAGTTGTTTAACACTGTGTCAGAGCTGTTTAGGATCATTTTTGGTAGAGGAAATTTCCTCACCAGGAATCCACTACATTAATGAAGTTATAGGTCTGGAATTTTAAAAGGCTAGAATGGTAGTAGGTGGGTGGATCAAAGGTATGCCCAGTTTTGTAACCCTTTGGGCATAATTCCAAATTGCTCTCCAGAATAATTGGATCAGTTCACAACTCCACCCACAATGCATTAGTGTCCCAGTTTTCCCACAACCCCTCCAACATCCAACATTTTCCTTTTTTTGTCATATTTGCCACTCTGATAGGTGAGGTAGTACCTCAGAGTTGTTTTCATTTGAATTTATCCAATCAATAGTGACGTAGAGCATTTTTTCATAACTATAGATAGCTTTGATTTCTTTGTCATATCCTTTGACCATTTACCAATTGGGGAATGACTTGTATTTTTATAAATTTGACTCAGTTCTCTATATATTCTAGAAATTAGGCTCTTTTCAGAGATACCTGTAGCAAAATGTTTCCCCCAGTTTTCTGCTTTCCTTATAATTTTGGTTGCATTGGTTTTGTTTGTACAAAAATGTTTTAATTGTATATAATCAAAATTATCTATTTTACGTTTTGTAATGCTCTCTATATCTTCTTCAATCCTAAATTCTTCCCTTATCCACAAATCTGACAGATATACTATTCCATGCTTTCTTAATTTACTTATGGTATCAACCTTTAAGTGTAAATCATGTACCCATTGACCTTATGTTGATGTACAATGTGAAAGATTGGTCTATACCTAGTTTCTGTCTATGTTGTTTTCTATTTTTCATGCAGTTTTTGTCAAATAATGACTTTGTTCCAAAAACTTGACTTTTGGGGTTGATTATATACTAGATAATTGTGGTCATTTACTATAATGTAATTTGTATCTAATCTATTCCATTGATCCATCACTCAATTTCTTAGCCAGTACCAGACTGTTTTGATAATTATTGCTTTATAATACAATTTGCACTCTGGTACATCTAGACCACCTTCTTTTGCTTTTTTTTTTCATTGATTCATTAATATACTTGAATTTTTCCCTCCAGATGAATTTTGTTATTATTTTTTCTAGCTCTATACAATGATTTATTGATACTTTGATTCATATGACACTGAATAAATATATTAATTTAGGTATAATTGTCATTTTTATTATATTGGCTTGGCCTACCCATGAGCAATTAATATTTTTCTGATTGTTTAGGTCTGACTTTATTTGTGTGAGAAGCATTTTATAGTTGTGTTCATATAGTTCTTGGGTTTGTCCTGGTAGGCTCCTAAGTATTTTATAATTGTTTTAAATGGAATTTCTCTTTCTATCTCTTGCTGCTGGACTTTGTTAGTAATGTAGAAATACTGATGATTTATGTGGGTCTATTTTGTATCCTGTAACTGTGCTAAAGTTGTTAATAATTTCTTTGTAGTTTTTTAGTTGATTCTCTAGGATTTTCTAAGTATAACATCATATCTTCAAAGAGTGATAGTTTTGTTTCC
>NW_027185694.1:22165222-22362707 GCF_028583685.1 Petaurus breviceps papuanus | reverse complement strand
TCTCTCTCTCTCTCTCTCTCTCTCTCTCTCTCTCTCTCTTTCTCTCTTAAGTGTCTCAGGCCAGATTTGAACTCAGGTTCTCCTGACTCCAGGTCCAGTGCTCTATTCACTGCACCCCTAGCCGCCCCTGCTCTCTATGGTTTTGATAGGAATGGGTACTGTATTTTGTCAAAGGTTTTTCTGCATCTATTGAGATAATCATATGATTTCTATTGGTTTTGTTATTGATATGGCCAATTATACTGATCCTTTTCCTAATATTGAACCAGCCCTGTATTCCTGGTATAAATTCCACCTGGTCATAGTGTATGATCCTTGTGGTATATTGCTGTAATCTCTTTGCTAGTATTTTATTTAAAATTTTTGCATCAATATTCATTAGGGAAATTGGTTTATAATTTTCTTTTTCTGTTTTGACTCTTCTTGGCTTGGGTATTAGAATCATATTTGTCTCATTAAAGGAATTTGTTAGAACTCCTTCTTTTCCTGTTTTTCCAGATAATTTATATAGTATTCAGATAAATTGTTCTTTAAATGTTTAGTAGAATTCACCTGTGAATCCTTCTGGTCCTGGGGGTTTTTCTTAGGAAGTTCATTGATGGCTTGTTCCATTTTTTTTTCTAAGACTGGGTTATTTAAGTATTTTATTTCTCCTTCTGTTAATCTGGGAAATTTATATTTTTGTTGCTATCCATCCATTTTATTTAGATTGTCAAATTTATTGGCATATAATTGAGCAAATTGGCTCCTAACAATTGTTTTAATTTCCTCTTCATTGGTAGTGAATTTACCCATTTCATTTTCAATACTAGCAATTTGGTTTTCTTCTTTCCTTTTTTTAAAAATAAAATTAACCAACTGTTTATCTTTTTTGTTTTTTTTTTCATAAAACCAGATTCTAATTTTATTTATGAGTTCAATGGTTTTCTTACTTTCAATTTTATTGATCTCTTTTGATTTTCAGAATTTCTAATTTGGTGTTTAATTTGGGGTTTTTAATTTGTTCTTTTTCTAGTATTTTTAATTGCATACCCAATTCACTGATCTTCTTTTCCTCTATTTTATTGATATAAGCAATTAGAGATACAAATTTTTCACTAAGTACCACTTTGACTGCATCCCATAAATTTTGGTATATTGTCTCATTGTCATTTTTAAAAATGAAATTATTAATTGTTTCTGTGATTTGTTCTTTAACCTAATTGTTTTTTAGGATTGGATTGTTTAATTTCTAGTTGATTTTTAATCTCTCTTTCCATTGTCCACTATTGAATGTGATTTTTATTGCATTATTATCTGAAAAGGATGCATTTACTATTTCTGCTTTTCTGCATTTGGTTGTGAGGTTTTTATGGCCTAATACATGGTCAGTTTTTGTGTAGGTGCCATGTACTACTGAGAAAAGGAATATTCCTTTCTATTTCCATTCAATTTTCTCCAGAGATCTATCATATCTAACTTTTCTAGAATTTTATTCACCTCCTTACCTTCATCCTTGTTTATTTTTTTTATTAGATTTATTTAGTTTTGAGAGGGGAAAGTTGAGGTTCCCCACTAATAATAATAATAATATAATAATAATTAATAATAATAATAAATAATAGTTTTATTATCTATTTCCTCCTGTAACTCATTCAATTTCTCCTTCAAAAATTTAGATGCTACCATTTGGTGCATATATTTTAGTATTGATATGACTTCATTGTCTATGGTACCTTTCTCCAAGATATAGTTTCCTTCTTTATCTCTTTTAATTAGGTCTCTTTTTGCTTTTTTTCCCCCTGAGATCATGATTACTACCCCTGCTTTCTTTGCATAATAGATTCTGCTCCAGCCTCTTACCTTTACCCTCTGTGTATCTCTCTGCTTCAAATGTGTTTCTTGTAAACAACATATTGTAGGATTCTGGTTTTTAATTCATTCTGCTATCTGCTTCCATTTTATGGGAGAGTTCATCCCATTCACATTTATAGTTATGATGACTGTCTATTTTCCTTGCTATTTTTTTCTTGTTAATCCTGATCTCTCTCTTACACTTTACCCTTTCCCTCCTCACAAATGTTTTATTTCTGATCATCAAGAGACCCTCCTTAAATTTATCTTACCTTGTAAGGAAGATTTCTGTATCCAACTGAGTATATATGTTATTTCCTTTTTGAGCCAATTTTGATGAGGGTAAAGTTTAAGCTTTGAGTGCATTTTTCTTTCTCACCCCTTTATTTTATTTTATTGGGGGAGGTATCATCCCATCAAAGTCACCTTATATCCACCCCATCTCTCTACATATACTCCTTATTTATAGAAGTAAAGTTGTTAAGAGTTACAAATATTATCTAACCATATACAAAGATAAAGTTTAACCTTGGTGAATATCTTATGTTTTCTGTTTCTTTTTTACCTTTTTGTTTCCCTTGAGTCTTGTATTTGGAGGTCACATTTTTTATTCAGCTCTGGTCTTTTCATTAGAAATGCTTGAAAGTTTTCTATTTTGTTAAATATGCATTTTTCTCCTCCCTGAAAGATTATATTAGGTGGTTCTTGGTTGTAATCCTAAATACTTTGCCTTCTGGTATATCATATTCCAAGCCCTCTGGTTCTTTTTTTTTAAGCAATCGGGGTTAAGTAACTTGCTCAAGGTTACATGGCCAGGTGTTTCTGGGTGGGTGCTAAGTATCTGAGCCCGGGATTTGATCTCCAGATCTTCTCAACATTGGAGCCGGTGCTCTTACTTGCTGTGCTACCTGGCCACCCCCCTGGTTCTTTAATATGGAAGCTGCCTAATCCTGTGGAATTCTGACTGTAGCTCCACAATATTTGAATTGTTTCTTTTTGGTTGCTTCCAGTACTTTCCCCCTGATCTGTGAACTCTGGTATTTGGTTATGATGTTCCTGGGAGTTTTCATTTTGGGATCTCTTTCAGGCAGTGATTGGTGGATTCTTTAAATGTCTATTTTGCCTTCTGGTTCTAATATATCAGGGCAGTTTTCTTGGATAATGTCTTGAAACATGTTGTCCTGGCTTTTTGTTTGTTTGTTTGTTTTTTATCATGACTTTCAGTTAGTGCAATAATTCTTATATTATCTGTCCTGGATCTTTTTTTTTTTTTTGCTTTTTTTGGGGGGGGGCAGTTGGGGTAAATGGATCTATTTTCTAAGTCATTTTTCCAATGAGAAATTTCACATTTTCTTCTATTTTGTAAAAAATTTTTTGATTTTGTTTTCTTGTATCTTGATGTCTCATAGAGTCATTAGTTTCTACCTTCTCAGTTCTAATCTTTAAGGAATTATTTTCTTCAGTGAGCTTTTGTATTTTCTTTTCCATTTGGCCAATTCTTTTTTTTTCCAGGAATTATTTTTCTTTGTAAATTTTTGTACATCTTTTCCCATTCTATTGAATCTTTCCCCCCATGATTCTCTTGCATTACTTTAATTTCTTTCCCCAATTTTTCTTCTGCTTCTCTAATTTGCTCTTTAAAAATTCTTTTTAAGCTCTTCTAGGAATTCTCTTTGGACCCAAGACCAAATTACAATTTGCTTTTAGTCTTCACACATAGCCATTTGGACACTATGTCCTCTTCTAAGTTTATGACTTGATCCTTCCTATCACCATAATAACTTTCTATAGTCAAACTCTTTTTTTGTTTTTTACTCAATTTTTTTCTTGCCCTCCCCCCCCCCCCTTTTCTTTGTGACTTGGTGTTTTTGTGTGAGAGTTGGCTTCTGGTCCTGCACTGTCCCAAACTTTTTGTGCTGGGGCTCTGGGTCTTACTGCTGGCTTTCACTGGTCTTCAGGGCTTAGCTGCTTGCTTTTTCTGGAGGGTAGGCTTCCCTTACGGCTTGCAGTGGGAGGTAGGGGTTTCCCTGTTGATTGCTCAGGGTGCGGAGTTTAGCTGCTGGCCTGCCCCAGGTGTGGGACCCTGTTGCTAGGTTGCTATGGAAACAGGGTCTCTCTGCTGATAGGCCCTGGGGGAGAGTTCTCAGTGTTGGCCAGTCAACTGGCTGACTTCACTACTGGTCAGCAATGGGGTCAAGGCCTAGCTGGTGGCTTGTGCTGGGGGTGAGGTCACTGGGGTGGGGGTTTGCTTCCCAGTATATACATCTCACTTCCCCTGGAGGCTACTGGCTTGCAGGAGGGTGGGACCTCAATGGTGGATTACCCCAGGCTTGGAGCCTTGCTGCAGGTTCCCTACTGTGAGACTGGCTACTGCTACTGCTCCTGGGGTCTTGCTCCTCTCCCACCTCAAAGAGACAGACCTTTTCTGCTGTGCTGGTAAGCTGCTTCTCTGATCCTAGATCAATTCTCAGGTGGTTTTCTAGTTGTTTGGAGGTGAATTTGGGAGGGCTTCAGAGGGTTCATTTCACTCTGCCATTCTGGCATCGTAAGTCTGTAATGTCTTAAGATTCCATGCTGACAAAGTTTGTTTTTTCTCTTAAAGGCAAGAGTTATGGAACACTTTTGAGGAGAGATGTATGCACCATGGCCTTTGTTTTAGGAATATCAGTTTGGCAACTGTGTTAAGGATAGATTTGAGAGGGGAAAGTTTGAGATCAATTAGGGGGCTGTTGTCATAGTCCATGTGAGAGGTAATGAGGATCTGAATTAGGGTGGCTGTGTGAAGTGTGAGAAGAGAACTGATGGTAGAGATGTTGTGAAGGCAGTATTAACAACTGATAGGATATGGGGATTGAGAGGGAGGGCTCAAGGGTCATTCTGGTGTTGTCAGCCTTAGATGAATGAAATGATAGGGAACTTCGGAGGGATGTGTTTTAGGGAAAATGTGTGTTCTGTTTCAGGCTGAGCTTGACATGCTTATGGAACATTCAGGTAGAGATGTCCCATAGACAGAAGATACATCACTGGAATCTGGAAGAGACAAAGTCTGGATACATAGATTTGAGAGACTGCAACAAGATGATAATTGAACCCATAGGAGGTGATTCTGACAGTAAGGGAGAAAGAATAGGGCCAAGGACACCAGCACTTAGTGGGCAAGGAAGGTGACCACGGTCTAGCAAAAGAATTTGAAATGAACCATTTAGAATTCTAGAAGAACTAAAAGAAAGCTGTGTCAGGAGCCAGTGGCATAGTGGATAATGCACTCAGCTTGGCGTCAGAAAGTCCTGGGGGGCAGCTAGGTGGCGCAGTGAAGAGAGTACCGGCCCTGGAGTCAGGAGGATCCGAGTTCAAATCCGGCTTCAGACACTTAACACTGACTACCGTGTTTCCCCGATAATAAGACCTATCCCAAAAATAAGCCCTCCCCTTACTGTGTAAGATTCCTCTAAAATAAGCCCTCCCCCGAAAATAAACCCTATTGAGATTGCTACTGTAGTGAAGGTGATCCCCTGCGCTACACGCTACATTATGGTACCCTCTGTATGCACCGTCCCCCCCCTCTTGAAACGCACGCCGCGCTCTGAGCTGCATCCAATCAGAGCTGCAGCAGTGAGCGCGTCATCCTGTTCTTCCCCAGTGATTTGCTTATTGAATAAAGGTACATTTTTTTTGTTCACATTTACCTGTTTATTAAAATTGCTGTCAATGTTCATTAAAATAAGCCCTCCCCTGAAAATAAGCCCTCTGGTGTTTTTCTGCCCAAAAAAATAATAAGACAGTGTCTTATTATCGGGGAAACACGGTAGCTGTGTGACCTTGGGCAAGTCACTTAACCCCAATTCCCTAACCTTCCCCCCTCTAAAAAAAAAGCAAAAAAAAAAAGAAGAAAGTCCTGGGTTCTAAACCTGCTTTCCATACTTGCTGACTGTGACCCCAGGCAAGTCACTTATCTTCTCTATGTGGCCATTTCCTCTTCTCTAAAATAAAGTTGGACTAGCTGCCCTCTCAGTTCCCTTCCAATTCTAATTCTATGATCCTGGGTAATTCAAGGGAGGAGAGAGAAGAGGAAAGAAAGGGATTGGCAGGTCAAAAGCTTCAGAGAGATCAAGTGGAATGAGGATTGAGAAAAGGCCTGTGGATTTAGCAGATATCCTTGGAAAGAGCAGTTTCAATTATGTGCTGGGGTCAGAAGTGGAAATGCAAAGTACTGAGAATTGAGTGGGAGGGGAGGAAATGGATATAGGGAGTTTATCTTGGAAAAGGAGAAGAGAAGTTGGTCTATAACTTAAGATATATTGATCGACGGAAAGTAGTTATTAAATGAAAGTGTTTGTGTGTGTGTGTGTGTACATGTATGTTGGGGGGGCGTTGTTTGTTTTGATTTTAGGATGGGCGAAACCTGAATATTTTTATAGGAATAACCCAGTGAATAAGGAGATCTTGAAGGTGTGAAGGAAAGGAAACTATCTTCTGGAGGAGATAGAAGGGTTGGAGACAAGATTACAAGTTGCAGGGTTATCTGGGACTAGAACAAAAGAAAAGATAATGGGGGATGGAGGAAAAAAGAAGGATTTTGAGGTGTGGAGGAGGGAAGAGGAAGCTTAGGCCCTTTAATTTTTCCGGAAGTTTTTCTTTTCCCCATCTTTGCAGTTCCCCTCCTGTTCTCTGCTGGTTCTCATCTCTTTTCCCTCGCTGCCGCTCTCCTCCTCCTTTCCCTCTCATCTCTTCTCCCCACACTTCTTCCTCTCCTTCACCTGTTGCTTCTCTTTCCCTCATATTAGGACTCATAGTGGAAGAGATCATTGAGATGCATTCCAGTCCCTCCTCTTACAGAGGAGCAGTGACACTAAGGGGCTCTCCCAAGGTTTCCAAGGCAAATCTACGCTCTCTTTTCCACCGCCACACTCCCTCTCCTTTTCCCCTCCCTTTCACCTCCTGCCTCCTTCCTTCGGCCCTTCCTCCCACTCCTGGAGCTCCTCCTTCCTCCCTCCTTTCTCCCCCCGACCGTGCACTCTCAAGCCCCGCCCCCAATGCCTGTCGACTCTCGGAGCCCCGCCCCCGCCCGCCCCCGCACCGCCCCCCTCCCCCGCAATTCTCGGCGGCGCCGAGGGGGGCGCTCTGGCCTCGAGCTGAAGCTCGCTGGGCTCGGGGGCTCGGGCTCCCGGCTCGGGCGGCAGGAACCGCGGCAGGAGCAGTCACAGCGGACAGGGGCCGCCTCCGCGGGGCCGGGCCGGGCCGGGGCTGCAGCCGGAGCGCCGGAGCAGGGGCCCAGAGTACGGGCCTGGGCCGGGGTGCAGAGGCGGCGGAGGCAGAGGCCAGAGTGCGGGCGGGGCAGGAGCGGGCCGGGCCGGGCCGGGCGGTCGGCGCAGCCCGGGCTCCGCTCGGGCTCGGCTCCGGCTCCGCGCTCCAGCCCGCTGCCCTCGCTTCGCGGGCCTCCCTCCCCTCCCCGGAGGCAGCCGCCACAGCCGCCGCCATGGGGACCGCCCGGGGCCGCGCCCCCGCCCCGTCCCGCCCGCCGGGCCTCCTCTGAGCCGCATGGGCCGGGCCGCCCGCCCGCCCCGGACCGGGACCCGCCGCCGCCGCGCGGGTGAGTGGAGAGCCAGGCCGGGCCGGGCTGGGGCCGCGCATTCCTGAGGGGGGAGGCCGGGCCGGGGCGCGGGGCGCGGGGCAGGCCCGGGCCCGGAGAGGAGCCCGCCGGTCCAGGAGCGGGGCCCATTGTAGGGAGCCCGGCAGTCTCTGGGAAGGTCAGGGCCCCGCGCTAGGCCCGAGCCCGGCCGGAGGGAGCGCGAGCCCCGGGGAGGAAGGTGAAGGGAGGGAAGGGGAGGGCGGAGGGGAGTTGGGGGTGCCCGAGAGGAGAGGGAAGGGGGCCCCTGGGGGTGCCCGAGAGGAGAGGGAAGGGGAGCTGGGGGTCCCTGAGAGCAGAGGGAAGAGGAGCTGGGGGTGTCCGAGAGGACAGGCAAGGGGAGCTGGGGGTGCCCGAGAGGAGAGGGAAGGGGGTCCCCGAGAGGAGAGGGAAGGGGGTCCCTGAGAGGAGAGGGAAGGGGAGCTGGGGGGTGTCTGAAAGGAGAGGGAAGGGAGCCCCTGGGGGTGTCCTAGAGGGGAGGGATGGGGAGCTGGGTGACTCAGAGGAGAGGAAAGGGGAGCTGGGGGTGTCCGAGAGGAGAGGGAAGGGGACACCTGGGGGTGTCCCAGAGGAGAGGGAAGGGGGTCCCCGAGAGGAGAGGGAAGGGGAGCTGGGGATGCCCGAGAGGAGAGGGAAGGGGGTCCCTGAGAGGAAACGGAAGGGGATCCCTGGGGGTTACTGAGAGGAGAGGGAAGGGGAGCTGGGGGTGTCTCAGAGGAGAGGGAAGGGGAGCTGGGGGTGTCTGAGAGGAGAGGAAAGGGGAGCTGGGGTGTCTGAGAGGAGAGGGAAGGGGACACCTGGTGGTCTGGAAGTGCCTGAGAAGTAGAGGGGAGGGGGGTACTTCGGGTGCCTGAGAGGAAGAAAAGGGAAGGGACATCTTAGGGTGCCTTAGGGAATGGGGGCTTGGGAGGGCCTGAGGTGACAAGGGAAGGGGGACCTGGGGGGACCTGAGAGGAAGAGAAGAAAGGAGGGCATGGGGGTGCTGGAGAGGAAGGAGGGGACCAGGGGGTGCTTGAAAGGAAGAGAGGAAAGGGGGGACATGGGGGTGCCTGAGAGGAGGAGAGGGAGGAGGGGACATGGGGGTGCCTGAGAGGAGGAGAGGGAGGAGTCCAAACAGGGCACCTGGAGATGCCTGAGAAAAGAGTAGGAGACCTGGGGATGTTTGAGGAGTGAGAATAGAGAATAATATTTGGGAGGAGTGTCAGGAGGCATGGGGATGTTTAGGCAGAGGAGTATAGGGTAGACTTGCTTATGAGTTTATAAGGTCAGGCTCTTATGGAAGTGTAGGTGGGTGTAAGAAGAAGGCTGAATGAAAGGGAGAGACTATTGGGGGCCTTAAGAGAATGTGGCAGAGGCCAAAACAGTCCATGAAGTATAGCTAGTTTTGTGTGTGTAAAATGGATAGAGGAATTTATAAGTGGAGGGCTATTTGAGCAGAATTCACATGCCACCCAACCTTGTCCTCTGACACCCCCCACCCACAAATATTTTTTTCCAGAGTGAGGAAAAGCTTGAGTTATGAAGGGGGAGAAATGGTTGAATGTATCTGCATTTAAATGTAGAGCAATGTGAAGAAGAGATAGTCCAAATAAGGAAACCTGAGGCTAGAGTAGGGTGGGTGTCCATTTGGAATCAGTCCCATAGGTGGACTGGTGAGGAAGAGGATTGAAGAAGACAAGTGAGAAGAGGATACTTAATTTGAAGTGAGTTGGAGATTTGTTGAATCTATTGTTGGAATCCCAGAATTAGACCTAAAGGAGGGAGATTAAGAGACTATGGCATAGAAATACCCCCAAATTGGAACAGAAATATTGTTATTTTTCTGTACAGAATGTAGTACTAGATGTGGTTTGACCTCAGAATTCAGGGGTTGCCTCTTGCTTCTATAACCTTCCAAGATGATAGGTAACAAACCTATCTTTGTGGCCAAAGACTAAACCTCACCTAGGGGTGGGTTTTTTTTTTCTTTAGAAGTTAACCCGATGCCCCCCAAGAAAGCCTTAGGAATAGGCAGCCTGAAAACCAGTGTTAGAGGGAGTCGGTAAAACTTTAACTTCTGAAGACAAAAGAGTAAATACACCAATGCTTTGGTGGTTTCATTCAGCCTAACTCTAAAATATTTTTACAAAGGGTTTTTATTGTGGAGATTAGCTTTTTTTTTTTTTTTGGCTGCACAATAAGGTTCTATGCTTCTCCCTGCAGGAAGTGTCTCTAGTTTACTTGGATCCACAGGCCCTTCCATGGGAGTTCACATATAGTCTGGTTGGGTGGGAAACTGTGCCTGACCTGAAACAATATGTAAGAATAGCTCAGTTTCAATTCTAAGAAATTCAGCTGGGGGAAAAGGTTAGGATGTCACTTAAAAAACCACGTTCCTGTTTGATTTTCAGTAGCTTTTGAATTGTCATCTCTTGGTCTAGTTTGAAATATGTTCTTGGGCTTTTTCTGGGGGGGGAGAATCAAGTTAGTGATCACATCACTTTTTAAAGAGTCCAGACACATGGTACTCAGGAAGGGAGCTTATGCAATCCTTAAATTGTAAAGGCATATCAGACTTTTAAAAGCACATTCCTTTCAAGGAAGAACTCTGTTGTTGGAGGTTACAGGCTCTGGGCCAGGTTGCATATCTGTGGTTACTTTATTCTAGCATGAATTAATTTAACTGCATTTTATTTATTTATTTATTGAGTGAGTGACTGAATGGACTTTGTATTGGTTTGCTTCTGTGTTGGAGACCTGAGAATCAAAGAATAGAATATGTTTTACCAGTCTACATAATTTGGTGGGAGGTATTTCCCTTTTGGTACTTGGAGAGATAGCACTGGTCTCCTGGCTTGTGTTAATTGACAACCTTTGTAAGTGGAAAGAATCTGAAATATTTCATTTGTGTGGAGAAAGATAATTTTAACATGATCATAGCATGTTAGAGCAGAAAAAGAAGGGAAGGTGATCTAGTCCAACTCTCTCTTTTGACAGATGAGGAAATTGAAGCCCCCAGTGATTAAGTGCTTTGCCCAGGGTCACACAGTTCATTAGTGGCAAAACCACATATCCATCCTGGGTCTTCTGATTTCTAGTCTAGTGTTTGTTCCATTGTCCCATACTTGTTTTGGGGTATTTAATAAACACATTTGATTAGTATATTGATGTTTTAACAGCTTCAGTTTTGTAATGAAACATTTGATGATAATTTTGTTACCATTTCCATAATATAGTTCAAGAAAGCATGAGATCTTTAATACAAAGGCATATCCAAAGTTAAGCATTTTAGAAATTTAAAACAAATTATTGACAAATATTTGTTGAATGTCAGCATTGTGCAAGGCACTGCTATACTGTAAATTAATAAAATGTATTGACCTTTTAAATTCACTGTGCTGTGGGGCACGAGTAGAAAACAAATACAAAGCAAGATATGCACAGATTTAAATTGCAATACAAGCTTTAGAAAACAATATAGCATAGTAGAAAAAAATACTGGAATAGGAGTTGGGAAGCTTGGCTTTTAACCTCTTTTGCTACCTGTCATGTTAGGCAAGTCACTTCACTTTTTTTGGTTCTCAGTTTTCCCTATTTGTAAGGTGGAGAAAATCCTGTCACTACCTACCTCACAGGGTTGTTGTGAGGATCAAATAAGATAATAGATACAAAACACATAACCATAAAATGCTATTTTGAATTAGCTATCAGCAGTAATATGTTGAAAAAGGTATTGTGGGGCAGCATACAGTCATCACTTTTTTTTTGGGAGTAATTTAGCAATTACACTTTCAAAATTAATTTTGTTCTGGCATTTCTTGAGGATTGCAGCATGTCTAGTATATTCTAATTCAGGGGTGGCTAATTGCCTTAGCCTGCTTTCACAAGGTGGCATTGTGGACAATAGTACATTACGTATTGATGGCCCAGTGAAATCTTTTGCACACAGGTGCTCAGTAAATGTGAGCTTGTTGAAAAAATTAATTTCCAATTGAAGTGGTCTCTGAGCAGCTGGATACCAAAACATAGAGAGATCTGACCTTAAGAAATTGGCTGTCCCTGCTGAGATGGAGATTATAGCACAGCCAATCATTTTTTAGAAATCATTAGCAACAGAAATGCCATTTGGGTCATATAATTGTGACCTAACTCACATTTATCAGTGGTACTCACTCCTAGCCATCTGTAAGCGCCCTGTTCTCTACCTCAGGCAAACAAAATGATACCCTCATAAATATAGATTCCCATGGAGAGCCATACAAATGGATGAAAGAAGAAGAAGAAGAGACAATGTAGTATTGTGGAAGGAGCATTGGGCTTGGTTTGTCATCTTGGCTCTTTCTAACTTTTTGACTTCAGATAAATTTTTTCATTCTCTTGAGTTTTTTCATTTGTCAAATGGGGATTAATAATACTTGTACTTCCTACCTCACAGGGTTGTTGTGAGGAAAATGGTTTATAAACTGTAAAGTGTTATAATTTTGTACTTGCTACCTAATTTTCTTTAGTCCAACCCTGATTTTTAAAGGTTCTGGCCATGGTTAATTTGCAAAGCTGCTTGAGATCTGCTTTGTAAAGCAGTGATCTCTCTTTCAGCACTTGACCCACTTTAAATGTCTAAAATATGTGGTCAAACCACATGGGAATTTTACAAGTCATCAACCCAGTATTTGGCTTAGCACCAGAGTAGGTGGCACTGGTGGACTTGGGCTTAACTGGATGTCTCATGTGTGGATCAGGGAATTATTTAGATCTTAAAAGAATGTTAGCCACCTGCAAATAGCTACATCTAGGAGATTGCCTGAGAGGGAGTTTTTTTAGCATCTTGGTCTATAAAATATAATCAAATATTTAGTAACACTTTGTTATAAATCTAGTGTATGATAATTTGGTTATCAAAATCCAGAATTGGGTCATGAGAGATACTTCCTTAGCTAATAGCCAAGTCTTAATTTCACTTCAAGGATTTTTTTACCTTGTTGAAATTCTTCAAATTGCTTAGGGCCTTCAGTTGCTGACAATATACTTTTCTGGTGAGAAGTCTTAAGACTATCAGGCATGACTCTACCTTAAACCACATTTCATGGTGTGTATGTGTGTGTGTGTGTGTGTGTGTGTGTGTGTGTGTGTGTGTAATTTAATTACAAGAATAATTTTATAATTAAGCTACCTATCTTGAGCTAAAGAAAGCATTGTATGTTTATTGTTCCAAATAGCAGAGCAAATTTGGGCAAACTAAAAAATATTTTGCTGAAAACCTGAGAAATACTTTATTTTCAATCCATGTGGTGGGAGGGCAGGGTACTGTAGTCTTGTCTTGTGAAAAAACCTAAAATAGCTGTATTTCTACAGGACTACTTTTCCTAATCCTTGTCCTCTTAATGGTTTCAACAGGACAGATTGATTCACTTTGGAACTATAAGTACTGGTGTACTGAGATTAGGGTGCTGCAATCATTATCCCTTGACGAACACAGAGCCCCAAAATGAATGTCCAAGAACAGGGTTTCCCCTTGGACCTTGGGGGGAGCTTCACTGAAGATGCTCCCAGGCCCCCAGTTCCTGGTGAGGAAGGTGAACTGGTTTCCACAGATCCCAGGCCAGTCAGCCACAGCTTTTATTTTGGGAAAGGCGATGGGATTAAAAGTGAAACTTCCACGGCCACCCCGAGGCGATCAGATCTGGATTTGGGGTATGAGCCTGAAGGAAGTGCTTCACCTACACCCCCATATTTGAAATGGGCTGAATCACTGCATTCTTTGCTGGATGATCAAGATGGAATAAATCTCTTTAGGACTTTCTTGAAGCAAGAAGACTCTGCAGATTTGCTAGACTTCTGGTTTGCCTGTAGTGGCTTTAGGAAATTGGAGCCCTGTGACTCCAATGAAGAAAAGAGGCTTAAGTTGGCAAAAGCTATTTACAGAAAATATATTCTTGATAATAATGGGATTGTATCTCGTCAGACTAAACCAGCTACAAAGAGCTTCATAAAAGATTGCATCATGAAGCAACATATTGATCCTGCCATGTTTGACCAGGCCCAAACTGAGGTCCAATCCATGATGGAGGATAACACCTACCCCTTGTTCCTTAAATCAGATATTTATTTGGAATACACGAGGACGGGTTTGGAAAGCCCTAAAATCTTTAGTGATCAGAGCCCTGGGTCAGGGACAGGGAAGGGTATACCTGGATATTTGCCTACTTTGAATGAGGATGAAGAATGGAAATGTGACCAAGACACTGAAGAGGATAATGGCAGAGATTCAGCTCCATCTAGCAGGCTAACGCAGAAGTTACTAATGGAAACAGCACCCCAGCGGGCCTCATCAAATAGGAGATACAATGAAAGCAGAGAATTCAGGTAAGTTACAAATGTGATTTTCATGTTTTGTGCTGATTTCTGAAATCTAGGGAACAAGTTGGGGAAAACCTCTTTCAGTTGATTGGGAACTGTTGGTGAATTTCACCTCAATCTGAATTTTAGTACTTTTATTTTTTTATCCTGATACTGAATGTTGTTTTCACCTCTTCCTCAAATCCTGTCGAAATGTTAAATATCTTATTTGTAATTAAGAGTTGATTTAAAAAGTATGACTTAGTGATGACAAAGAATTTTCATGTTGATAAGTCATTATTGACACTGACAGTAAATCTGTACTCATTTGTGTAGAAGATGGTAAGTTTATATGGTAAAAATAGCCTTTCTCACTTAGGGCAAGTGGGAATGAATATTCCAGTGTGTATATACACTTAAGATAATTCTATGTTGTTAATTCTGGTGTTGATTCTGGAATCTGGATTTACTTACTTTATTTTTTGATACATTAAGATTCCCTTTCTTAGGAAAAGAATAGTTCTGAGGTTTCTGTGTGTTGAGTTGATGATACATAAATATAATACATTAAGTAAAAAAACCATTATAATTCTTCTTATTTTCCTATAGATTATGAGGAAAGACTGTTGTTTATGAAACTTTGAAAGCTGGGAATTCATATGATACCCTGCTGGCTTAATCAAGTATGAAAAACAAATTCCCAAGTCTTTTGACTTTCCTGTGGAGTTAATAAAAAATCTCCATCAGTTTTTGAAGTATAGTGTGAGAGGGAAATTGACTATTTGTTAATATACATAGGATTAACTATATCTAAGTGTTTAATTTGAAGTATAATTTTGTTTCTCTTACAGCAAAAGCCTATTTATTTAGCAAGGTGCAGCAACTCTTTTAGGTCCAGAATGCCTAGGAAAATTGACCTCCTGGTTGAATTTGCCATGCTTTAAAATTTTTGCTAATTTGAAAAGCTTGAAAATTTTCAGAATTGATCAGAAAACTTTCAGATAAAATGGAATTAAACATGCAGCATTCAGTTCAGGAGAAGCATTTGGTCATTCACTGGCTTTTAGTTGTTTTAATATGTTTTGTGATCCATGATCCATCATATTTGGTACATCTTTAATTTCTTAGTCATGAATTGATTTTGCTTCTCTGTCCAAGTTAGGTATAACCTAACTGTGATAGGTAGTTTTGTTGTCAAGTTAGCAATAATTATTTTTCTCCTTAGAAACAAAGAATGAATTTGAGAAATAAATCAAGTCCAGAAACCCTGTTTTACTTTTAAAGAAATTAGAACCTAGGGACAGAATGTGACTTGTCCAACCAAGGTCACCACCTTGAGAAAGGAGTGGCAAAACTGAACTAAAGTTTAGATTCTTTATTATAGAGAGTCTAATAATGTTTCAAAAGTAATTAACAGTGGGTAGAGTGCTTGCCCTGGAGTCAGGAGGACCTGAGTTCAAGGCCTGCCTTAGATACTTACTAGCTATGGGACCTGGGCAAGTTACTTAAGCCTGATCCCCTCCTCACAAAGTAATTAAAATTCAGAAAGCATTTCAGTACTTACATTGTGTATGCCTTCTATGTTAAGCCTAGGAAAAGAATGGCTTGAAGCTCACAGGGAGATGTGTTAAGACACAATCTCTACCCTTAGGTTAGTCTAGTAATAAACTAAGTAATATAACTCAAAAATTAGTTTCTGAACTTATTTATTCCTTCTTTGGTCATAATTTGATAATAAATTTGTATCTTTGTGGTTTCAAAGAATCTAAAATGTTAAATTTATTTAAGGAGTATTCATTGAATACATTTAATGAAGTCTTTGAGCAGATGTCCTGCAAAAAAAAAAAAGTTTCAAAGAAAATTTAAGCTACAGTGTTCAGTTTTATATTAAGAAATGTACCTTTAACATTATATGTGATACCACAAATATATTAATCATTTAGTCAGTTAAAAAAAGTTTTATTGATGCCTTTTTTTCCTTAATTTCTTTCCAGTTTTACTCTCCCCCCCATCACCCCTCCACAGAGTATCGTGTACTTGTAACAAAGAAAAATGATTGAGTAAAACCACCCAAAACAGCAACTATCTGAGAGAGTATATGCCATATTTCACACCCATATAATCAAAAGGAGGATAGATCCTTTCTTTATTTGTTCCTTGGAACCAAGATTGGCCATTGAATTTAGTCCTAGTTCATTCTTTTTATAGTTTTCATTTGTATTGCTATAGTCATCATTATTATTCTCTTGTCTCTGCTTTCTTTGCCCTGTATCAGATCAACAGATATTTTAATTTTATTCTGAATTGCTCATATTTGTTGTTTCTTATGGCACAATATTCTATTATATTCATATACTGCATTTTTTTCCAGACATTTCCCAGTTGATGGGAACCTGTTTTGTTTTCAGGTTTTGCCACCACTAAAAGTGCTTCTATGAATGTATTGGTGTACATGAGGCATTTCTTTATTTGACCCAAAGGAGGGAAATCTTGTATATTGATTCACAGATTTTAAATTAGTAATGATTAGTCTGAATTCCTTACTGATAACAATAATGGTGGTGATGATGATGATGATTTGGGAAACTGAGGTGGGTTGAAAATGGAAGATTTCTGAGTAATCTTATATATTTGGATATTTAAAGATATAGCTTGGGCATTTTGAAATTCTGGGTTTTACAGATTTTATGATCCCAAGTTGCTGTCTCAGAAGCTTATCTTTTTAATGTTGTATATTCTCTTGGTGATGCTAACTGTTGGAGAATTATGGAATATCATTTTCTCAACAAAATCAAAATTGCAGGTGACCCTGAGGATAGTGGATAGGTAGACAGACAGACACATGTTGACTGTAAGGAGGTACAACACCCTTATATAACAATGAACGATAACAAATGGACAAACCTAGGTGATGCTGGTTTTCCTAAAATAATAAAAGAACCAGAAGAAGGCTTCTTTGGGTACATCTCTATGGAATATTCACTAAAAGTCATAAAAACTGCACAGGATGAGAAAGCATCAAGAGGTTGTAAGCTGCATTGGTGGAGGAAATATCCACCCATAGAAGATCACAGACCCATTGAAGTATTCCTTTTAAAAGAGATGACACCTCATTGCTAGGTATAACAGTGTTGGACAAAATGCCACCAATTTCCCTTTTTTTGGCTGTGTGTATTCCTTTCTTCCTTCCAGTATTTAAATTCTTTCTAAGCACTGGGAGGTATATAGATAAGATAAGAGTTTTCCCTGCAAAGCTCTGTCTAACCATTGTCCTTAGGCTTACAATTCAAATATACTGTAGTTTTGTGTTTGTTTTACCCCTTTGAGCCTTCTCACTATGATAATCGTGGTTAATTGAGCTTCTCTGTGCCTTAATTTGTTCATCTAAAAAAAGAGACTTGAATTGTATTGTGTGATTATTAAGATTCTTTTCAGTTCTAAGATAGTTTGCTTCAATGTGCTAAGGATTTTACAGCATATGAACTTATTAAAATATTGCCCATTATTATGTAGTCTTGAAGATGAAATCCGTTTATTAGAAGTTACTGAGTTTCTGGCATCATGCCTAGCATTTCAAGTGGACATGTATTGGAGAGTCAAGCATTTTATTTGCGTGAGATGATGGTTAAAAGGTGTGTTCAGATTAGTTAAAAATATTACTTTATTGTTTCATGACTGTGTAGTTTTTATGTAGGTAGGCTTTCAAAATAAACATTATTTACTTCTAGAAAAATTGAGTGGCTAGCTTTTTTTAAAGATTTTTTAAAGTAGGTTATCAGAAGAAAATTTAAAAAGATTAAAGAAGAAAATAATAGATATTGAATTAAGGATTAATAGGAAAACTAAAAGCAATAGTTCACTGTTGCTAAAAAGAAAGATTTTTTTTTTCCTTTGGAAAGAAATATTAAAGAGAATAAACTGCAAAAGACTCAGCCAGTTCTTTAATGATAGTGACATATCAAATGACTTTTTAATGGGCTATATGTTTTCATTCTTTTTTTGTAAAGAGAAATAAAGTCTTCCCATCTTTGAAGGCCCACCTTCTTGAAGCATTCCTTCATTCATTTCTATCAGTTTTAAACTATAAAACTTATAGTTTGTATTGTGTATCTTAGTATTATATTTATTGTTGGCCATGGTTTGGGTCAGGCGTGTTGGTCTTACCTCTTCAACTAGGTTTTTATATCTTTGAGGATAGGAATAACGTCTTATATTTTAGTACTGCCCTGTAAATCCTAGCACAGTATTTAGTACATTATTACTTATTATTTGACTAATTTAGCTATTGTTGGAAAATAGAGCTTATCCTTTGTGCCTATAGCATGAGTAGAACATGGTAAAACATATTTCCCATCACTTAAGAACTTCAAGGCAAGACAGAACATCCATCCAAGTCTTATCATACAGGTTGTAGAAGAGGGTTAAGTCTCCTTTTTGTTGCTGTCATTACAGTTTAATAGTGTAGGTAAATGGCCTCCAATAAAGTTTTGCCCCATTACTTTATCTTGGTGTGGAGGTAACCCTAGATTCTCTTTTTTAAAAACGTATTTTTTTGATGCCTTTTATTTTTACGTCATTCCTAGCTATACTTCTCTTCCTCTCAAAGCCCTTCCTTCCTTGAAACAAAGAAAAAGAGTTAAGTAAAACCAATTGGTCTAGTGAGTATCTGGCAGCGTAAGCAGTAATCTGATGCAATAATTTTCCAAAGCTTCATTCTTTTTATTACAGAGATGACACATTTAATTTTATGATTTATTTATTTGCTTGTTTTTATTGATGTTTTGTTTTGTTACAAACGTGTCCCAAGAAATACTCAAACCTTTACAACCTCAAAAGTATTTAGTCAAATAAGTATAAACTAAGTATAAACTACTTAATAGTGTGATTGTTATTGATGGTACCTATCACTTTCCAGTTTTGTAGTTGAGAGAATAGCATAAAGGAAGAGCGTGTACTTTAACCTTGATAAAATGTTACCCATTTTTTTATTTTTGGATTTGACTTGAGTTTTGTTGGTATGGTTTCTTCACATTGCATAACTTCATACAGGTCTTCTTAATGTTCTGCTTATTTGTCATTACTTATGGCGATTTATATTTCATTACATTGCTATACTACTGTTCGTCCAGTTCCTGATTATTGGGTAAATTTTGTTTTTAGTTTTTTAAGCATTACAGTGAATAATTTCATGTTTTTTCTTATTCATTCATATAAAACTCTAAAGAACTCTAATATTCTCCAAGCCTAAACCCCTCTTGAAGAAACTGAGGCCCAGAGAGATTGTTATCTTGCCCAAGTTTTGCCCCCAGTTTTGCCCAGCTAGTAAGTAGCAGAATTGTAACTCGGGTCCCTGTGCTCATTGCACTATATCATTCTGAGGACTAACTGAATAGGTTAGCTAAGAAGCTGATTATTGGCAAAGTTTTTAGTGTTTAGAGCTGTGGGATTCTGGAGAAGATAATTAAATCTTTGTTTTCAGACGTCTTGCTCATTAACTTACATTTGAACTTGCCTCAGGTCTATCCTATGAAGTATGTTCTCATCTAGAAGTTCTTGGATAATACTGATTATGAGGTAGTGTTTCCTGGCCCAGAGTGTTTATAGTAGTGATTACTGTGAAAGTTGAAAACCTATTTCCATTCTACACTTCTTTTCTCACTTCTTCATAACTTTCTCAGATGTTTTCCCTTTGGGTGGAAATTTTTCATATTTGATCTCAACCCAGAAATGAATATTTGTTTGGAGAAGTCTAAGACAAATCTTTTCCATTACTCTTGCATTAGGTGAATGGGAGAAAAATACTTTTCTGCTTAACCAATTTTTATATTTTTTGGGAGCTCTTCTGACATATGGTAAGATTTCAAGTCACCCAACTTGTTATCTCTCAGTGAAAGCTATTCGCTAAACTTGGGAAAAAATAATCTCAGTTGTAAATGAGATTCTAGGTTAAAAAAAAAATCCATGTGACTTAAAAATTACTAACTCAGTGAAAACAATGTATGTGTACTCTACTTTGAAGAAACATGCATGATTAATAAATATGAGCCTATCATATTCATATTAGGATGTCATTGCCCATCACAGTATGAGTGTAGAGATCTGATGATTGTGGGCACCCTGTTTCTTCTATCTTTATATAAAAATGACTTTTTTCTTACTGAGGTTTCAGCCTCAGTCAACTTTTTTGTGGTCCTGTGGCAACTAGTCAGACACAGCTATTGTTTGTCATCCTAGCTATATGACTTACCCCATCTTTTCATATAATAAGTTGCCTCTGTGATGCAACTGCTTTAACCCAACAGAGGCTGAGTTAAAGAGGAGTCTTGGCAGACACTGTTTGCACATTAGCACTTGTTAGGAAATGAGTCCAGTTCAACCTTCCCTGCCATTTTAGAGATAGAGAAACTGAATTAAGGAAGGGGAAAGAAAGGGAAGAGAATAATCATTTATATAGTGTGTGGCACATAGTAGATGCTTAGTAAAAGTTTATTGATTGCCTTATTTGATCCTCACAACAACCCTGCAAAATAGGTACTGTTATCCCCATTTTACAGTTGAGGAAACCAGGGCAGACTGGGTTAATGACTTGACCACAGTCACATAGCTAACTAGTGTTTGATGCTGGATTTGAACTCAGATCTTCCTGACTCCTGGCCCAGCACTCTGTGTGCTGTGGAGACACCAGCTGCCTCACCTAAAGAAGTAAGATGATTTGCACAAGATTAATAAGTATAAAACAGAGTCTGGATTCAAAATTGAGTGTCTTGACCCAGTTCAGTACTCTTTCCAATGTGCCATGCAAACGGGTATAGTTTTTTTTTTTTGGAGGGGGAAGGCAGGGGAGTTGAGATTAAGTGACTTGCCCAAGGTCACACGGCTAGTGAATGTTAAGTGTCTGAGGATGGATTTGAACTCAGGTCCTCCTGACTCCAGGGCTGGTGCTCTATTCACTGTGATACCTAGCTGCCCTAAATTTTTTTTTATAGGCTTTGTGGTATCAGCTGAGTGGGACGGAAGATCCAACTGACTTATGCAGTGTGCCCCTTCTGTCATAAGAGAAGCTTCATGCATAGTTTTTTCCATTGCACACTAAGTGATTCTTCTGCTTTTTTTGTAAATAAGCATTCTGATGCTTGTGATCTTGTGGACGTCATTCTGAAGCAAACTGTTTCCGCCCTCATCTTTATTGAACCTAATAATCAACACACATTTATTAAATACTTCATGTCTTGCGTTGTGCCTTATTTTGTGGGGAATTCAAAAGTAGTGCATCTGATCTCTGCCATTGAGGGGCTTATAGTCTCTTTGAGGAATTAAGGCTAACACACCAATCCAAGAACAGTAATAACGTTGGCCCATATGTAGGATTTTCACAAGTATATAATATCACTTTTTCAAACTTGAGAAAAGTTAAGCAATACAGAAATGTAGTCTATTATATGAAACACTATTCCTTGCCACCTCCTGCCTTAAGTTTTTATTTAGGTCTAACACAGGTTTTCATTAATGTTGGTGAGCTAGCCTCCTTACTAATGCAAATCAGCTACTGTTGTGTCTTTTATTCTTAAGAGAGTTACCTTGGCAATGAGAAGTTAAGTAATTTGTCCAGGGTACACAACTAGTATGTGTCCAGGCAGTACTTCAGCCTAATTTTCCCTATTTCTTAAGGATCTCTCCATCATTCTTCCGTATTGTCTCTTCTCCCTTAGGGTTTTGCCTTTTGACAAAGTCTGGAGCTTCTGTTATATCTTTGTTTAAATTGTATAACTAGTACAATTACTGTTTAGTAACCACTCCTAGCCATTTAACACATATCTTTAGATATAGAACTTTTCAATTTGCTTTGAACAAGATTGTCTCTTTCACTATTTGTTACTTCTACTTTAGCACAACGCCTGGCTGTATGTAGGAGCTTGATAATGCTTTGTTGACTGACTTTATTCAACAAACTTCTAATTAAGTGCCTTCAAGATAAGCCATCTGGAAAGCTTTAGATCTAGTTTCACCTCTGGTAGATGCTGACTGTTCAACTATGGACTCATCATTTAGCTTCTCAGTGCCCTAGGCAACTCTCTAAAGTTATGGGCAAGTTATTGATTTGTATCAGTGGAGGGGAGAATTTTCAGACCATTCCCTGTGCTGATGAAATCACCATTCCTAATTCCTGAACCTTTCCCTCCCTATTCTCCCCACCAGAGTGAAAAGTACCTTTAGGCATTGAAAGAAATAGGAATGTAAATAAGATACCATCTCTGGAAGGGTATTAGAAGAGATAAAACTTACCAGAATACAACAAATAAAGTTTAAGTGTGTAAGAGAAAAATGAGTTTACACAAGTGGTGTGTTGGAATACAGACTAGAAAAAGTCCAGTAACCAGCATTTTTGTCTCTACTCTACCACTGTTACCACTGCATAACCTTGTGACTTTTGGTGAGTCATTTAAGGCAAGGTTTCTAGTTTCCTTCCTCATGAAAATGATATGGTAGGTTGAATATTGAATGACCCCCTAAAATGACATTTATTTGAAAAAAAAATTAAAATATATAGATTAAAAACATACAAAATATATTAAAATATATTCACTATGCAAAAGACTTTGCTCTTGTCATCTTTGTCACTTTGGTTGTTGTATTATTAAAGGTATCTTTATGCTTTGATCAGATTTTTATACAAGCCAGATTTTTTGGGGAAAGTGTGGTTTGTATCTAATGATAATACTTTATCTTTGCCCTGTGGGGTTGTTAGGAAGTTCAGATGAGTGAATGTTTTTTTTTCTTTAATTTTTAAAAAATTCTAAACTTTATAGATGCCAAAAGAGAACATTTCCATGTACAAAGTGGAACAGAAGAGGATTATATAAGAAAGATTATATAAGAACTCATGATTATATAAGAACTCTGTAATCTCTATTACTTATAGTTTGCTTTTTTAAAAAATGATACCTTTTGTTTTTACATTACCTAAAATTCTCTATCTCTTTCCCCAGAAATTTTTTTAAAGAGAAAAATCAGAATAGGCCAATATATCCAAAAAACATCTGATAATATATGTAGTGTTCCGTACCTGTGTAATCTGCTACTCTCTCCCCCAAAGGAGTGAGAGGACAGTATTTTAAAATATCTCTTTTTTGGGGGGTCAGGCTTGTTCTTTGCGTTAAAGCAAACAGAACATTTACAGATTTTAAACAGTTTTCAAAGGGTTTTAAAACATTCTTCAAGCTTTTCAGCTGCATTTCTTCACCAAGTGACCCACGTAGAGTTTGGAAGCACATTTGTATTTAATTTTCCAGGATTTCCATAGAAGTCATTATTGATATAGTGACCACAGATAGAGTCAGTCTTATGTCTGCATGCACCAAGGGAATGGGAAAAAAAAAGCAGTATCCTAAGTAAAACTAATTGGATTGTGAAATTGTTTTCTTTAAAAAAGATCCAAAACAAACAAAAAAAGTGATTCCATAATATAAACCTGTGTTATATGAATTCGGAGTAAGAAACTGCTGCTCTGCATATTAATGAGAGGTATAATGGAGGAGTTGGATCTCGAAAGGGGCCTTATAAAACAAAATTATAGTAGTGATCCTATTTATAAACTAAATGTTACAAAAATTCATTAGTATTCTTGTAAACAGTGAGCTGTACTAGTACATTAAAAATGATTTTGTTTATAAAAATCAAGTTTACACATAACTTTTCAGGAATATATTTTGAAGGTAAATCCCTGGGCAGCTAGGTGATGCAATGAATAGAGCACCAGCCCTGGAAGCAGGAGCACCTGAGTTCAAATCTGGTCTCAGACAGTTGACACACTTACTAGATGTGTAACCTTGGGCAAGTCACTTAACCCCAATTGCCTTGCCTTTCCCCCTCAAAAAAAAAAAAAGAGGTATATCCCACCTAATGTTGGTTTCACAACAGCATGATGCATGAGAACAATGTTAGAGAACAGTTCCATAGAAAAAAAAGTTCTAAATGACCTAACAAGTTGACTCAATAGAGTTAATATGACTGAAGTCAAAGTTTTACCTTGACTTGTTACTGATAATCTAATTTATATCTCTGATATTTGGCCAGAATTATAATGGGTTTTCTAATGTAAAGATGAGCTTTGTTATAATTTTTTTTAATATCAGCATTGGTTGGGGCAATGATAACTAGTGTATGCCTCAACTATATAAATTAATATTCTTGTACTATAGGTTATTTGAAATACTGAACTCGTAGCTAAAACATAGGACATGTTTTTCTCTTGTACAGTCTTGTGGTTTTCTTAGTAAATCTTTTAGAGAACAGTTTGTTCATCTTTAAAAAGAAAGTTAATCTTTTTTTCTGTGCTGTGGAAATGTTATGTGATCATACTGTGTCTTAAGTTGAAAAGCAAGGAAAATGAATGGTGTAGGTAGTGAAGGATCAAATAGCACACATGAATCTTAAGAAAAAAATGGCATTAAAACTCTGGAAAGAGTCTGTGTATTAGATTCAGAGATAGGAGTTGGGATCTACTTCTGACACCAGTTATATGATCAGATTTAAGTCACATAGCCTCTCTAAGCCTCAGTGTCTTCTTTTGTAAAATGGGGATAATAACTTACCTCATAGACAACATAGAGCAAATGAGATTATGTAAAGTGTTTTATAAACCTTAAAGTGCTTTATAAATGTCAATTGTTAACTATTGTTATGATCAGACATCAAATACTCCTTCCCACTTTAAAAAATTTGACAGTGCGTCTAGTTTTCTACAAACATAAACAAAACAATCTACTCATTAAGAGGTACTTGTGGGACTTAGGCTTTTGAGAGCTTTGCTGTGATAATTCTGAAACTGTACTTGGGCAGAGCTGATCTGGTCATTCTATTTGGATTCTAGGTGTGACTGTAAAGTAATGATACTGGTTTTCATGTGTGGTTTATGGAACCAGCTTCATTGCTTTATGGTCATATCATGTACATGGAAACCTCTTCTGCTTCCCTCTCATCCTCACCCCAATCTCTTCTTTATGAAAGCTTGCAGGTAAGGACTGTAGTGATGGATTCAGTTTGATTTTGAAGATAGAGTCCAATTTACATATTGCTTTTGTGATATATAAAAATATATATATGTGTACACACACAGAGGGTTAAGCTTGGCTCTGATTATTTAATGGTGCATAAGTTCATATAGTTCTTTCCATGAGTTCTTTTGTTTCTGATTCTCCCTTGTCCAGTGTTTCCATTGATCTATCTCTATTTTTTAACCAATGCCAGATGGTTTTGATGACTGCTGCTTTATAATATAGTTTGAGGTCTGGAAGTGATATTTTTCCTTCATCTCTGCTTCTTTTCATCATTTCCCTTTATGTTCTAGATCTTTTGTCTTTTCAGATGAATTTTGTTATGTAAAGTTCTGTAAAAGTCAGTAAACATTTATTAAGGGCCTGCTACGTGCTAGACACTGCTGTTTGTTCACAATAAGAAATTTGATTATAAAAGATTTGATTTGGTAAGATGCTACTTTATTTTTTATTTTTTTGCTTTTTGGAGGGCAATTGGGGTTAAGTGACTTGCCCAAGGCCACGAGGCTAGTAAAGTGTTCAGTGTCTGAGGCTGGATTTGAGCTCAGGTCCTCCTGACTCCAGGGCTGGTGCTCTATTCACTGCACTACTTAGCTGCCCCAAGATGCTATTTTAAAAGACCTTCCCCCAGTAAATTTCTCCTGTATATTTTGTGAGGTTATATAAGATTACTTAATAATTTTGGTTCACTTTGCTGATTATTAATAACAAATGAGGCATAAAGTAGGAACATAAGGATCTATCAAATATGTTTGCCACTGTCATGTTCCACTGGAAGGATTCCTTTTAGTTGGTGAGCACCTTCAGGTGCTCCTGTTTGTAGATTACTTTTTTTTTTTAGTATTCAAGTCCCTGGAACATTGCAGAGCCTCCTAAAAGAAGATTTGTAATAACTCAAAAGAGTTCAGCTTAACAATCTAAGCCAAAAATTCCCACCAAATCATGTGATTGAAGAATACTTATTGCTAAGCCTGTGATACACAATCGGACAAATAGCCTATTGAGGTTCCTTCTTTCTTTCTGTCTCTTTCACAGGTACTGCAGATGGATAATGAACTGGTCCCAGAATTTAATAGGAAGAAAAGAGTGGACTAGATTATATTTTGGAAATGACCAAGCACTTTAAACAATACCAGAATTTCTGGAACAAAACTTAAAAAAAAAAAGCGCCTCAATCCTTCTATTGATGCTGTAGTGCTGTGAATTATGTAGTAATACCACGGTCTCTAAAGCATCAAAACAGTGGGTGACCCAGAGTACAAAGGAAAGAAGGGTGTTTGTATATACCACTGCCTTGTATGCCAGAAGTGGTATAAAAGATGTCATTAAAATGATCTTTTAGTTTAAGAGGGAGGTGAGCCAGTACTGTAGCAAAAGAAAGGGCTAACCTAAACAGCTCACATGCCACTTCTAGCATACCTGTAATGTTACAAGGCCCATGTTTTCGTTGGGTGGTCACTTTGTTGCAGAATCGATGAGGAGACATGGACAAGAATTAGTATAAGAAGGGGCAGCTAGGTGGCGCAGTGAGTAAAGCGCCAGCCTGGGAGTCTGGAGGACCTGAGTTCGGTTCCAGCCTGAGACACTTAACACACAAAAACTAGCTGTGTAACCTTGGGCAAGTTACTTAACCCCAATTGCCCTCCAAAAAGGCAAAAAAAAAAAAAAAGAATTAGTATAAGAAGGTGTGAATGGGTTCTAACCTTTATCTTTATTAGGAATATCTATGTCATTGAGATCACAGATCTGATTATATCAAAGTATTAAAATAAGGTTCAGTTTGGAAAGAAGGGGAAGCAACAAATTCCAGATTTAGGGCACAACATGAGCAAAGGTCCCAAAAGTATGCTCAAGTATAAGCATACATTTTAAAATATATGTATTCCTATATACATTATTTCATTGTCCTCTTGTGTTTTCTTTGTATAATTTGTAAGTCTGTGTCCCAGTCTCCCTAGGTACTAGTAGCCTCCCCTCTGAAATAACTTTATGCCTGCTCTGTGTATATCCTGCATGTGCGTAGTTATTTTCACATTTGTCTCCCCAATTGGAATGTGAATTTCTGGAAAACGGGCTGATTTTGCCTTTCTTTTTATCTCTAGCAAGCAATTATCATAGTGCCTGGAACACCGTAGGCACTTAATAAATGCTTGTTGATTGGCTATCCGTGTTTCCTTTATATGAAAATTTAGAAATGAAGGGACCTTAAGGGCCCTCTAAGCTATCTTCTCTTTCATTTTGCTGACCAGGAAACTCAGGCCTAGAAGGGCAGAAGTATCACTGTAGGAATCATCTGTGGGAACATTTACTACCTGGGAGTTTACCAAGGACCTTGTAGGTTCTTTTGATTTACATGTGGAAAATGGTACTGTTAGTCTATTACTGACGATTCCATTAAAGACACAGCCTGAAAGTGCATTGTTCCTTCTGCCAGGTGAGATCTCCAACTCTTTGAAGAGATGGCAAGGGGGTGGGACACAATGCTATGAGCTTACAGGGGAACCTTAGTAATGGGAGCTAGTTGTGGGTCTTTTTTTTTTTTTAAACAATTGGGGTTAAGTAATTTGCTCAAGGTTACACGGCCAGTTATTTCTGGGTGTGGTGCTAAGTATCTGAGCTCGGATTCGATCCCAGATCATCCCGACTCTGGGGCCGGTGCTCTTACTTGTTGAGCCACCTGGCCGCCTTAGTTGTGTGTCTTTTTGACAAGGCCAAAGTCTTCTAGGGGCATGAAACTGTTGAGTCTTCAGTGTTAAAAGCGTTTGGTGCCTCAGTTAAATTCCAGGAAATGCTCTAATCAGTCAGTAAGCATTTATTATACACCTCCTTTATGCCAAGCTCTGTGCTATACAGTAGATTAAGTTCTGGGAAGTTGTTTGATATACATAGAAGTTAAGTAACTTGCCCCAGGTCACATAGCTGATAAGTATCTCAGGGAGGATTTGAATGCTTTTTTTTTTTGGTACTTCTAGCCTAGCATTCTGTCTTATATCATACTGCCTCAAAATTAGTAGGCATAAGATTCTGTAGATAATTACTACTGAAGACCTCTTACTATTTCTTTGAGTTACTATATGGATATTATAGATGAAGCCAGTATTAACTATATGTCTTGTGAAGGGAAGAAAGAATTTCTTAACATGAACATTGATTTATAACTCTAAGCTTATCTGTAGGTAGTGGATATTAATGGAAAGCTGTCTTCTACATTATCCATAGAGTAGTATTCAAACTATTTCTAATGACAGTTGAATTTTACAAAGTTTAAGTTACTGTTGATAGCAGTTATTGCCTGATTGTTGTCCTTTGCATATGTGCTATAAGCACATGGTTGGATTCAGTAGGATTCTGGGAATCATAAATGAGAATCTTTCTTTTTTATAGATACCATTCTTTCTTTATCCTGTAAAGCAAAGTACAACAAACCCAGTTGGGTGGCAGGGAAAGAAATGAGGAATCATATTGTGGTGGTGCATAGGCTTGTGGTCATGTGGTCCAAGCTTCTTCATAGTACTTGAATTTGGATGAGGAAATAAACACACTTAATTGGAATATTATATTCTAGGTGTCCATATAAAGATGAATAAGACATGATTCCTGGCTTCAAGAAATTTATCAAATGGGATAAAATATGAACACATGCTATAATACAAAGCAGAATATGATAGGTGCATAGAAGAGGAAAAGAAGTACAGAGTACTATGAAAGAATTGAGGAAAGAGATTACTTCCAATTGCAAAAGGGTACTTCATTGCAGTTGGATTTTGAAAGATCAGTGTTATCGATTTCAACAGGCAGAATTTGGGTTGGAGGCTTGGCCTTATGAATTCCAGGAATGAGGGAAGGAAGGAGATACTGCAAAGAAACAAAAGGGTGAGTAGTATAGTTGGTAGGATTATTAGGGTAGTAGTTAAGAGTACACGAAGAAAACTAATTTGAAATCAGGCTGGGAAGATTGGGAAAGATAGTTAGAGTCAGATTGTGGAAGACCTTGAATGGGCTAAGGCATTTTAACTTTACTTGGAAGATAGTGGAAAGGTTTGATTGAAGTTAAATAAACAAAACTGTGTGTGGTAGAATCCTTAGCTGTGTTTCAGTGTGAAGGATGTCTTGGAGTAGGGGGAACAATTAGGAAGTAAAATGCAATATGATCCTGAATTTATTTGAGTGGTAGGAGTAGAAAAGGAGAGAATTAATGTGAAAGAGATTTCAGAGGTAGAATTAACTGGACTTGGTTGCTGATTAGATATACAAAGTGAGAGAGAAGGGAGAAGCAAAAATGAAAGAATTTTAAAAAATAAGATTTTGAAGCCTAACGATTGAAAGAATAGTGGTTCCATGAATAGGGAAATTAAGAGAAGGGAAATGTTCAGGGGGAGTAATAGGTTTGGGTTTGGACAGATTGCTATTGAAGGAACATCTACATGCTTCCTCATGGCGACAGTTGGAAGTATGGAAATGGGTTTGGGGGCCTGCGAATCCTCTACATAGAGGTAAAGTTTAATAATGGAAATATATCATTTTAAAGAGAGACACAGGTACAAAGAAAAAAACACCTACTGCTCTTTGTTCAAAGAGCTTTACTGAATAGAAGAATCAGGGAGGCTTGCTTAGTCAGTCATAATGATTGACAGGTAATAGAGTCTTGAAAACCTTAGATAAAAATTGTTCAAAGATACAAAAATAAAATTAAGTATAAAGTTACTGTTCTTTTCTTTTCCATTGAATAATATAATTTTCATTTCTTCCTCAGCTAATACTGAAGTATTTTTTTGTTTCATAGAGGTAAATTTAAATAAATTAATATTCTACTTTTGTGAGACCCTGTTGTTTTTCAATAATGATTTTCTTACTTAAATCTCTGAAATATGCAAGTTAGCAAACTACTTCACAGATCTGGAAATTCTAAGTTTGATAATCAACCCTTTGTGTAATAAGACAGTTTGATCCTTTTGCCTTTAGCCTTAGTTCTCTTTCTTGCATCCTTCTCTGTTCTTTTAAATTACTTTCCTTTTTCCTATTTTGTCTCTCAGATTTTCTACATGATCTCTGGCAATGTAAAAATCTTGTTTATATAAGCACTTTATAGCCATACCAGGGACTGTGTTGCTTTGATCACTCATTTAGGACTCAGCCAGTGACAGTACAGGCTTTTATGCCCAATCTCTGCTTTCATCCTGTGTTCCATTATCAACCTGAATAAACCAACTAGTGCAGGGGTTCTTAACCTGGGGCCCATGAACTTTTTTCCTTTTTTATATGTATACTTTGGTAACTGTATTTCAATATAATTAGTTTTCTTTGTAATCATATACATTTTGTGCATTTAGAAACATTATTCTGAGAAAGGGTCTATAGGCCTCACCAGATTGCCAAAGGTGGTCCATGATACAAAAAAAGTAATGATCCCTAGATATAGGAGCAGGATTTGTGGTATATCAGCTCTTTTTCTTTATTTTTATTTTTATTTTTTTTTTTTTGGAGAGGGCAAGGCAGGGCAGTTGGGGTTAAGTTACTTGACCAAGATCACACAGCTAGTCAGTGTTAAGTGTCTGAGGCTGGATTTGAATTCAAGTCCTCCTGACACCAGGGCTGGTGCTCTATTCACTGTGCCACCTAGCTGCCCCAAGTCAGCTCTTTTTCAAAGAATTGTAAATGTAGTTTGTATTTTGAATATGGCTTTATTTATTATTGCATAAAGTTGGTGGGTTTCTGTTTGGGGCTTGGAAATCTTTTTGTCATTCGATGATTTGATTTGGCAATATGGAACTTGATGTATGTATATTAGAGCCTTTATGGTGGGCACTGTATACTTTTTGACTGTGTAGCATGGCTTCTACTGGAATACTTAGAGCTTAGATGGTGATTTAGTAACCTTTGGCTGACATATCAATGTTTGACATATATTGAAATTGAAATATGGAATTGCAAAAATGCTTCATGTGTAATTATTTTAAATCTTTATTTAATTTTTAAAGTGTTGATTTATTTAACACTGTAAAGAAAATTTCTTGAAACACTGGCATTTATTTAATACCTATAATGTTTCTACACCTGATGAAAAGGCTGCCTCAGCAGTTTGGAACTGTTGAATGTTTGGATCTGAATCATTTCCAAGATAAGGATTATCACTTTTTAGGATGACTGTCAGATTACATTGTGTTGAGCTTAACCTTAACCCAGTGGTTAACTAGTTTTTCAAGGCATCATCGTCTTTCCTTGAATCTCTTGCATACTTGTCCTCCCACCATTCATGTCCTACTAGTCCTTAACCCTGGGGGCACCTTCACCATCTACCTTCTACCATTTCTACTTCACCCAAACTGCTGAATATATTGGAGGAAGTCATGCAACTGAACGTTTCAAATTTCATGTTATCCAACTTCATCTGGTCCCTCTACTGTTACATAGCAATCTTTATTCATCACTGATTGATCCTGAATCATTTTTCTGCAACAACTTTCCTAAAACCTTCCCTCCTCAGATTCCCAGAAACAAAGTATGGTATAGTGCTGGACTTAAAGTCAGGAAGACCTGGGTTCAGCTCTTTTCTCAGACACTAAGTATCTCTGTCACCCCAGGCAAATCAGCCTGTCTTGACAAGTTTGTATTCTGTAAAATGAGAAGGTTGGACTGGGTAGCCTCTAAGTTCCCTTCCAACTCTAAACCTATGGCTTTGTGACTTGTACTTTTTCTCAGTAGAAGGTCTTCTCTCATACTTCATTAAGAAAATCTAGACTTTCAGTCAAGGTAGCACAGCATAGTAGAAAGAGAGCCAGACAGTTAAGTTCTAATCCTGTGTGACAGTGAACAAGTCCCTGAACCGTTCTGGTACTCAGTGTTTCATCTGTAAAATGAAGATGACTTCTAAGGTACCTTCCAGTTCTAAGTTTCTGATGCCATGATCTCTCATCTCTGTTCTATTCCTCAGAACCTTACCACATCCTCACTGATCCTCTCTTTTGTTCTGTTCTCAGGATAAAATGGTCCTTTTCGTTGATTGCAAGGCTTTTTCTTACTCTTTTTCCCTTAATAATAATCCCCTCCTGTCTCTGGGAGCCTACCCCATTTGTCATTCTATTAGTCCTTGCTGATGGGCTATTTGTTCCTTCCTCAGTGTTTATCCATGAAATTATTCCTCCACCACCCCATACTGTCTGAACTCTTATCCACATACTTATATTAGAAGAAATGAAAAATGGGAACTTAGACTATAAGTTGTAGTTTTTGAAATGCAGTCTTTACCATTCTTTTCTCTCCTGCCCAAGTCTGGCTTATACAAAACATGACTGAGGTTCATAATTGTGTTCTGATTGACTTTTGTCCCTAGCCTTCTGTGATAAGTGGCAGGGTCTATGTATAATTTGTATATTAATTTCTGTGAGAATTTGCCAACTTTTGAGTGATTGCCATTGAGATCTTGGAGCCCCTCTTCGTAGAGGTCCCCCTCAACTATACTATATCTTCACAGAAGGCGTATTTTTCCCCCCAGTAAATCAGTAAGCAAATATTTATTCATTACCTATTATGTTAGCCCCCGGGACTACAAAGACAGAATGAAACAGTTGCTACTTTTAAGGAGCTTTCATTTTAATCAAGATAGATAACATGTACAGGTATAACTGTAGCCCCTGACTAAAGACTTGCATCAGCTGTCTCTGGACTGTCTGCCCTTACCCTCTTACTGGTAGGTCTCACTAGCAGGTTTGGCTTCCTAGAGAAGGACTATAACACTTGACCATAACTCGAGCACTTAAGGTCCTGGCAGTAGAGAGAGAGAGAGTATATGTGTGTATGAGAGAGAGAGATTTCAAGTATTTGTCACTGTAGCTCACGAACCCATATAGATGTGCTTCTCTATAAAATCAATCACAATGATATCATCAGCTCTTCAACATAAAACATTTACTAAAAGATAAGGCAAAAAAATAGTAATTATAACTTCACAGTTACTAAGTATAAGGGTAATGAAATAATAATACATTACAGTTTACACACATATACAAACCCAGCAGAGAGGTATATTAGTGAAGAGAACCTATGTAATCAGGACCACTCATAACCACATTGCAGACCTTGATGCCTTTGTTTCTTTTAGGAAAAATCTGTCCCCCACAAAGCTGCTGCTGTTAGCTGTTCCCCCATTTGTCCTCATCACTCTTTTGTTGAACCAGTTTTTTCCTTTTCTTCTTTGAAAATGATGAAACTGTGACCAGCTCTTTTCACTCATTAGACTTAAAAGGGGGCTGAGAAAATGTTATATTTTTTTTGACAAGCAGTTCCATTATGCCAAGGAACTTCAAAGTTTATTAGATTGGTTCTCTGGGTAATTCAAGCAAGTGCATCCAGTTCCTTAGTCAGTTGGATTCCACACTGTCCAGTCAGCTATCAACTTCTTGTTACAACAGATCAGAGCTCCCTGAAGACTCCTTAAGGTTGACACTCTGGGCAATACAAACAACCAGCTCTTCACTCAACAGGATGTTGCATTGTTGAATCATGTTCATAGCAAAACAACTGCAAAATCTTTTTTTTTTCCCATTAAACAGTTTAAGACTATACAGCACAAACAAAACCAGTGCAGCCAACATTAGAAGGAAAGCAGAAAGCTGGCAAACAATCTTTATAGCAGGTTCTCTGATAAAGCTTTCATTTCTCAAATATATAGAAAGCTGAGTCAAATTTATGAGAATATAAGTCATTCCCTAGTTGATAAATGGTCAAAGGATATGAACAGGTGGTTTTCAGATGAAATTAAAGCTATTTATAGTCACATGAAGAAATGCTCTAAATCACTATTGACTAGAGAAATGCAAATTAAAACAACTCTGAGGTATCACTTACACCTCTCAGATTGACTAATATGACAGAAAAGGAAAATGCTAAATGTTGGAGAAGATGTGGGAAAATTGGGACACTAAAGCCTCAGTGGTGGAGTTGTGAATTGACCCCAACCATTCTGGAGAGCAATTTGGAATATGCCCAAAGGGCAACCAAACCGCATACCCTTTGATCCAGCAATACCACTACTAGGTCTGTATCCCAAAGTTTTCATTAAAAATGGAAAAGGACCTATATGTGTAAAAAACATTTATAGCAGCTCTTTTTGTGGTGGCAAAGAAAGGAAATTAAGGAGCTGCCCACCAATTGTGGAATGACTGAACAAGCTGTGGTATATAAATGTAATGGAATATTATTGTGCTATAAGAAATGATGAGCAGGTGGATTTCAGAAAAACCTTGAAAGATGATGAACTGATGCTGAGTGAAGTAAGCAGATTCAGGAGAACATTGTACACAGTAACAGCCACATTGTGTGATGATTAACTATGATAGACCTAGTTCTTCTCAGTAATATGATGATCCAAGACCATTCCAACAAGACTCATATTGGAAAGTGCCATCCACATTCAGAGAAAGAACTAAAGCATACTATTTTCACTTTTTTTGTTGTTGTTTTTCCCCTTTTGTTCTGTTTCTTTTTCATAACATGAATAATATGGAAATATGTTTAACATGGTAACCTATATCAGACTGCTTGCTGTCTTGGGGTGGGGGAGGGAGAAAGATTTGGAACTCAAAAATCTTATTAAAAAATTAATTATAGGGGCAGCTAGGTGGCCCAGTGAGTAAAGCGCCGACCCCGAAGTCAGGAGGACCTGAGTTCAGTTCCAGCCTCAGACACTTAACACCCACACACAAAAACTAGCCGTGTAACCTTGGGCAAGTTACTTAATCCTAATTGCCCTCCAAAAAAAAAAAGCAAAAAAAAAATTAATTATATTCTGGAAGGAAATCACTTCATAGTCTTGTAAATGCTGAAAACTGCCTTTACTTGTAATTAGAAAAAAAATCAAATACTAGTTTTTTAAAGTGCAAAAAAAGAAAAAGAAAAAAAAAGATTAAGAAAGTGTGCTACCAGGTACTTAATGAGTTCCTTCGCCTTTCAAACTGTAGATGGACTTGAAGCCTAGTAGTTGAAACTGCATTAAAGTATAATATCTAATCCAGTCAGCAGATCCCTAGCCTTTTCTTCAGCCAATCCCTAAATGATATTTCTCTTCTAATCAGAAGCTTTCCATATAAAGCAGTTGAAACCTTCCTGTCACCTACTACTGTTGATGTCTTAAATTCTCTGCTGTTGCTTTCTTAATTGTTTCCCTTATCTCCTCTCCTGCTGGAGTCTTCACTTTCAATTCCTAATGGCTCAAATCAGAGCCTCAGTGACTCCTCTTTTCTTTTATGAGGAATTCATGAAATCATCTTTCTTTTAATTTTGAAATCCATGAACTCTGATTCATGAACAGTCTTCCCATAGTCTCAAAACACTTATTTGATTTGATACTTACTGAGTTTTAACCTCTCAAACTTTTACACCAGTCATGTGAAAAAGCTGATAGACCATAATTCCCTGTAGCCTCAGCCATTTCTCTTCCTTTAAACAGGCCCTTTCAAATTTTTTTCTTCCTTTTTCAGTCAGTAGCCATTTATTTTTTCTACCTTCTCCTCTCTGCCTCATGCCCCCCTACCCTCACCCCCAGGAAAAAACCAAAATCCTTATTACACATATGTATAGTCAAGCAAAACAGATTTCCTCTTTGACAATACCCAAAAACGTATGTCTCATTCTACTTCTTGTGAGTGGCATGCTTCATAATCTGTCTTCTGGAATTGTGGTTAGTTATTGCATTTATCAAAGGTCTTAAGTTTTTCAATATTATTTATCTTTACAATTTTGTTACTGTATAAATTATTCACTTGTTTCTGTTTACAACGCTCTGTGTCAGTTCATACAAGTCCTCTTAGGTTTCGATAAAACTATACCATCCCTTTTATCCTGTCTTAGGGCACAGTAATATTCCATTACACTCATTTACCTTAATTTTTTCTGCTGTTCCCCAGTTGATGAGAAGCACCCATAGTTTCCAGTTCTTTGCTACAACAAAGAAAGCTGCTGTACATGGTCATTTTGCATGCTTGTTTCAGTGTACGTTTTCTTTTATTCTTTTAAAGACATTTCATTTTAGAGGTACAGTCTGTATTATGACATATAATGCTGCTGCTAAAGAGCAAATAATAACTTGTATTTATATAGCAACTGACAGTCTATGAAGCACTTAATTCAAAACAATTCTGGGAAGTGCAAGTAGTATCCCCATTTGACACCCAAGGAAGCTGAAGCTTAGAAAAGTTTATATTGACAGTTATACAGTTAATCAAGTGAGATAATATATGTGAAGTGCTTTGCAAATCTTAACTCATTATATAAATGTTAACTGTATAATGTATAATATATAAATATATTATTACATAGTTGTATTATATATTTATGTATATAATCATACCTAATATATGATATATAATATAATATAAAATAAATTATTGTTATTGTTAAGTGGAAGAGAGTCTGAACTTAATATCAATTTGTTTGACATCAAGTGAGTTCTCTTTTTCACTACACCTTGCTCCCTCTTGACAGTTACAGTGATATGATTTTTATCTTGGCTAGTGTTAATTATATTTTGGAAGAAAGTTACTTGATAGTCTTGTAAACCTTGCATTCATCTCTTGTGTCCTGCCAGTTTGAGGTGAATTTTTGTCTTGACCTTGAATATAAGCTGGATGAATCCCATTTCTGTATAATGACTGTGATTCAGGCTTCTATTAAAGACAATGAGACTGAGTCAGTAAAATCTATCATTTTGAAATCAAGGAGGAAGCATTCCTATATTCTTACGCAGTAGCAGTAGCGACTTGAGTAGAGATAGGAAAAGATGTCATCTATGTAAATGACTCTAAATTACCTGCAATTTGTTGGGAGTTGCCATTTCTAAATAGTTACTGCAACAGTGAATATTTGAGGAAGCATTTGATTGTCTTGAACTTGTAAAGTGTAATTGTCCATTTCTTAATTGGAAGCCTCTGAAAAGATTGGTTAATTATTTGAAGCAGGTAGTACTTTGTCTGCTGGTGCTGTCTTTGGAGTAAGGGGATTAAAATGGAAGTCTGGGCTTTACAGGATGCTTGTACACAGTGATAACAACTAGAATCATTTAAAATTTAGAATTGGGAGGAGCTTTAAAGATCATTCAGTCTAACCCCCTTATATTTCCTGAGATGAGGAAAATGAGACAAAAAGGAGTGAAGTGACCTCTCCCTAGGATCACAAGCAGTAAAACTGAGATTTTAATCTGGGGACTAGTACCCTTTCTCTTATATAATATGTTATCTAGTCCAACTATTTGAAAATTACTTATTGCACATGGCTTATGGCTGATGTGATTTCTTGTATACTTATTTTGGGGGTATTTCTTAAAATCTTAACCTTATAAAATTCTTCTTTATTGTAGTTCAAGGAGATGAGTTAACTCTGAATGAAACCAGGCAGTGGACAAATGGAAAGTGTGAGAGTTTGTGAGCAGTGAAAAAAAGATTATGGTCTTTTTTCTCTCCCAAAGTTTCCTTCCTGTATTATAGAGGTAACCCCTTTGCAAAGCGGAACAGTGGGTTACAATTCTGGAAAGGTAGGTTGAGAGAAGTTTCTGTGGGACCTTGAATACTTTTTTTTTTTTTGCTTTTTGGAGGGCAGTTGGGGTTAAGTGACTTACTTGCCCAAGGTCACACGGCTAGTTTTTTTTATGTTAAGTGTCTGAGGCAGGATTTGAACTCAGGTCCTCCTGACTCTAGGGCCAGTGTTCTGTTCACTGTGCCACTTAGCCTCCTCCCTTGAATACTATTTTAAGAAATATGAACTTTAATCATATGGGGAGTAATTTTTTCAAGTAGGCTACTGACATCATAATGTTGGTGTTTTATGAAGATTGATCTGATAGCAGTGTAAGCCATAAATTAGAAGTATGAGACACTGGAAGTTGGGAGCCCAATTAGGAGTATGCTGGATAAGAGTGTTCGCTAAGAATTATTAGTAGGATTAGAAAGATAAAGATTTTATTTGCTGTTTTTCTAGCTTTTTTGTATCTGTCACATCTTTTGAATTAGGTGAAGTAAAATGAATGTTTATAAGCTTTGGTCACTTGTCATATGAAATGTAGGTATTATGTATTTTAAATAATTAAAACACAGAAACAGTTTTAGTTATTTTCATCCATCCAGTTACAGACAGTTCTGCTATAATTTAGCATGAGTTCCTAAAAATCACCTAACTATGCAAAATATCGAAATAAAAGCCATAGGACTTACGGGGAACATGGGATTAGGCGACCAACACTCAAACAGTATTTAAGGGGATGCTACCTGCAGTCACTTGGCAAAGGGAACTCCCACTGTGGGATCTGTGTCATGGGTCACCACCTGTAATGTCAGCTACTCTGCTGCTCCATGAAGGATATAGGTGGCATCACCCCATGAACAGAAGACCTTTGGGCATGGAAGTGTCCCCTGGGGCACATGCTATTTAGACCCATTTCCACTAAGTTGAGACTTTTCCCTGGGCAAGTGACTGGGGATAGTGAGGGTCAGAGTGGCCCTCACTTATCAGAATGGTCATTGTTAAACCTGTTTTGGGGTGGATGGGAGTGTATTGAGGATCCTTTCATCATTCCTTCCCTTCCATACCTGCCTCTCCAGGGCCCCATCTCTCACTACCCAGAGTGTTATACCTATTGCCCAGTAGCTCTCACCACATCCAGCATTTTCCATCAGTCTGAGCCAGACATCTCTCTTCTCACAGGTCCCCTGCATGCTGTCACCTCTGCTCTGTCTGTGGAGGTTACCTTCACCCCAAACACACTCTGCAAATCATATATAAACAAACATGAAATATGTGTTATGTTCAAACTGTTCCTTAATATATCAATCATGTTGGTGTTTTCTTTCTTTTTTTTTTTTTAAAGCAATCGGGGTTAAGTAACTTGCTCAACGTTACACGGCCAGTTATTTCTGGGTGTGGTGCTGAGTATCTGAGCCCGGATTTGATCCAGGTCATCCCGACACTGGAGCCGGTGCTCTTACTTGCTGAGCCACCTGGCCGCCCCAATGTTGGTGTTTTCAAAACAAGTGTCAGAATAGCTTAACTTTTTTTTGTTTATAGTAGATGCTGTGATTTGCCTCATTTGGATAGTGACATTCATACTTCTCTTACCTACAAACAATAAATGTTTAACAGGTGAGAGAATACAGACCTGAAAATAAAATAAAATTTAAAAATATATGTCTCTCCTGCTCTAGCCTTATGCCCTTCCTCCCTTTCCTCCTCCCTCCCTCCCTTTGTCCTTCCTTTCCTCTTCCCTTTTTTCTTTCTTCCTTCCTCTCTCAGTTTCTTCCCTCCTTCCTTTCTTCCATCCTTCCTTCCTCAGCTTTTGTCTTTCAACTAGGTGATCTCTAAAGTTCCTTCTAGTTCTCCTGCATCTTGTGTTCTTGTTTCAGGCTTGGGTACCTACCAGATTGTGGGTTTTTTTGCTTTAGGTTGTTAATAGGTGATTTTGTACTTAGTAGCTTTGAATGTCACTCAGATTTTTTTTGCTGGTTTTTTTTTACAAATTTAATTTGTTTATTTTTTGTTCCATTTTAAGTTCTGAACTCTCTCACTCCCTCCCCCCTCCTTTTCTACCCCACACTAGAGAAGGCTACCATTTAACACAGATACACACACACACCTTCTAATATGCATACTTCTATTTATCAGTTATTTCTCTGGAAGTGGATTACATCTTCCTTTATAGGTCATTTGTAGTTGATTTGAGTATTTATAATACTCAGAATAACAATATTACTGTTACTATATACAACATTTTCTTGGTTCTGCTTATTTTACTCTTCATTATTTCATAGAAGTCTGCATATTTTTCGAAAATAAATCTGCTCATCATTTTTTATAGCACAGTACATGAACATTTTTACACATAGAACAGAAAGAGGATTATATGTGAAACTATAAATTTCTACTACATGCAACTTGGGTTTTTAAAAATACATAATTTTCATCAATTCTAAACCTATCTTGCTTTTGTCTCCCTTTGAACTTCCTTCTGTTCTTTTCTATTGCTCCATTTGATTCTCTTTTCTTTCTTTTCCTTTTAGGTCACTGTTGGGAGCTTTTCTTTTTTTTCAAATCCTTCCACCCCGAATATCCCTCCCTTGTAACAAATATGAATAGACAAAATAAATGTACAAGTTGGCCATGTCTAAAAATGTGTAGTCTCATTCTGCACCTATCTTAACCTCTCTGGCAAGAGGTGAGCAGCATACTTGCTTCATCATCAGTCTTTTGGAGTCATAATTAGTTATTTTTATTGTTTTCAAAGTTATTTTTCTGTATAATGTTTTATCCATTGTAGAAATCATTCTGATTTCTTTCACTTCACTCAGCATCAATTCATACAAGTCTTAGAATTCTCTCAGAACTTCCAGTTTGTCATTTCTTATCGCACAATAATATTCCTTTGCATCCAGATTACAATTGTTTTGGGGCAACTAGGTGACAGTGAATAGAACACCAGCCCTGGAGTCAGGAGGATCTGAGTTCAAATTCAGTCTCAGACATTTAACACTTACTAGCTGTGTGACCTTGGGCAAGTCACTTAATCCCAACTGCCTTTCCTTCCCCTCTCCAAAAAATAAACTCCACTAAAATAAAGCAAACCAGATTACAATTGTTTTGCCATGCCACAATTGATGGGTACCGCCTTAGCTTCTAGTTATTTACTCAATGAGTCTGTCAGTAAGCATTTATTAAGTGTCTACTATTTGCCAGGCACTGTTCTAAGTGCTGGGAATTTTTTTTTAATTTAAAAAGGCAGAAGAGAGTCTGTACTCCCAAGCAGCTCACAGTCTAACGGGGCATACAACATGAAAGCAACTATGTTAGAGCATGATATATACGGGATAAATTGGAGATAATCAGCAGAGGAAAAACTAGCATTAAGAGGGATCAGGAAAAGCTTCTTGTTCAATAGTTATTCTATTACATTCGTATACCATAGCTTGTTCAGCCATTCCCCAATTGATAGGTATTGCCTCAGTTTCTAATATTTTGCCACCATGAAAAAGGCCGCTATAAATATTTTTGTACATGTAGGTCCTTTCCCCTTTTTTATGATCTCTTTGGGATACAGGCCTAGTGGTGGTATTGCTGGATCAAAGGGTATGCACAGCTTGACTGCCCTTTGAGCATAGTTCCAAATTGCTCTCCAGAAGGTTTGGATCAGTTCACAACTCTGCCATTGATGCTTTAGTGTCCCAGGTTTCCCACATCTTCTCCAACGGTTATCATTTTCCTTTTCTGTCATATTAGCCAGTCTGATAGATATGAGATGATACCTCAGAGTTTTTTAAATTTGCATTTTTCTAATCAAAAGTGATTTAGAGCACTTCTTCATATGCCTATAAACAGCTTTGATTTCTTCCTCTGAAAACTGCCTGTTCATATCCTTGGACCATTTATCAATTGGGGAATGACTTGTATTCTTAGAAATTTGACTCGGTTCTCTATGTATTTGAGAAATGAGGCCTTTATCAGAGACACTTGCTGTAAAGATTGTTTGCCAGCTCTCTGCTTTCCTTCTAATCTTGGTTGCATTGCTTTTGTTCCTGCAAAAGCTTTTAATTTAATGTAATCAAAATGATCACTTTTGCATTTCGAAATGCTCTTTCTTATCTGGCCATGAACCTATAACTCATTTAGCTTGCCTTTTAAGAATTTGGCTGCTATACCACTTGGTGAATATATATTTAGTAGTGATATTGCTTTATTGTCTATGGTACCTTTTAGCAAGATATAGTTGCCTTCATTATCTCTTTAAATTAGGTTTGTTTTTGCTTTTGCTTTGTCTGAGATAAGGATTGCTACCCTTGCTTTTTTTTTTAAATTCAGATGAAGCATAATACATTCTGCTATAGTCCCTTTACCTTTACTTTGTGTGTGTCTTTCTACCTTCAAGTATATTTCTTGTAAACAACATATTGTAGGATTCTGGTTTTTGACCAGCTCTGCTGTCTGCTTCCATTTTATGGAAGAATTCATGCCATTCACAGTTATGATTATGTTCTTCCTTCAAATTCACCTTATACCTATACTTTCTTCTTCTTTTTTTTTTTTTTTTTGCTTTTTGGAGGGCAGTTGGTGTTAAGTGACTTGCCCAAGGTCACACAGCTAGTTTTTGTGTTAAGTGTCTGAGGCTGGATTTGAGCTCAGTTCCTCCTGACTCCAGGGCCCATGTTCTATTCACTGTACCACCTAACCGCCCCATACCTGTACTTTTTATATATATTCCTTCTACTTGTACTATTAGTGGTATAATTTTTAAGAATTACAAGTATCATCTTCCCATGTAAGGATATAAACAGTTTAGCCCCATTAAATCCCTTGTTTTCTTTTTCCTTCTTATCTTTTTAGGTTTCTCTTGGGTCTTGATATTAGAGATCAGGTTTTTTGTTCAGTTCTAGGCCTCTCCTTATGAAAGTTGGACTCCTTTTTCATTGAATGACCATTTTTTTTCCCTTGAAGTATTGTGTTTAATTTTATCAGGTAGATGATTCTTGTTTGTAATCCTAGCTCCTTTGCCTTCTGGAATATCATGTGTCATAACTCCTGATCCTTTAATGTTGCAGCTACTAAGTCCTGTGTAATCTTGATTATGGCTCCATGATATTTGAATTGTTTCTTTTCTAGCCACTTGAAGTATTTTTTCCCTTGGCTTGATAGTTCTGTAGTCTGGCTATAATATTCCTTGAAGTTTTTATTTTGGGGTCTATTTCCTGAAGTGATCACTGGATTCTTTCAATGCCTATTTTGCCCTCTGGTTCCAAGATAATTAGGAGTTTTCTTTGATAATTTCTTGAGACATGCCATCTAGGTCCTCTTTATGATTATGGCTTTCACATAGTCTGATTCTGACATTGTCTTTCTTGGAGCAATTTTTCACATCAGTTGTTTTTCCAATGAGGTATTTCATATGTTATATTTTTTCATTCTTTTGAATTTGTTTGATTGATTCTTGATGTCTCATGGAGTCATTAGCTTCCACTTACTTAATTCTAACTTTTAAGGTGTTGTTTTCCTCAATTAGTTTTTGAACTTCCTTTTCCATTTCGCAAATTCTACTTTTTTTTTTTTGGGAGGGCGATTGGGTTTGAGTAACTTGCCCAAAGTTACACGGCTAGTTTGTGTGTGTGTGTGTGTGTGTGTGTGTGTGTGTGTGTGTGTGTGTGTGTGTGTGTATGTGTTTAGTGTCTAAGGGCGGAACCGAACTTGGGTCCTCCTGACTCCGGGGCTGGTGCTTTACTCACTGTGCCATCTAGCTGCCCCTGCCAATTCTACTTTTTAAGCAGTTGTTTTCTTTTTTCAAGCTATTGACTCTTTTTTCATAATTCTCTTGTGTTACTCTCATTTCTTTTCCTTGAAACTTCTTTTTGAGCTCTTCCATGAGTTCTTTCTGGGCTTGCAACCACTTCCCATTTTTCTTTGGGGTTTTGTTCATATGTGTTTTGACTTTGTTATCCTCAGTTTGTGTTTTGATCTTCCCTGTCACCATAACTTTCTATGGTCAGATTCTTTTTTTGTTGTTTTTGTTCATCTTTTTTGGTCTTTTCCCTTTCTTTTACATTTGCATTCTGTTCCTAGGGTGAAAGAGGCACTGTCTCTGGGTTCTTGGGCCAAAGGCTTTAGGCCCTTGCTGTTTACCTGGTGCTGCACTAATGTTGCCCTGAGGCCTACAGGGGACCCTTGTGGCTGGTGCTGTGCTGGGGGGGAGTGTTGTAGGGGGTTGTTGGTGCTGCTGAAGGCTGTAGGGGGTCTGGCAGCTTACATGGTGTTAAACTGGGGTCCTGGTGCTGGTGCTTGCCTGCTCCATTGCACTGGGGTTCTGGATCTCCCACTGCCTTGCTGAGATGAGGCTTGCTGTTGGCTTGGTAGGATACTTCCTGTCTTGAACTATGTGCCCCTTTTGCCAGAATGAGATAGATCTTTTTTTGCTGATCTTCCAAGTTTCTTGGGCTAAAAGATTGTTTTGCCCATCATTTTTGCTAGTTCTGATGTTATAGGATTTATTTTGAGGCAGTATTTTGTGGTTGGAGGTGCATATGGGAGAGTTACAGTCATTTACTGCTTATCCCACATTCTTGGCTCCTGGAAGGAGCTTCTTGTAGAAAGTGAAATTTTAACTTGGTTTTGAAGGAGGCTGAGAGGTAGAGATGAGGAGGGAGAGAATTCAAAGGCAAGGGAAACAGTCAGTGAAAATGCCCTGAATTTGGAGATGGAGTATCTTGTGCCAGAAGCAACAGAGAGGCTGGGACAGAGCCCTTGGAGACACCCTCTTTTATGAATATATGAATACATATGGGTCCTTTCCCCCTTTCTTTTATCTCTTTGGAATATATGCTTATTAGTGCTATCATTTAGTCAAAGGCTATGTGCATTTTTGTGATTTTTTTTCAAAGAATATAGTTCTATATTAAATTTAAACCTTTATTTTGTCCACTCATTGACTCTTCAGATTTAGAAGGCATCTAGACCACCCTCCTCATTTAACACATGAGGAAACTGAGGCCCAACAAAGTGAAGTCACACAAGTAGCAACATTGATTTAATTTTAGCAGAGGACCTCAGATTCCTCCAATTCCTATTTCTGTTGTCCACAGTTGAGGTTACAAGGCTTAACTTTGAACCAGTGGGCAACCCTAAATTAAATCTTTCCTTCTCTTTGTTGTACTTCCCTTTAAGTATTAGTAAAAGTTAACTGCTGAAACCCATGGCCCTACCTTGGATCTCATTATCTGGTTGCCGTTGCTGCACCCAGGAGACAAGCCAGCATACTGTAGAACACACAGTCACTCTTATCTTATTGTTTAATTTTGGTCATAAAGTGTCTTTGATGTGTTGTGCAATTCAAAGTTCACTCAGAGTGGGTGGGTGGGGTGCTACAGGGTATTATAAAAATAAAGAACATGCCTGGCAGTGGTTTGAAACCACTTGGTCAATCTTCTTTGTGGCAGATAACTTGATTGTGGAGCAAAAAAGATCTTGCTTAATACCTAACTGGTAATTTATTTCTCCTTAAGCCTTTCATCTCCTAACCCACTGAGTTTATCTCTGACTTCTAATCTGATTGTTTAGAGTGTGATCAAAGAAGCTATGAATATGTTTTATTTTCCCACCGTATGAATAGAATGTTGTTTGTTCAGCATATTACATCACCTGTTACTGCTACTCCTGAATCCTATACCAAATGTTTGTGTTATAAATAGAACTCATAATAGATTTGTAAGATGGGGGTTGGGGTTTTGAAATTCATTCCTCTTATGAGGTAAGCTTTACCCTAATTACCAGTCATTGCTCACAAACATTTGATTGGAACTACTAAACAGTGTGGTGTTTGTTGCTTATAATTAGGGTAGAAGTAAATGTTTGACTTGAGAGAGGAAAAGATTCTGGGGTTTCTTTCTAGCCTTCTGAAAATGAGACTTCAGCTTCTTGAGCTTTTGAATATAAAATGAAAAACCAAGGTATCTCAAAAGTCTTAGTACAGTTTTGTTTTAATAATATTAGTAACATTAAAATAATTTAATATTAATGATTTGATATCAATTTAATAACATTAAAACTGGAAATGGCACAAAGACTTTTGGGACACCCTTATTGTTTTAGTAGTTTCTATGGGGAAGGACACATCAACACATACACGTTTACACAAATAACAACTCAAAACATGAATATTAGTTTAAAATTATTTATGTTGTACTTTTGACTTACTGATTTACATTTTATTTTAATCAGGGCTTCTTAACCTAAGGTTTGAGTACTAGAATTCAGGGGGCCCATGAGCTTGATGGGGGGAAAAATTATCTTTTTTTTTAATATAAGTGATTTGTTTTATAATCCTATATATTTTATGCATTAAAAAATAAATTTTTTTTTTTCTGAGAATTAGACTGACTTTCACCAGACGGCCAAATGTGTTTATGACACAAAGGAGATTAAGAACCCTTGCTTTTAAGAATTGAGGCAGTTGTAAGTAATTTCAGACTAGGAGATTCTAATTGTATCTATTGTAATGGGTGTTTTTTTTAGACTGTTTTTTTTAGGAGTTTTGATACTTTCATGAACTATACTGTAAGGAATGACTTGCAATAGATTTTTTTAATGTTAAGTTGTTGGTTTTCATAATTTATTAAGTAAAGTCTTATAAGAGAAGTTTAAAATAAAACTAATTTTGCAGTTGACTCTTTAGTACTTTTTTCTGTCAGAAATTTGGAGTGTTTTTCTGAAATAGAGTTTAGATATTCTTTGTACTTATTTTTTTTCTTTCTCCTTGTAAATGATTTGGACTTTTAGGAACAGATGGCTCATCAGTACCCAGTAAATTCAAAGACTTGGACTATGGGAAAGATTAACCTTTAAAAAGGCTAACTATGTTTGGATTTCAGAAAAGTTTCAGGTGTTAGTTTGCTTGGGTTTGCCCTTATTGTATAATCACTTGATTTTATCAGACTAATTTATTTCATTATTAGCTCATTTCTTAGAATCACACAGTTAGAGTTGGAAGGTATGTCAGCGCCATCTGCTCCCCACCAATCCAACCCAGTCAACCCTTCTTAAATTCCTACTATGTGCCAGACACTGTGTTAAACACTGGGGATGCAATTAATAAAAAGGAGGAATCCCCAGTAATAATTAACACACCCAGCAAGTGGCTGTTCATCTTGAAAATCTCCAAGGTGAGGGGATCTAGCCCTCTTCTGCTTTTGGACAGCTCTGCTTTTCTTTCTTCATTTGTAGGTAGTAAGATGAATAAATTTGACATATTTCCAGTGTAGCTGTGACTTGGCTTTGTACGAATTGCTGCTTGCAAAGATATGTGCGTGTTTGCATGCCTCATATAGCAATTTTTGAGTTTTGGCCTTCAGGTCTTGCAGGTGTCTAATAACCTTTAGAAAAATGTTTCTTGGATGTATCTATGATCTTATAGATTATGGGCATTCTCTTTCCCTAGGTACAAATAGCTCTCCATCCATATCTGGTCATCCTGTTCAATTCTTGTCCATGCCTTTGCATGAGTCTTCCATGAAGAATCTGCCCAACATGTTGGAGACTTAATTTGTTTCTTTTTCATGGATATCAGTGCAGTTCTTGGGCTGTTACATTCTCAGTTACTTTAGTTAAGTTTCTTTTTTTTCTTCCTTTAGGTAGAAGACTACTAGAACTCAGCATATTTACAGTGGAACAGAGAAAGGTTAGGGCTATGATATTTGTGATTATAATCAGGTATTTGAAAGGTTTTGATAAGAAAGAAATATTAGACTTCTGTATTCTGTTAGAAGCAAAAGGGCAGAACTAGGATTAGTATGTAGTAAACTTTATGATGATCAGTGTTTCCTCCAAAGAAATGGGAACATACTGGTTAGGTAATACTCATTGAGTTTTAACTTAAACAGAGAATGGACTCCCCAGGCAGTTCATTCCATTGTTGGATGTTGTTGTTCAGTCTTGTGCGACTCTTTGTGACACCCTTTGGGATTTTCTTGGTAAAGATTTTGGAGTGGTTTGCCATTTCCTTCTCCAGCTCATTTTACAGGTGAGGAATTGAGGCAAACAAAACCAAAAAAAAGTGACTTGTCCAGGGTCACACACCTAGTGTTTGAGGCAAGATTTGAACTCTGGAAGAGAAGTCTTTCTGACTCAAGGCCCAGCACTCTAGCCACTGTACTACCTAGGTGCCCCATTATTGATTGGATAGCTTTAGTTTTTAAGGAGCATATGTGTTGAACCAAAATTTGCTTCCCTACGACCTACTTGTTCTAGTGCTGACCTTTAGGCCCAACCAAAAGCTAATCTTTTTTTTAAATAAGAAAAACTTTTTTAGTGCTAGTTTAAATGAGAGGGAGCTAGGTGACTCAGTGTATAAAGCACAGGGCCTGGGGCCAGAAAGACCTGAGTTCAAGCCTGGCCTCAGACACTTGTTAGTTATATGACCCTGGGCAAGTTACTGAACCTGTTTGCCTTAATCCACTGGAGAAGAAAATGGCAAAGCACTCCAGTATCTTTGCCAAGAAAACCCCATGGACACTATGGTCCATGGGTCACAGAGAGTCAGACAAGACTGAATGACAGATGAGTCTAAAAGGAGTGACTTCGGAGATTTGTTTCAACTCTGAAATTCTGTGGAGGAAAATTGTGTGTGTGTGAGTGTGTGTGTATGTGTGCACGCACATGCACATGTTCCATACCTGTGACTTCACTGGTTAGTTTAAGGACCTTTTAATGAGAAAACTCCTTATTTTGCATTTTACAATCTTAAAAGAGTTGTCTGGTCAATGAGGTTTCAGTGATTTGCCCCGATCACTTAGCCAGTATTCATCAGAGGCATGAGAGGACCATAGAAAATGAGCCCCAGTCCTGAGGTCTTCTTAACTCAGAGGCCATTGCCCTATCTACTATATCATACTACTTCTCTTTGTGACATTTTTTTCTTTCTTTAATTTTTAAGCTCTATTTTGCTTTGCTAGCCAGATGTAAAAGAGCAAATTATCTGCTCAGTGCCAGTTTTCTCAAAACTGCCTGCTACCTATTGACAAACTATCATGCAATTACCTTCTGAAATGTTCCATTTTAAAGTTTTTAACAGGCTTTGAAATAAAATCCCTAGTACTTATTAGCTCTAGCCATTTACTGTCTTCTCCAAGCTGGATTTTGAAAGTTTCTCATTGTATTTAAAGAGTCAGAAATGAAGATAAGAAAGTCTTTTCATTTAATTGTTTAATTTAGGTCTTAAAGGGGCTTTTGTATTTAATTTCTTTCAAAAAGAGCTGGCAAGTAATGCTTTCTTGCTAGTTATAAACTTTTATTTTTTTAATAGACTGGTCAAATAATATTATTTACCTGTACATTTGATCTATTTTTCCTAATTTGACATGAAGTACCAAAATATACATTAAGATAATGGTAAAGTTGTACCTTCCAAAAAAAGACAAATGATTAGGTAGAAACCAAACAGCTTTCTATCTGGATTCTTGTCCTTTGGCCACCCACTAAAGTTCTGCCTTTGAGCTTAGTGGGTGGGATGTTTACAATTAGATGGCATTGCAGCTGGTTCACAGAATAGTTTTGTTTAGGTTTATTCTGGTGGCCAAGACTGTGTTCACTAAGCAGTCTATCTCTGGTATGGTCTGGGGCTCTTTGCCTTTGTAAATAAAACAGTATCAAAACCAACCAAATTCACATTTTAGCCCTTTACCTTGACTACCCATTCTCAGCCTGACATCTAGACTTAAGATAAGGATACTGTGTGGTACAGAGTAAAGAGTACTCGCTTTAGAATCAGAGTACCTGGTGTTTGAGTCTGGGTACTGCCACTTAGTAGCTTTTAAGGAAAGTTTTTCATCTCTCTGGGTTCCATTTTCCTCATCTGTACAATAAGGGGGTTGGATTATATGACCTTTGAAATTGTGTTCTAAACCTATGAAACTATGATCCTGTTATTTGGTAAAAGTTAAAATATAGCTGAGTCTAACAAAACAGAAAATTAGGAGGAAACTTAGGACATGAATAATTTATTTCTCTTTGACTTCTGCTTAATTAAGGTGTTAAGGATGTGAGAGGAAAACTATTGGATTGATCTAGTTAAGAAAGAGAAAATATCCAGAGCTAATTAGTTTATGAAGAGAAAGTAGGGAGTAGGGTAGGAAATCAGTTAAGGATGAATAAAAGAATTGCCTTGCTGCAGTGAGGGCCCAGTTGAGATTAGTTAATATAAATTAGCATACCCAGTGAGCTAATGCTCAGAAGTAGAATAGGAGGTATTTAACGAGTATTTATTTTATATTGAGTATGCCTACCATAATTCAGAAACCTCTTTTTAATGTCTTTCACATAAAATCTTTTGCTGGAGCTACAAGCTTATAATAAAAATGGTATTTAGTTTTTTCATTCTTAAATGTTAACACTTGAAGGTCAGGAAGAAATGGGTTTGAATCCTGCTACCTGTCTTTTTTAAAATAAGTTGTTGATTGATGTCTTTTGTTTTTGTGGTTGCTTCTGTTGACATTGTTTTCATTGTATATATTTTCTTGGCTCTGCTCATATTTCTTCAGTCATTTTAGGTTAGTTCATGTCGATCTTTCTGTGCTTCTCTGTATTCATTCATATTCATAATTTCTTCTATTACAGTAATTTTTACATGTTCCCGTACCTCAATTTGTTTAGCTGTTCCCCAGTCAATGGACATCTAATTTTGTTCTAATTCTTTGCTATCACAAAAAGTGGCATTTAAAATATTTTGGTATATACAAGGGTTTTCTTTTTATTAATGACCTCTTTTGAAATATAAGCCTAGTTGGGGCGGCCAGGTAGCACAGCGAGTAAGAGCACCGGCTCCAGTGTCAGGATGACCTGGGGATCAAATCTGGGCTCAGACATTTAGCACCCACCCAGAAACACCTGGCCGTGTAACCTTGAGCAAGTTACTTAACCCCGATTGCTTTAAAAAAAAAAAAAAGAAATATAAGCCTAGTAATGGAATCTCTGGGACTAAGGGTATTAAGGTATTTTAGTCACTTTATTTGCATATTTCCCAATACTTTTTCAAAATGGTTGTACTGGTTCGCAGTTCTTCCAGTAATGCCTTAGTGTGCCTATTTTCCCCTCAAATCCACCAACATTGACTATTCTCATCTTTTGTTATCTTTGCCAGTAGACAGGGAATGAAGTACTTACTACCTGAATTGTTTGGGGTATGGATTGTTTTGATTTGCATTTTTTTCTTAATAGTGATTTAGAATGTTCTTTCACATGGTTGTTAGTAGTTACAAGTCTTCTTTTGTGAACTCTGTTCATAACCCATGAGCACTTTGGGGAATAGCTTTGGGGTATGTGTATACATATGTATGTATATGCATATATGCATATATATTTATATGCACACATACATAATTATGTGTGTATGATTTAAACCTTTATCAAAAAAAATTGATTCAAAGTTTCACATTTGATCTTACTTATTCAGAAGCTTTTCAGTTTCATGTAGTAAAAATGATCTATTTTATCTTCTGTAATTGTATCTCTTGTTTGTTTAAGAATAGATCTCCTACCTACAGTTAATGAAAGACACATCTTATTTTTTTTTAAATAGTATGATCTTTAGTATTAAAGTTACATATCCAATGCACTCCTTGTGGAATATGCTGTAAGATGTTCGTGTAAGTCAAATTTCTACCTTATTGCTTTCTAGTTTTCTTCCTAAGTAATTCGTTTTTGGTGTATTTTTTTCTTTTAGGAGGGGAGACGGCAGGGCATTTGGTGTTAAGTGACTTGTCCAAGGTCACACACCTAATAAGTGTTAAGTGTCTGAGGCCGAATTTGAACTTGGGTCCTCTTGACTCCAGGGCTGGTGCTTTATTCACCGAGCCACCTAGCTGCCCCTAGTAATTTGTTTTATACCTTACCTTGGGCTGAGTACCTTTGTTTCTGATTCTACCTTGTCTAGTATGTTCAATTGATCTCTTGTATCTTTAACCAGTATCAGATGGTTTTGATGCTTACTGCTTTATAATATAGGTCTGGAAGTGCTATTTCCTTTTTATGTGTATGTTTTTTGTCATTTGTCTTTATAATTCTAGATCTCTTATTTTTCTCAATGAATTTTGTCATTATTTTATCAAGTACTGTGAAGTGTCCCTTTGATATCTTGATTGGTATAACATTAAAGTTATAAATTATAGTATAAAAAGTTATAAAACTATAGCTTTGGTAGAATTATTATTTTTATTATATTGGCATGGCCTCACCATGAACATTGAATTCCTCTAGCTGTTTAAGTTGTTCTTTATTTCCTTGAGGAGCAATTTGTAATTCTTTCTATACAAGCATTTTGTGTGCTTTGGTGGATCGATCCTCAGGTGCTTTATGCATTTTGTAGTAATTTGGAATGAGATTTCCCTTTATATAATTGAATTTCAGATTTTGTTATTATATAGAAATGCTGAATTTTCAGGTTAAAATTTGTATCCTGAAACCAAGCCATTAAAATTGTCTTCACTAGTATTTTTACTGATTTTCAAAGTCAGCCATCACATCATCAACAAATACAGGTAGTTTTACCTATCTTTATCAATCTTTATACCTATAATATCTTTCCCTCTTCTTTTTGCTGTTACTGGAATTCCTAGAACTATATAAAATAATAGTGGGAGAGTGAATATCCTTGCTTTACTTTTGCATTTATTGGGAAAGCTTCTATAGTTATCACTTTTGCATCCCAAAGGGTTAGGGGCATGGGATCTGGGAAAATCCACTTAAGTTTTTTGGCCCTCTCTTTGTACCAGAGAGGATGACTTTTTTCTTTTTCTTTTATGGGGTGTTTACAATACCTTAAGTAAAATTTGGATTGATATTATACAATACTCTGCATGTATTTTATGCATTTCTGAGTTTCTAAACTTTTTCTGTTTCAAACCTGCTGTTCTTTGAGTAGTGTTGTCTCTGGCTTCTGTGAAACTCTCCCTAAATTCCCTTTTAATTTCTTATGTTGATCTGTGACATATTGAAACTGTAATAGGGAAAGTTGCCATGTGGAAGGGATAACTGTAGCATATCTCCATTGCATATAATCCTGGCTTTGGGGTTTAGATATATATATATATATATATATATATATATTTTTTTTTTTTTATGTTTAAAAAAGGTCCTTCTATACTTACTTTTTATAGTATTTTTAGCACAAATTAATGTTTTACTTATCAAAGGCTTTCCTTTCCCCACATCTATTGATAATCATGTGGTTTTGAATGTTTTTCTTTTCAATATGATTAATTATGTTTTTGTAATATTACATCATTCTATCATCTCATATAAATCCAGCTGGTCATGAAGAATGATTTGTTGGATGAATCACTTTAATCTGACAGAATTTTATTTAAAATTTCTGAATCAGTATTCATTAATGATCTTAGGCTGCTTCCCTGGTTTTACTGATTTTTTTTTTTGTAGTATTTAGTAGTATTGCTATATTTGTCTCATAAAAGGAAAATCTGGTAGATAGCTTTCTTTCTCGTTTTTTGACAGTAATTTGTATAGTATTAGTGCTAATTGTTCTTTAAAAATTTGATAGAATCTGTGAATTCATCAGGACCAGGATTTTTCTCCCATTTGGTAGTTACTTTACAGATAGTTCTGTCTCTTTTTATGAAGTTAGATTATTTAAGATCTCTATTTGTTCTTCTAGTATAGGTATTTTACATTTTTTAAATTATTCCTGCATATGTGTGTGTTTTTTGTTAACATATAACTATATGTAGTAGGATCTGGTGATTCTTTTTATTTTTTCTGATTTTGTTGTTATTTTGCTTTGTTTGCTATTATATATATAATAAAATATATGCTATTTTGTTAACTTGATTTTCTGACCTGGTTTCTCTGTTATTTTGTGGTTGTCCTTGGTTGTTCTGTTTCTTTACCTTCCTTATATTTCTCATCTTGGGTGTTTGAAAAGCATATAATTTCTTTATATATAATTTCTAAAAATGCTTCAGATGTCTTTTTAAAACAATTGAACATCTATCTTTTTTCATTAATGGCTAGGCTTAGGTTTGCAGGTTATGCCATTTTAGGTTACTCCTTACTTCCTTTGCACTTCAGAACAGATTATTCCATTCTGTAGTTTCTATTGGGTACAAAATAGTCTTTTATTCTTAGAATTTTTAAATTTGTTTGCAGAATTTGTTGTTTGTCAGATTGTTAAATTTAGCCACTATATATATGTCTTTGTGTTTTTAGGCTAAGATTTTTTCTTTGGAAGCAGTCTGTGGATTAATTTGATTAGTACTTTTATTTTATGTGTGTGTGTTCAGAAGGTCTGGACAGTTTTCTTTGATTATTTCTTGCATTGTGGGTGATATTCAAGTTTTTTAAACTTATATTCCTCTGGGAGATGTATAGCTCTCAAATTGTCTCTACTCATCTTGTCTTTGATATCAGTCAGTAAACATTTATTAAACTCCTGCTACATGTCAGGTACTATGCTAAGATCTAGAAATAAGAAAAAGAAGACAGTGCCTACCCTTAAACAATTTACAATCTAATGAGGGAAGGCAATACACCAAAGGAAGCTGAAAAGTGAGGATGAGGATGAAGAAGGTACCCATGTTTGGTGTGGAGGTATGTTGGAATCCAGGCCAAGTAGTGTAGGTGGTGGCTGGCCCAGGAGCCTTCTTTAAATAAATGATATGGGAGGAGTTCTTTGCTCCTCATTCCAGATGTCCAATCTGAGGGGCAGAGAGTGCTGTGAGTACTTGTTTCCTTTCCTTTTTGAAGAGGACCAGTGACATCTATGGTAATATCTTGACTTGTGCTTGAATTGGATTTAAGTGAGGCAGAGTTGTGCAGAGTAGTCAACTTCACTCTCTCTTCCAGAGTTATCAAAGTCCAGTGGCAAGACAAAAGTCAACATAACTGATGGTAACCTGGGAGGGAATGGATGATCTTTGGGTCTTCAATGATAGATGGACAGATAGATAAATTATGACATGAGAAAGGAAAGGAGGACCTAAACAAAGCAATAGGAGCCAAAGAAAGTGAAGCAATTCATTTGAAATAGCTTGGATGAAAACTAGATTACTGATAGGGTTATGAATATAAAATCTGATGTAATCTCAAAAGATGATGAGTTTTCTGGTCATGAGGATCCTTGGGGAATGATCATGAAGAAGTCTAGTCCAGAGTGGAGCTGGTGGAAAATGATCACTATATGTTTGGCTCATATGAAGATCATGTTTTCTTTTACTGTTAAATTTTTTTTCTTCTCTTCTTCCAGATTGTCCTTTACTTTTGTGTAGTTGCGATTCATATCAGTTATTTTTTTTCTTCTATCACTTTGATGAGACTTGCCTCTGTGGATTCAAGTTTTTTTTTTTTTCTGCCAAGTTGTTCTGCTGTGCAGGTCATACATTCTGCTTTCAGAATTCTTTTTGTCTTTTTTGTCATTCAGGAATATCCTGATATAGTTCCCTGTTCTCTTGGCCTCATCAAGTGTTGATTTATTTTCCTTTGTCTTACATTGTTTAATTCATAGATGTCTGAACTGACTCTTAACTGATTTGGTGGCCTTATTCCATTCTATTAAAATCTTTGTTTTTTTTTTAATGTTGGTTTATCTATTCTTCCTGATAGTTTTAGTAGTTTCTGTATTTTTATTTTTTTGGAGGGGGGAAGGCAAGGCAATTGGGGTTAAGTGACTTGCCCAAGGTCATACAGCTAGCAAGTGTGTCAAGTATCTGAGATCAGATTTGAACTTGGGTCCTCCTGACTCCAGGACTGGTGATCTATTCACTGTACCATCTAGCTGCCCCTACTTCCTGTATTTTTTCCTTATATTCCCTTATTGTTAACTTTCTGACCTCTCCTTTCATCATGGCTTCCCTGGAGACTTGGCCTGGAAACCATCCTGGTTTCCTCCTAGGCAATTTATGTTTCAGGGCAATTCACATTTCTTGGACCTCTCTTTCTTCCTCAAGTGACTTTTTGGGGCAGAACTGGCCCCAGATGGATCTCTTTCCCTCCTCATGCTTAGTGAAGTGTCACTTAGCCTTATACATGTGTGCCTCTGTTCCTCAGTTCTCTGACTCAGCTCTGTTACAATACAGAGTGGTGCCATACCGCTGTCCAAACAACCAAATGTTTATTGAATTAAAATAATATTCTTTGCAAACTTTAAAATGCTATATAAATAGCAGTTGTGATTTTTTTTTTAATTGAGGAGCTGAGCTTGAATAACAAATGAATATTCTACAAAGGATGCTCAGCTATATACCAGTTGTACTCTGTAGCTCAATACCATCATCTGTGGTGCCACTTCATTTTGGAGGACCCAGGACTTGGACTCCTAACATGGACTTGACAGCTGTGTCTTGGATGTACTCTCAAGAAGGTTTGGGAAGGGTTGTGTCATTTCCTACATTTCCTACCCAGGGGAAAACTGAGAGGATCCTGATTGAATTTAAAGCATCCTGAAGGTGCCTGAACCATTTTAGAATTCCTAAGGATTACCTTGATCCAGTTTCTCCTACTCCCTGATGAAAGCTTCAGGAACCCATCAATTGAGGAATCTTTTTTTTTTTTTCCGAATGCTTTATTAACTTCTGATTTACATCATTAATTTCCACCAGATTTTGAGTTACAAATTTTCTCCCCGTTTTTCCTCTACCCACCATCCCAGAATAGCAGTCCCACAGGCTATCCCCTCCTCCAATCTGTTCTCTCCCATATCTTCTCCCATACCCCCTTAGACTTTTTTAGTAAGGGCATGGTGGATCTCTCTGCCCCAGTGCCTGTATATCTTCTTTCCCAATTACATGTAAGATAGTATTAATAATAGTATATATATATGTGTGTGTGTGTGTGTATGTATATATATAATTTTAAACATTTGATTTTAAAGCTTTGAATTCCAGATTCATTCCCTTCCTCTCTTGTCACTCACCCTTACTGGGAAGATAAGCAGTTCAGTATAGGTTGTATACATGTGTAGCTAATGCAAAACATTAGCATAGAAGATATATTGTAAAAGACTGACTATATTTCCCTCCCTCCTATCCCACCACCCACTTGTTCTATTCTCTTCTTTGATCCCGTCCCTTTTCAAAAGTGGGTGCTTCCAACTTCCCTTCCCCCCAAGCCTGCCCTCCCTTCCATCATACCCCCTCTCATCCCCTTCCTCCTATTCTCCTGTAGGATGAGATACCCTGTTTAGTGTGTATTTCATTCCCTCCCCGAGCCAAATTCAGTGAGAATAAGGCTGACCCATACCCTTTTGCCTTCCTATTCTTCCCCTCCATTGTAACCCTTTTCTGTTGTCTCTTCTTTATGAGATAGTTTACCCCATTCTGTCCCTCCCCATCTCCTCTCATTATATTCCTCTCTCACCTCTTAATTTCACCTTTTAAGTATCATCCCTTCCTATTAAATTGGTCCTGTGCCCTCTATTTATATATACCTGTAAGCATATATACAAACATTCATATATATATTCATACGCCCGTATACCCTCCAATATAGACATATATATTTCTATTCCCTTCAACTATTTTCATACTGAGAAGTTTCATCAGTTACAATTATCGTTTTTCCATGTAGGAATGTTAATAGTTCAACTTTCATCAGTGGCTTATGATTTCTTTTCCCTGTTTACTTTCTCAAGCTTCTCTTGTTTCTTGTATCTGGATGTCAGATTTTCTGTTCAACTCTGGTTTTTTCATTAAGAATGCTTGAAAGTCCTCTATTCCACTGAATGACCATATTTCCCCCTGAAACATGATACTCAGTTTTGCTGGGTAGGTGATTCTTGGTTTTAATCCCAGCTCCTCTGCCCTCCAGAATATCATATTCCAGGCCCTTTGATCCCTCAGTGTAGAAGCTGCCAGATCCTGGGTTATCTTGATTGTGTTTCCACAATATTCAAATTGTTTCTTCCTGGCTGCTTGTCATATTCTCTCCTTGATCTGGGAATTCGGGAACCTGGCTATAATATTCCTAGGAGTTTTCTTTTTGGGATCTTTTTCAGGAGGTGATCGGTGGATTCTTTCAACCTTTGTTTTGTCTTCTGGTTCTAGAACATCAGGGCAGTTTTCCTTGAGAATTTCTTGGAGGATGATTTCTAGGTTCTTTCCCTTATCGTGGCTTTCAGGTAGACCAATAATTTTTAAATTATCTCTCCTGGATCTATTTTCCTGGTCAGTGGTTTTTCCCATGAGATATTTCACATTGCCTTCTATTCTTTCATTTGTTTGGATCTATTTAACAGCATCTTAATTTCTCTTAAAGTCACTAGTTTCCCTTTGCTCCAATCTAAATCCAAGGGAAAGATTCAACTCTTTGAGCTTTTGAGATTCTTTTTCCATCTGGCATATTCACCTTTTTAATGCATTATTCTCCTCATTGCCTTTTTGAACCTCTTTTGCCAATTGAGTTAGTCTGTTTTTTAAGGTGTGATTTCCTCAGTTTTTCCTCAGTCAGGCTATTGACTCTCATTTCATAATTTTCTTGCATCGTTCTCATTTCTCTTCCCAATTTTTCCTCCACTTCTCTTATCTGCTTCTTAAGGTCCTCTATGGCCTGTAACCAGTTTGTATTTTCCTTTGAAGCTTTTGGTGCAGGAGTTCTGACTTCACTGTCTTCCTCCTGTTCCATACTTTGATCCTTTTTGTCCCCCAAATAGGAGTCTAATGTTGGAATCTTCTGTCTGCTTTGTTTCCTTTGTCTGGTCATGTCGCCCCTCAGTCACTTGACCCCTGGGCTTTTTGCCACAGTAGGACTCTGCCACCAGACAGGGGAGCTTCCATCCCAAACACTGGGGTTTTCTCAGCTGCAGGACGTATTAGTTAGGTGCCCTCTCTGAGGTCACCACACGCTCTGTCAGGCTGGTCACAAACCCCAGGACCTCCACCCTAGACTGCAATCCAGATCCAAGCAGGTTAAAGCAAGAGTGATTACCCCTCAGACTGGTTGCTTGGTCCCCCTACAGTCTGCAGGCCAGGAGCTGAAACTGCAACATGATGCAGGCTTCCCCTACTCATCTCATTGGCTTCTCACCCTGGGGGCAAAAACCAACGCACTCCCAGCTACTGGTCCCAGAGTCCACACTGCACTGACCTCTCACTTTGTCCTTAGCAAATTTGTGTCGATAAATATGGAAATGGCCACAGTTGCTGCTGATCTGGAGTCCCTCTTGCAGGCAGCTGGTCAGGCCCGCCCTGGAACTAAAACCTCTTGTTCCCGCATGGGCCTGGGCTCAGATCCCAGAGCACTGTACTGGCCAATTCCTGCCTGCCTGCCGGGCTGTCCTCAGTGGGAGGTTAGCTTCTCTGTGTCATTTTGTGGGTTCTGCAGCTCCAAAGTTTGTTTAGAGTCCCCTTTTTACATGGATGGGGCAAGGTGGAAGCAGGAGCCGGGAGGACCTGGTCCTGCTTCTACTCTGCCATCTTGACTCCGCCCCCTGGAGGAATCTTTTGAGCCAAACATGAATGTATTTTTCATGCCTACTACAGTAATTTGTCATTTGAGCTTTAGGTTACCCTCTTTAGTGCTCAGCTGCTTCAGAAAAATTCTTCTTTTTATGAAGATATGATGTGATTGCCTATGAAGTTTTTAAAAACTTTGTAAGTTATTATAAACTAATTAAGTTTTACAAAACTTTCATTGAAGAGTTCTAGCAAACAACACTTAGTATTTATAAAATGTTTTAATATTATATATCTAAAGGAGGGTATAGTGAAAAGATGATGAAAAAGTAGCCAACTGGAAAGGAGAGACAAAGGTATCTGGTTGATTATATCTTGAATTATGAAAGTTAACTTAATTTGACAACATTTAGTGGCATGGGTCTAGGTCAGAATGCTCTCCTCAGATTTTCTCAAATACTCAGAACATTAGAACTGGGAAGCAAACCTAGAGAGCATCTTATCCAATTCCCCTAGTTTTACAGATGATCGAATACTGTCCTCCTATTTTGATTCATAGAAATATTTTGAAAGGCTATGCAGTGATTATATAATGAAATATATCTTACTAAGATGAATAAGGGAACAATTTACTAGTAAGGGAGAACTTGACTTTTGTTTCCTAGTAAAGTACTGGAAGGCAAGTAAGAGACAATTATTGAACTGGTTAGGATACCCTGTTACAGGAGTGTCATTTGCACTCACATTGCACTGACATCTTGGGAATTTAAGAGCAGCTAGGTGGCACACGTGAATAGAGTACCGGCCCTGGAGTCAGGAGGATCTGAGTTCAAATCCAGCCTCAGACACTTAACACAAAAAACTAGCCTTGTGATCATGGGCAAGTCACTTAACCCCAATTGCCCTACCTTCCCCCCTCCAAAAGAAAAAAAAAAGGAATTTAGGGAGATTGAAAAGAATGGTGAAATATCATTTTAACTGCTTGCAAAATTAAAGCCTTTCAGCTTCAGCTGCTTTTTGTTTAGAACTTGGCAAATAATTTTTTAAATCTGGGTTACATTTACTGGCACTCAACAAATAAAAATTATGATTTTTAACTAGAATTTTTCATTTAAAAAATTTTATTTTTAGTTTTCAACATTGACTTCCATGAGATTTTGAGTTCCAGATTTTCTCCCCATCTCTTACCTCCTCACACCCCAAGACAGCATGTAATTTGAAATAGACTTTACATATACATTCATGTTGAACCTATTTTCACATTAGTCATGTTGTAAAGAAGAATTCAAACCAATGGGGAAAACCACAAGAAAAAAGAAAAAAAAAGCAAATAATATGCTTCAATTTGCATTCAGACTTCATAGTTCTTTTTCTGGATATGGACAGCATTTCCCATCATGAATCCTTTGGAGTTATCTTGGATCCTTGCATTGCTAAGAAGAGATAAGTCTATCAAAGTTAGTTGACACACATTGTGACTATTACTGTGTACAGTGTTCTGGTTCTGCTCACTTCACTCAGCATCAGTTCATGTAAATCTTTTCCAGGTTTTTCTGAAGTCTGCCTGCTCCTCATTTCTTATAGTATTTTCCATTACATTCAAATACTACAACTTGTTCAGCCTAGAAATTTTCATTTTGAACCTAGATATCAGCAACCATTCAGTAGATATTGATATGTTGTCTTTGAATTTTGCATTTTATTCAGCAAATATTTATTTTTTATTTTTATTTTTTGCTTTTTGGAGGGGGGAAGGCAGGGCAGTTGGGGTTAAGTGACTTGCCCAAGGTCACACAGCTAGTTTTTTGTGTTGAGTGTCTTGAGGCCAGATTTGAACTCAGGTCCTCCTGACTCTAGGGCTGTTGCTCTACTCACTGTGCCATCTAGCTGCCCCAGCAAATATTTATTAAGATGTTAAACCCCAAAGATGGTATAACCCCACTGTATGGTGAGTCTGGGGACCTGGATTCTAGTGGTTCTATATTATACTATATTGTACTGTTGTTCTGTGTTGTAATATTGGGCATGTCATTTAAGTAAGCCTAGGGCTCGGTGTTTGCTCTGTGTAATGAAGGGGTGAGACAAGGTCATCTCCCCCTCACTCAGGTTTGAAACTGTGGTCATATTCGTCTCTCTTTTCTCTCGTCTAACCCCACCTGCCCCCTATCTATTACCAAGCCCTTTTCATTCTAATGCCATAATATTCTTATGTCTTTCAACTCCTTTTTATTATGATTGCTTACTGCCCTAGGCATGCCCTCATTATTTTTCCCCTGAACTATTATAATTGTTTGCTAGCCATATAACATCACCAGAAAGTTATTCATGCTAAAAAAAAAAAATAGACTCCCCCCCAATCTCAAGAAGTTGGAAGTATTGCTTACTTTCTCAGATGCACTTAATCCACTATCCAGTTGTCATTGTCTCTACAATACATATACTGATAGTTCAATTCACTTGGTTATTCATCTATACATCATGGTCTGTAAAAATAGGTAGTCTTCATTCAACATTTACTGAGTACTAGATACTGAGGATACTAAGGCAAAAATTAAATAACTTAAATTATTCAATAGAGAAGACACATATACATATAAATACATACAAAAGTATATAAAAATAAATTCAGAGTACTTATTTTGAAGCAATTGGGGGAACACTATTAGTGGAAGGAATGATTTTACCGCATACTGCTAGATTGTTTTCCAAGTTTTTATTTTAGCAGCAATAAATTATTATATCTGTTTCTTTATAAACTCACCAGCATTAAATTCCATTTCTTTCTTTCTTGCAAATTTGATAGATAGGAAATTGTGCCTGAAACTTGTTTTCATTTGCTTTCTTTGACCAATGAGATTGAGCATTTTCCCACATGATTAAAATTTTGTATTTCCTCTTTTAAAGATTATTTATATCTTTTGACCATTTTATCTATTGTGAAGTAGATTTTACCACTGTAACTTTTTAACAGTTTCTTAAATATTATAGATGTCAACTTTTTAATCTGTTATGTTAAATTATTATATCTGTTATATTTTGTAACCTGTTTTTCTTATTTTAATGATATAATTTTTGTTATGCAGAAATATTTTAATATAGCTAAAGTATGCCTATTTTTTGTATGTGGTGGATTCATCTATTTGTTCACTTGATAAGTTCTCCTGCCTCTTCCCTTTTTTCCCCATTTTTCCTTTTCTTCATGTAAGATCATCAGTGCTTATAGGAAAACTACTTCCTGATCCCCTGTTTTATTTGACTTTTGAAGGGACACTTTTCCCGAATTCTCTATTAGTGTAAATAGTTCATCCTCATACAATCACTTCTCATTGTTCTCTTGTATTAATTTTCTCTTTCTCTTCACTTCTAGCTTAGTTTTTAATAGTTTCTAGTCAGTTCATCAAATGAAATAATATTTGTAAAAAGCACTAGACACAGTTCCTGACATATAGTGAAATATAAATGCTTTCCCCTTCATCCCTTTTCCTCTCTTCTATTCAATTCTGGCCTTTTTTCTAGGAGTATTTATTTAGAAGGTCTCTTATATTGTATTATATTATTATATTACACTAAAGGTCTATTTTTTTCACTTGTAGTATTATACTCATCTTATTAGCTAAATAGGTCATTCTTGGTTAAAGGCCTTTTTTGTCTTTTGCCTTTTGGAATGTCTATTCCATGTCCTCCACTCCGGTAGTTACTAAATCTTGTATGATATTGACTATGGTTCTTTGGTACATGAACTTTTTCTTTCTAATTGCATTATTTGTCTTTGTAATCTCTGTATTTTGACTGATATCCTTAAGAGCTTTCATTTTGGAAATTTTTTCAGGGGGAGATTGGTTGATTCTGTTTTCACTTTTCCCTCTTATTTCCAATATGTTTGGGTGGTTTTCTCTCGTGATTTCTTGAAATATGATATACTGGCTCTTTTTAGTCCACCAACATTTAAATTAGCTGCCTGTTCTCTAGGTCAGCTTTTTTTTTAAGTGAGATACCTTATATTTTTTATATTTTTCTCCAATTTTCATTCTTTTGGCTTTGTTTTGATATTGTTGTCTTGTGGGGTTACTAATTTTTGCTTAGTCCATTCTAATTTTCATGGAGTCTGTTAGATAAAATTTTGTACTTCTCATGCTAAGCTGTTAATTCACTTTCCAAGTTTCTCATCTTTCTCCCTCATTTCTTTTACAATTCTTTCCACTTGCACTTTCATTTCATTTATAATATAATTTTTAGCTCTTAAAAAACTCTTTTAGTAGTTAATCTTGTGGTTAAGCTGTGTGTTTTTTTGAGGCTTTGCGTATAGTTGTTTTGGAGTTTTTATTCTAGGTTTCTGTCTTAGCCATCCTGGGTGTTATAATAGCTCATTATCTTTTTTGGTTTATTCATTCTTCCGATCTTCTTGGATTGTCACTTTTATGTTTAGACTAGGCTTCTACTTACGGTAGAATTGTAGTGACCATGTCTTATTTGGTATCCTGCTTCTGGGGTATCTGTCTCTCCCACCTTGTGGCCCTCTTCTGCTCCAGGAGTCAGGCTTCTAGGTCTCTTTCCCTCCCATGATCTGGATGTGGATTTTCTTTCATGCAACTTAAGGTGCACGTGCAAAACTGTTACTTAGACTAACTAATATGTCAAAACCATAATCTATTAGACAAAACAAACATTAAACAAATCAAAAACATTAAACAAAAACTAATCAGGTTTATGATATTCATGTTTAATTCTTCAGAAGTATACCAGGTCTTGATTCCATTTAGCAATTCTAGTAGAATGTTTATGGACCTTTGTTATAATGGGAAACCTAGGGTTGGTAATAGTTCTTTGTTAAGCAATCCAGTCTTCTTTCTTCTTCCTTTTCTACACTGCTCCCAGCTAATTATTTATCTGTCCTATATACTCCATAATATTGAACAAGCCCTGTAGGTATAAAAGATGTCATCTGAGACTTCTGTGACACGAAAGGTAGCCTGGTTATGTAGCAACAGATGACAGGTTGACATCCATAGTGCTCCATGGTACCCTCATGATATGGGGAGGAATTAAGGAAGGTCTTCAGCATGTTGGGAGCACATAAATGAGAGTTGTCCAAGATGGGCAGGCATGGATGGCTTGTGATCTGTGTTGTTGGAAAGGACTCTCCAAGCAATGAGATTATGGGTTCACTTTAGCATCAGGTATTTTTATTCTGTATTTTTTTTTTTAAGATATTGCCTGTTAAGTGACTTTTATTTATTTATTTATTTTTGCTTTTTGGAGGGCAGTTGGGGTTAAGAAACTTGCCCAAAGTCACATGGCTAGTAAGTGTCTCAAGTGTCTGAGGCCTTTGAACTCAGGTCCTCCTGACTCCAGGGCTCACTGTGCCACCTAGCTGACCCCTCTGTATTTACCTTTACTTTTATGTTTATGTGTGTGTATTTAGTATATGTATATATTTATTCTGTAGAGTTAAGAGTTCTTACCTTTCTCTAGAACTCTCCCCTTCCAAATAGCCTTCTTTTTACTGAAGTAACTATTTCCCTTCAAGGTTTATAAATTCGTAATCACTGACTCTTCCTTCTCTCTCACCTCCTATATCCAACCAGTTGCCAGATCTTATTGATCTAACCTCTAGAACATCTTGCATCCATCATCCTAATTGAGGCCATGATGTCTCTTCTTTTACATATATATTCTATATATACCTTAGTTATATATATTTTTATTTATTCTGTATATACTTTTATTTATATATTTTGACTTTAGATCTTTTGTCATTTTGCTTGTTTGCTAAGTGTGAGGTAAAACCTTGGGGTCATTTTGATTTGCATTTATCTTATTAGTGAGTTAGAGTATTCTTTTGCTCGTTAATAGTTTGTATTCTGATTTTGAGAGCTGTTCATGGCTTTTCACCATTTATTTATTAAGAAATGACTTTTGATTTTAATCTATTGCTATTGTCTACATAGCCTTTTTATCACTCTTTCAGAGATATTTGATACAAAGATTCTTCCCCCTTCCCCTTAACTCCTTCCTTTCTTATCCTAGTGCATTACATTTTTCTATTTTATGTAATAAAAGTTATCTGTTTTAGCTTTTGTACTTATATCTATTAAAGGAATACAAAGATGGTCCAACAATATTAAAACAACATAATCACATTAAAATCCTGAACATCCCAAATCACATGATTAAATAGATGTAGAAAAAACTTGGCAGAATGCAAGTCATTTATAAATGCTAAAATAGGGATGGCCAGGTGGCGCAGTGAATAATAGAGCACCGGCCCTGGAGTCAGGGGGACTTGAGTTCAAATCCATCCTCAGACACTTAACACTTACTAGCTGTGTGACCTTAGTCAAGTCACTTAACCCCAAAAGTCCTGCCTTCCCCCCTACAAAAAGCCAAAAAAAAAAAGTATAAATGCTAAAATATAGATATAAAGGCTTTTTTGGTTTGTTTTTAGTATGACAAAAAATGTCTGTTAGAAACTGATAGCTAGCATTATATATAATGGAGAAACACTAAAAGCTAAATATAGGAATCAAGTAGGTGGGTATGGCCTGTTTTCCTGTTGTTATTTGACATAGTTCTAAAATGCTAGTAGTAATAATATGACAAGAGAAGGAAATTGAAGGCACAAAAATAGGCACAGAGGAGATAGATTTTTTCTTATTACATGATGGTTTAACTTAGAAAATGCCAGGAAATCAGAAAAATAAACACAACTAATTGAGACAGTAGCTTTAGTAAAGTTGTAGGCTACAAAATAAACCCACAAAACCCAACAACATTTCTATATAACAAGTAACAAAACCTGGAAGGTATTACCTCTATTCAGATAACTATACATATCTAGAAACACATTCAGTACCTGTATAGATACAATTAGAAAATGTTCCTTAAAGAAAGAACAGCTTAAATAATTAGAGTATATATTCAGTGCTCATGGCTGCCCTGTAGCAATAAAATAAAAAATAATAATGCCATCAAAGTTAATTTGCAGATTTAATGCTTTACCACTAAAGGAATACTATCCAAAGGTAGACAATAGAATTCCTTTGGAAGAACAAATAATCTAGAATATTATGGGAATAATGAAAAATGTAGGAATTTAGAAATAGTTCTTCCAGACTTCAAACTATATTATAAAGTTGTGATTATTAAAGTTATTTGGTACTGGCTTAAAAAATGTATATCAGTTTAACAGAATAGTCCAGGGAAAATCAGAAATAATGGAACTCAAGCCAATGTTTGATAAACCCCAAAGCAGAAATTGCCTAGTTAAGAATTCCCTATATTATGAAGATTTCTGGGAAAACTGGAAAGCAATTTGACAGAAATTAGCTTTAGACTAACATACTGTATACCACAATAAATTCAGATATAGATATTTGACCTGAATATGCTCTTTAGAGCATAGCATAAATATTTTAGAAGAGAAGCAGACTCTTTCACGCAGATATGGTTAGGGAGTGACTTCTTAAGAAAGCAAGGAATAAAGGTGATTATAAAAGAGAAAGGAGATTAATTCTTCTACATGAGATTATTGTCATTGTCATATGGATCCATGCAAATATTGAAGTGATATCTCCAAATCATTCACAGAAACCACACAAACAACTAACCATCAGAGAATAACTTACTTTCCTCTCTTCCAGGAAAAAAGGCACATCAGTAACACATTAAAATGTGTGGGTGTTTGGTTCAGACTGATCTAGATCCAGAATCTTTTTGGCAGAGTTTCTTTAACATGCTGGAAATCATCCTGAAAGAACTGGACAAATATTTAGCCTTTAGATTCCTAAGAAACCATGCCTTAACTTAAGATGAGAAATATCACATTGTTCAGCAAACTGAAACAACCAGATGAAAGATGTCACTGTCCCAGTTATCTTTAGAATCCTCTGTCCATTTAAATTCTATAGCATGTGCAACAGATCTCTTTTAATAGATACTTTGAAGTATTTCAAGTATTATCTGATTTCATTCATTCCATTCATTATTATTTCATTCCATTTTAGTGATTAATAGTTTGCAGCAGATCATCCAGGTTTATTGGTTTTTAGAAATCTTTTGCTTAGTAGACTTTTCTTCATTGAATCTCTGGGTGTGTTCTCTTTAGCTCAGCTGGTAGACATTGGCACCCTTTTGCCATGCTTTTAGAAAGGATATAGGACAAGGGGACTACTAAGTTCCTTGAAAGATAAGTTACTTTCTACACCAAGCAAGCAACATGGTGGAATATAAGGAACACTGGATTTCTAATCAGAGTACTTTGGTCCAAAGCTCAGCTCTGCCACTTTATAACTGTGGGACTTGAGGCAGTCACATCTCTAAGCTTTGCTTTTTTTCTTTCCTGAGCTTTAATATGAAGTGATTGAGCTAAGGTGACTAGTGTGTTCTCTTCCATATGTGATCTGTTATCCTATTGATGCATGTCTCTGGCCTACCAGCTGTAGGAAGGAGTGCACATGACTCATTTTGTGTGTTGTAGTAAGTAACTGTGCAATAGTCATGATCATTTTTCTTAGAATGTAACTTAGGGGATCTGTCGTAGTTTGCCACTTGATTTAAAAAAACAGAAGTGTTTGCTAAAAGAGCCCATTGGTTTCACTTAAAGAATAGTGTCATAGTAATGGTATCTTGACCAGAACCATTGGCTTTCCTTAAAACCAGAAACTGCAGGGAAATGACCTAAATTCCTGAGTACCAGTTTTTTAATTGACATACAGATTTGTTTCACAATTTTAAAAAAAGTGACTTTAGAGAAAAAAGACTTAGAGAATTCTCATTTTTCTTTCCCAATGTCTAACTTATTTTTCTCAGTGTTTGTCTGAGTGCCTAAGTCTGGTGCTAGGCACCACAAAAATACATAGATCATTTCACCTCCTGTGCATGTTGCCTTAATTATGTTCTTAAAGAAGGGAGGGACTTTGTGGGACTCAAAATGTCTCTGTTCATCTTTGAGCTTGTTGAGCTGTAACATGTTTTGACTTCCACACCCTACTTTTGTGCCTTGGAATTGCTGTTTATTAACATCCTTATTCCCTGCCTCATCATCCAAGCAATCAGTACTGGTGACAAGAGTCACAAAAAAGGTTTAACAGGTAACATTTTTCTTTGAACTCATCGCTATTCCTGTCGTGGTCACTGCATTTCAGAAAAGGGGGGTGGGGGAAAAAGGGGGAAAGAAGCTTGCCTACCACAATAACTGTAGTTATTTAAACTAAGTAAAGAGACATTTCCCTGCATGGCTTTAAACAGAACTATCCAAAATATTCTTTTAATCATAGAATGGTCTTTGAGAGTGGAATATATGACTCAGTTCTATTCTTTAATGCAGCATATAGATATTGTTATTTATATTTGCACCCACTGTAATGTATTCCAGATGAAATGACATTATAGAATTTCTTAAAGCAGACGCACATTTGACTGGTGTAGTATGTAAGGTCTGAAAGTCTGATGAAAAAAAAAAGTAAAAGGAACTATCAAAATAAAAACTTGGAAGCAAGAAAATTTCAGGAGCCTGCCATTTCTTGGAGAACAAAAGGCCTGGAGAAATGGTGGAGACAGAAGAGGGATAGGGAAGGAATCTTGGTTTTGACTTGAGTTTAGCATACTGTAGTCTGAGTTCTTTAAGTGCCTTCCCCTGGGATTGATGATTCTTTATTAATTGGTTGACTTAACTGAAGATAGTAAGAGGTACTTTACTTTTTTTCACAGTGACTAAACCAGCAGTTCAAAAATGTGGACCGACGTTCCCAAGGGGTCTGCAAAGTTAAAGCTATCTTCATAATAATATTTGCCCATTAAATATTCTGTTTTCCAGCCTATGCATATGCTTAAGAACATATTTTTATTCATATACTTAAAATAAAACAACATATTGTAAACAGATTGAATGCAGAAGCAGATATGAGAATCCAGCTGTCTTCTATTAAGTCAGACATTAAAGAGGTTTCCAAAAATATGTAATGCAGTGACATTCTTCTCACTAATTTTTGTTTTGTTTGGAAAAGTTATTCATAAAAATGTTTATGTTAACATGTAATGAATTTATTATTTTCTAATGAATTGATAGATTTTTAAAAATGTATACATTTAAATTTCTAATACAGTAAATATAGGTAGAAATAACTCATATAAGCAAAGCTCTTTAGGGTCTTCAATAATTTTTAAGAGTATAAAGGGGTCTTGAGGACAAAAATGTATTAAAACTTCTAGACTAAATTTTTTTTTCTGTCTGTCATCCCCTCATAGAACGTAGTAACACTGAAGTAATTTGTTTTTTATACTGTTATTTTATACATTTAAATAGATGAGTAGCTTTACATATTTAATTTCTCTTAAAATAAATTTTTATTAATATCATCTGTTCTTATATCACCTAGATTTCTCCTTGTATTATATTCCCTCCGTCTCCCAGAGAACTATCTCCTTATAAGTTTTTTTAAATAAAAAGAGGAAAAGGAAAAAAATATTCAGCATAACCAGTAAATACATTGAAAAATATCTAACATTCAGGTTTTCCATGGATGCCCCACTTCCCTAGAGAGTTGTGGGAGATAGCATATCTCTTCATTGGAACAAAACTTGTTCTTTATAATTTTACAATTAATTTTCAGTTATTTTGCAGTTCTTTCCATTTACATAGTCTTACATCGTTATATTATTTTTTTAGTGCTTACTCCATTTTTATCAGTTCAAATAAACTTTTCTAGGCTTATCTATTTTCATCATTTCTTACAGCATAGTGATATTCCATTACCTTCATATACTATAAACTGATTAACCATAGCCCAAGTGATAGTCATTTTTTCCTGTTCTTTGCTACCAGTAAATATGATACTACAGATATATATATATTTTATTCATACATAATGTATATTTTACTGTAAATATTACTTAGGAACAAACTCCCTATTTAATAAGAACTGTTGGGAAATATGTATATGGAGTCTTTCTTTTTTTGTCATCTCCTTGGTGGGTATGTGGGTGTGTGGGAATGTGTGTGCACGCACCTAGCAGGGGAATCTCTGAGTCACAGGGTTTGAACATTTTAGCCATCTTATTTGCATAATTCCAAATTGACTTCCAAAATACTCATACAGATTCACAGCTTTACCAACATTTCTTATTGAACAGTGGTTCTTGGTCTTGATATAGTTCTGTTAATTGCTTATATATCTTGGATAGCAAACTCTTACCATAAATTCTAGTTGCACATTTTTCCTCAGTTGACCATATCCCTTTTTATTCCAGATGCATTAGTTTTATTTGTGCAAAAGGTTTTAAGTTTTGTCTAATCAGAATTAATCTGTTTTATCTTCTGTAATTACTTCTTTCCCCTTTTTGGTTAAGAAATCATCCCCCCTTGGGGCAGGTAGGTGGCACAGTGAATAGAGCACCAGCCCCAAAGTCAGGTGGACCTGAGTTCAAATATGACTTCAGACACTTAACACAAAACTAACCGTGTGAACTTGGGCAAGTCACTGAAGCCCAATTGTCCTACCTTCCCCCTCCAAAAAAAAGCAAAAAGAAAGAATTTATCCCCCTACCATAGCTGTGGGTATATGGATTGCTTCTCTTAAAATTTTTAGGATATGTCTTTTAGCATTCAGGTACTGTGTCCATTTTTAATCTGTTATGGAACATGGTGTAAGAGGTTGGTCTAAGCCTGATTTCTGCCAGACTCCAGTTTTCCCAATATTTTTTTTTTAGTCAAATAGGGAATTTGTCCTAAAGCAATTTATGTTTTGGGATTTATCAAATACTGGGTTAGTAAGTTCCATTATTTCTGATTCTCTTGTCTAGTCTGTTTTACTGATCTACCTTTCTCATTTTTAACCAGTGCTAAATGGATTCAGTCATTGTTACTTTATTAAGAAAATTTGAATTCTGTCATATTTAAATTATAATGGAAAATGTTGAAAGTCTTAAATCTATATAGGACAGTGGTGGAGAGTGAGGAAAAAGAAACCTTCTTGGTTTGTATGTGTGTCACACCAATCTGATACTCATAGCAGCTGCTGTGAATATACATATGTATTTCTAGGGTATATTCACAAAATATAATATACTCTCTTCCTCAAAGGCAAAACTAAAGTATTTATTTGGAAATTAGGATAGCAGGAGGTAAGATTTAACAAGGTACTCATCACTAATGTAGAGAGTGCTGACATCTCAAGTCTTCTTTCTGTTAGCCCTTTCCACAAACAAGTTCCCTATGGCAGATTCCTCCCTTTGCCCACGAACGGCTTCTCTCTCTGCTCTGCCTTGTTCTCTGCTCTCTATCCTCCTTTGGCAAGCTCCTCCCATGCTGGGCTCCATGTGACCCAGGTTCCAGGTCACATAGGCCTATTAATGGGGGAAGATCTTCCTATTTCATTAACATTACAATGTGGCAGCAACAAAGTTTTTAAAATGGAAAAGATTTTGGTTTTTAAGCCTTGATACAATCACATGTGTTGTATAATGTTTGGAGCTCATAATAATTTTTGTTTTTATTTTAACTGGACCTGTGATTTCATTTGCATGGGTAATTTCTAGTCAGGAAAATACCACCATTTGTGTAGATCTTGTACTCTATGCAGGTCATGAACTTATCAAGTTGCCAGCATATCCTGGCTCTCAGTGTCTCTCCACCATGCTTTATGTCATATATCTTTAATTTTCTGTGGGGGGTAGAAGCTATAGTTCTGTAATCATGCGGAAAATTTAATTTTGTTTATTCTAAGATCTTACCAAACACTTTTTGAAATAACATTTTTATTGCTTTTGCTTTCCTGTGGAATTTATCTCCTGAAGAGAGCACCCTTGAAATCTTTTCTTCATGTAAGACTGAATTTAAATGCTACTTTCTCCATGAAACTTTCCCTGAAATACAAACTCATTTCTGTTTGACATTTAAAACTCTTCACCATCTGGGTAGCTTACCTTAACAGGCTTGTTATACATTTCTCATTTTCATGCACTTTTTATTCTAGCCAAACTGGCTTCTTTGTTCCTTGTGTAGGTCAAAACATCAAATTCTGACTATTTCCATCTCATTTTACTTTTTTTTTGTATCCCCAGTGCCTAGCATACAGTTTCTGGCACATAGTGGGTGCTTAAATGTTTCTTTGTTGACTGTCTGACACTTGTTTTGCTTATTTTCTCTCCTCTGGAACATACACCCTTTTTACCCCTGCTTTTTAGGTAGCTTAGCTTCCCTCAAAGCATGTGAAGCTTTTCTTAACATTCCCCCACAAATCCCTTCTTCTAAAAACAACAGCAAAACCTACTTTAAATATAGAGATTGTTCCAAAAGTCTTAGTACAGTTTTAAGCTTTCAGAGCTTTAAGAAGGTAGAGATCAAAACTACACAAAGGCTTTTGGAATACCCTATATATTTACCTCATTTATCCTCTCTTATCCTCCTAGATAGGAGGTCTTAGAGAGTAAGGACTGTTCAGTTTTTTTGTATTTATGTCTCAGGTACTTGGCTTATAAACACTAAATAGATGCTTGTTGTTTAATTGCTTGGTTTATTCCCTAAACCTTTCCCTCTTCTGGAATTCTGTAGAAGCTAGGATCATAGGAACATTGATTTAGCAGTGGAAAGAGAGCTTAGAGGTTATCTAGTCCAACTCCTTCATTTTACTAATGAGGAAACTGAGACCCAGAGAGGTTTTGAATCACCCAAGGATGCATAGTGGGTAATTAGCTCAAGACTGCAACTTTAGTTCTCTTGATTCCAAATCCTTTTATTACTCTTTGCCAAGGCATTTAGAGTCCTAACCTAACAAGATCTAATTAAGCAATTAGCACAATGCCTTTCACATGGTAGGTATATGGTTAATGTTTGTAGAATAACTTGAATGAAAACTTACATTATAGTTATTTCTGTATATATCTTATATGTCCCTTAACTTGAAAACTCTCTTAAGTGCAAGGAATTTGTCTTTTTAAGTTTATCTGTATTCCTTTGCTCATAAATTTGCTTGCTACATGTTGATTGAATTGAAATATTTTTGGATTTTATTTACATTTTTTTCTTTTCAAAATATTCTTTCTTTTTTGGAGGGGGGAAGGCAGGGAAATTGGGGTTAAGTGACTTGTCCAAGGTCACACAGCTAGTAAGTGTGTCAAGTGTCCGATGCCCCATTTGAACTCAGGTCCTCCTGACTCCAGGGCCAGTGCTCTATTCACTGTGCCACCTAGCTGCCCCAATATTATTTATTTTTAACATTCTTTTCTTTTTATATTTTGAGTTTCAGATTCTTTCCCTCCCTCCCAGGCCTCCTCTACCCACTGAGAAGGCAAACAATATGATATCAAATATATATGTGAAATCATGCAAAACATTTCCGTATTGCAAAAAAAAAAAAAAGCAAGAAAGTTATACTTCAGTTTATACTTGCAGTTCAGCAGTTCTTTCTCTGGAGTTAGATCACATTTTTTTCATCATGAGTCCTTTGGAAATGGCTTTAGATCACTGGATTGATCAGAATAGCTAAGTCTTTTAGAGTTGACCATCATTACAGCATTACTATTACTGTGCACAATGATCTCCCAGTTCTTTTCATTACTTGAATTTGCATTAATTCATATAGATCTTGCCATGTTCTTCCTTCCTTCCTTCCTTCCTTCCTTCCTTCCTTCCTTCCTTCCTTCCTCCTTCCTTCCTTCCTTCCTTCCTTCCTTCCTTCCTTCCTTCCTTCTTTCCTTCCTTCCTTCCTTCCTGGAGGGCAATTGGGGTTAAGTGACTTGCCCAAACTCACCCGGCTAGTAAGTGTGTCAAGGGTCTGAAGCCAGATTTGAACTCAGATCCTCCTGAATCCAGGGCTGGTGCTCTATTCACTGCGCCACCTAGCCGCCCACATGTTTTTTTCTGAAATCATCCCCTTCATCATTTCTTATAGCTTATTAGCACTCCCATCACAATCATAAACCACAACTTGATCAGCCATTCCCCCATTGATGAGCATCCCTTCTATGTCCAGTTCTTTGTTACCACAAAAAGAGCTTGCTAGTGAGTATTTTTGTACATTTAAGTTCTTTTTCTTTTATGTCTTTGATGTATGATCTGATGGTGGTATTGCTAGATCAAAAGATATGCATTTTTAGAGCCCTTTGGGTGTAGTTCCAGATTGTTTTCAGAAGAGTTGTATTGAGGCAGCTGTGTGACCTTGAGCAAATCACTTAACCCCAATTGCCCTGCCTTTCCCAATCCAAAAAGACTAAAGAAAAAACAAGAATAGTTGGATCAGTTCACTACTCCATCAACAATGCATTATTGTACTGGTTTTCCCTCCTCTCCCCTTTAGCATTTTTCATTTCTGATAGGTGTGAGGTGGCACCTCAGATTTGTTTTTCTCTAGAGAAATTTGCTTTTCTCTAATCAGTAATGATTTGGAGCATTTTTTTAATATGACCATCTATGGTCGTATTAAAGTCAAAGGTATCTATAGCTTTGATTTCTTCTTCTGAAAACTACTTCTTCACAGCCTTTGACCATTTATCAGTTGGGGAATTGGCTCTAAATTTTATAAATTTGACTCAGTTTCCTATATATTTGAGAAATTAGGCCTTTATCAGAGAAACTTGCTGTAAAATTTTTTTATTTTACTCATTGTCTGTGGCAGTGCATTTAGAATGCTGAAGTGAGTTGCAAGTGGGAAAAGTTTAAGAAACCCTGGTCTATGGTACCTTTTAGCAAAATGTAGTTTCCCTGATTATCTCTTTAGAGGTCTAATTTTGCTTTTTCTTTGTCTGAAATCAGGATTGCCACCCCTGGTCTCTTCAGTTAAAGCATAATAGATTTAACTCCAGCTCTTCATTTCAACTCTGTGTGTCTTTCTGTTTTAAGTGTATATCTTGTACACAACATATTGTTGAATTTTGGTTTCTAATCCCTTCTACTATCTGCTTACATTCTGAAAGGTTAGCTCATCCCTTTCACATTCACAATTATGATCACTAACTCTGCATTTCTGTCCCTCCCATTTTCCTCCATCTTTCTCGTTTTTTTATCCTGTCCCTCCTCAAAAATCTCTCTTGCTTTGGACCACCACCTCCCCAATCCACCCTCCCTCCTGTAAGTCCCCCAAACCTGCCTGTGCCCTCCCTATCTTCTTCCCCTCTTATCCCCTTCTCCTCCTACTTCCCTATATGATAAGATAAACTTCTATAACCAAATGAGTGTATATGTTATTCCCTCTTTGAGCCTCTGATGAGAGTAAAGTTCAAACATTGTCCATCACCACTCTATCTTTCCCTTTACTGTAAAAGCTCTTTTATGAGAAAATTTGTCTTTTCCCTTCCCCCTTCTCCCAGTGAATCCCTCTTTTTACCCCTTATTCTTATTTTTAGATAGCATCCCATCATAGTCATCCCTCTTTCTTACCCCTTAATTTTATTTTTTTAGACATCATTCCCTCATAATCAACTCACACTTTTGCCCACTGTCTGTGTATACTGTTCCTAACTGCCTTAATAATGATAAAATTCGGGGGGAGGGATCCTCCTGGGGGAGGGACGCCCATGGAATTACTGAAGCGGGCTCATGAGGTCGCCGTGCGGCTGGTGCTGCTGCTGAGCCCCCGGGGTGCCGCGTCGGCCCAAGACCCCAAGCCCCGTGCCTCAGAGGTGCTGACCCAGCACCTGCTGCAGCATTGCCTGCCTCACTGGACATCGTTCTGCGTTCCCTATAGCGCTGTGCACAACGACCAGTTCGGCCTCTCCCATTTCAACTGGGCGGTGCAGGGAGCCAACTACCATGTCCTGCGCTCTGGCTGCTTCCCCTTCGTCAAGTACCACTGTTCGAAGGCACCCTGGCAGGACCTGGACCGGCAGGACCAGTTCTTCACCGGGCTGAAAGTCATCAACTTTGGCATTCCGACTTTATTATATGGACTTGGCTCCTGGTTATTTGCCAGAGTCACAGAGACTGTTCTTACCAGTTATGGAACAATAACAGTTTATTTTCTAAATAAAGAAGATGAAGGTGCCATGTATTAAAACTGTGCATTGCAGAGCACAACAGTTAGTGGGTTTTCTCATGTGTATAAAAGTAATATGTATTTTTGTTCCTTTAAAATAAAACTTTCTAAAAACAAAAAAAAAAATAATGATAAAATTCTTAGCAGTCACAAGTGTCATCTAGGAATATAAACATTTTAACCTTATTCAGTCCCTTATGATTCTTTGCAGTTTACCTTTGTATGCTTCTCTTGAGTCTTGTGTTTGAAAGTCAGATTTTCTATTTAACTCTCTTCTTTTTATTGGGAATGCTTGGAAGTCCTCTATTTTGTTAAGTGTCCATTTTTCCCCCTAAAGTATTCTGCTGGATAAGTGATTCTTGGTTATAATCATAGCTCCTTTGTATTCTAGAATATCATATTCTAAGCCTTCTGATCCTTTAATATAGAAGCTGCTGAATCTTGTGTGATCCTGACTGTGGCTCCATGGTATTTGAATAGTTTCTTTCTGATTGCTTGCAGTATTTTATCCTTGACCTGGGAGTTCTGGAATTTGGCTATAATATTTCTGGGAGTTTTCATTTTGAGATGCCTTTCATGAGGTGATCAACAGATTTATTCAATTTCTATTTTACCCTCTGGATGTAAGATATAGGGGGAGTTTTCATTCAAAGTTTCTTGAAATTTGATGTCTAGATTCTTTTCATTTTTTTATCATAGTTTTTGGTTAATCTAATATTTTTTAAATCATCTCTCCTAGATCTGTTTTCCAGGTCAGTTGTTTTTTTCCAGTGAGCTATTTCACATTTTCGTTTTTTTTTTTCTTTTTGGAGGGCAATTGGGGTTAAGTGACTTGCCCAAGGTCCTACAGCTAGTTTTTGTGTTAAGTGTCTGAGGCTGGATTTGAACTCAGGTCTTCCTGACTCCAGGGCTGAAGCTCTATTCACTGCGCCACCTAGCTGCCCCTTTTTTCATTCTTTTGATTTATTGTTGCTGTTTCTTGAAGTCTCATGGTGTCATGAACTTCTACTTTCCCAGTTTTAATTTTTAAGGAATTATTTCTTTCAGTGAGCTTTTGTATATCCTTTTCCATTTGACCAGTTTTTCTTTTAAGGAGTTATTTTATTCAGTGAATTTTTATGCCTTTTTTTAACCATTTGGTCTATTCTGTTTTGTTTTGTTTTTAAGGTGTTATATATGTTTCTTTACCATGCTGTTGACTCTTTTATCAGGATTTTCTTGCATCACTTTTATTTCTTTTCCTCAGTTTTTCTTCTGCTTCTCTTACTTTATTTTTAAAAGTCTTTTTTATGTCTTCCCGGAATTCTTTTTGGGCCTGAGACCAATTTGCATTTTTCTTTGAGACTTTAGATGTAGCTGTTTTGACTTTGTTTTCTTTTAGGTTTGTTTTTATTTTCCTTGTTACCGTGTTTCTCCGATAATAAGACACTGTCTTATTAATTTTTTTGGACAGAAAAACACCAGAGGGCTTATTTTCAGGGAAGGGCTTATTTTAATGAACATTGACAGCAATTTTAATAAACAGGTAAATGTGAACAAAAAAATGTACCTTTATTCAATAATGATCATGTCATCTTCTTCAACAACATCGTCATAAGTGTCCATACCCTGAATTCCGTCCTGGATGTCTTGCGCCTCCATTTCCTTCAGAAGAAGTGGACCCAATCTGTCATGTCCAGCAATATAGCTCTCTTTAAATGAATATGTCTTGTCCAGATAACCTGCTCGTAGTGCCTTGGCGACACAGCTGTCAGTAATTTTATCCCATGATTTCTTCACCCAAGTCACGACTTCTTGCAGACAGGGCTTCACAAAGTTTCCACGCTGATTTCTTTCCATTCTATTTTCAATGTAGTCATTGACTTCCATGCGCAAATGGTCCTTGAATGGCTTCTTTATTGCAATATCAAGGGTCTGGAGATAGGCAGTCGTTCCTGCAGGAATCATTACTTGATCTATTCTTCTCTCTGCAAGGAAGTTCTTCATTTCTTTAGCGCGGTGAGTGCTGGCTGAATTCCAGACTATCAGACCTCTTTGGTTACCTCGCATAACAAGTGGCAGCATTAAATCAACCCACTTTCTTATAACGGCTTGTGTACACCAGGCTTTTTCAGTTTCAAGAACATAAATGCCAGATACAAGTTCAATCTTATCTTTCTTGCCCTTACTGATGATTAGAGGTGTGGCTTTCTTTCCATCCAAACGAATTGCCAAAACACAGGTGACCCGTGCACTTTCATAGCCAGTGGTGGGAATGTAGATTGACGTTGCACCCCTGTGAGGAATTGTTGTTTGAGATTCTTGTCCCATAAACACTGCAGTTTCATCCATAGCAATCATATTGCAGGTTTGGTACTTGGAAATGTCGATCCTATCAATAAAGGACTTGAATGCAAGTGCACATTTAATAACTTCAGCATCTTCCAGCTTAAACAGTGTTGTTGATCTTCTTAGGGACAGTTCATACCGTTGAAGGAAACCGTCCAACCAGTGTTGTGATGCTTTGAATCCTTCTGAGACCATTTCAAACTCTGGTGCCATTGAAAGGGCAAATTCTTGAATATCAGCCCTGCGCACAACCAAGGCCTTTGCTCTCCTGTCAGCAATCCATTCGCCAATGAGGATCTCCAAGTCAGGATATAAGGGCTGCCGACCTGATCCAGACCTGCACTTTTTCCCTTTTCCCTCATCCACCTGTTGATTGAGGTTATTATAATCTGCTCTCCATTTTCTGACCATTTGAAGATCCAAAAGTTTTTCTTTACAGAAAACTGCAAGATTCTTGCCATGTGACTCCTCTACAATTGGTTTCTTATACTCAACAGTATAGCTCTTCCTTTTTGTACTCATGTCTGGGGGTCAAAACAGACAGAATAATAAAATTATGACCATCAGTCCTTTTCACTCCATCATGCCACCTGAGTTCTTCTTTTTTCCTCCATCATGCCCTTTTTATCCTCCATCGTGCCCCCTCACTCCCGCTTACATACTGGGTTTTTATGTTGTCCTGCCTCAGCTCTCCTCCGCGGCACTGCTCTCAATGGCGCCAGCAAGCAAATCACTGGGGAAGAACAGGATGACGCGCTCACTGCTGCAGCTCTGATTGGATGCAGCTCGGAGCGCGGCGTGTGTTTCACCCGGGGGGGGGGACGGTGCATACAGAGGGTACCGTAATGTAGCGTGTAGCGCAGGGGATCACCTTCACTACAGTAGCAATCTCAATAGGGCTTATTTTCGGGGGAGGGCTTATTTTAGAGGAATCTTACACAGTAAGGGGAGGGCTTATTTTCGGGATAGGTCTTATTTTCAGGGAAACACGGTACTATGGTAACTTTTTGTGGTCATGATCTTTTTGTTATTGTTTGCTCATTTTTTGAACCTATTTCTTGACTTTTAATTTTATGTTAAAGTTGGACTCTGCTCCCAGGATAGAGGGGCACTGTCCCAACCTTCAGGGTTTTTGTTTTGTTTTGTTTTGTTTTTTTGCTGCTTTTCTAGAGATAGTTCTGGGGGTCTGTAAGTCTTGGTCTGTGCTCTGGCCTTAGATCATCTACAAGTACTCTGCTCTGGAACTGTGACCAGGGCCTCTGCACTTCTTCAGCCACATGCTCTAGTGAGCTGGTGCTTCTCTTCCTCACCCTGGGACTCAACTAAGAACTACATATAGGCAGTACAACAAATCTTGCACCCAGTGTCAGTAAATAGTTCCCTATAATCTCCTTATCATCTGTAGTCTGAGAGCTCCAGAAGCCACTGCATTTCAGGTAACTTGAAGGGAACAAGTCCCTGACTATACGCTGCCTTCTTGGCTTCTTCTTTCAATACCTTTTGAAGAACATATAATATTCTGAAGGGATTCATTCATTCTTAATAACATTATTAGAATGTTAGCTTGTGATACATTTCCTCCCAATGGCTTAAGTAAATTTACCTTTCTAGGTTTTTCTGCGCTCTTTTAATTTATATTTCAAACTTACTCCTCAGCACTGGTCTTTTCATCGAAAAAAGCTTGGGAGTGCTTTATTCTGTTAAAGGATAATTTTCCCCCCTGTGTTATATATTTGATTTTGCACTCTGTTATTGTTCTTAGTAAGCCCATCTCTTTTGCCTCTTAGAATTTTGTATTCTGTGATCTCCTGTTGTTTATTGTAATAGCTGCCAGGTTTTGAGTAATCTTTATCATGGTTCTCTGGTGCTTGAACTACTTCTTTCTGAATGCTTTTAGTATTTTTTTTCTTTGACATAGGAGCTCTGGGTCATTTTGCCTGTGTCATTTCTGGGACTTTTCCTTTTGGTGTTCATTTGAAGAAGTGTTTAGTGGATTCTGACTAGTTTTTATCTATGATTTCTTGAAATATAGCATCCAGGTTTAAAGAAAAAAATCTTGGCAAAAAAGAAAGAAAAAATAGGGGCAGCTAGGTGGCGCAGTGAATAGAGAACTGGCTCTGGAGTCAGGAGGACCTGAGTTGAAATCCAGCCTCAGACACTTAACACCTACTAGCCGTGTGACCTTGGGCAAGTCACGTACCCCCAATTGTCCTGCCTTCCCCCCCTGCAAAAAGAAAAAAAAACCACACACACAAAATCTTGGTTTTCAAGGATTTCAGTGATTCTAAAATTTATCTCTCCTTGACCTATTTTTCAGTTCATTTGTTCTTGTTCTTTCTTAAATTGTTTCTATTCTTCTATCTTTGTTTTTCTAATTGTAGCAGCCAGCACCCTAGCATACCCAGCATGGCTGCTAGAACAGGTTCTTGGTTCTTAGATCTGCTTTTCTAAAGGAAAGCAACTCAAAATGGGTTAACAATTTTACTTTAATCAATCAAACATATATCATTTTCCTAGTTCAGGGGGAAAAGTTATCACCCTGAACTTCAGAGAATACAAACAGAAGTTACAATAGAAAATAACACAATTCAGCAGACAGGGCTTCCAGCTGTCTGACCATTACATCCATACCTAGTTAGTTACCAGAGAGGGAAGCACCAACATCTGGGTTTTCAAAGCCTGGGGAGGCACCCAACAGCTGTGCAGTCTCATCTGGCCAAATCACACAACTCTTCCCAAAGTGAGCCCCAAAGCAAAACCTCACATCAGGTTATATTTTCTTGGGTCAAAGAATGTCACAACCCTCTTGTGTTGTTACAAAGTAACAAGGTGTGGGCATTCCTAAAAAACAAGTTTCCCACCACAGGCTCCATGTGACCACATTCAGCCTATTAGGCGGCAGAGTATGTTTTCAAATCAGGGAATATTCTCAGATTCACTTAAACCTATTAAGGGCCCAAGGGGCAGGGAAGATCTTCAGATTCCCATTCCCATTACACTAATATTCTAATATTTCTTTCTGTTTCAGAGTAATTGATTTCTTTTTGGTCTATTTTAATTTTTAGGTATTACATTTCTTGGGTGAGGTTTATTGCTTTGTCTTCTAACCTTTTCTCCAGAACTTTTATTTCATTTTTTTTTAAATAACTTGCTTCATGTTTCATTGGTATTTATGTAGTCCTTGTTGAAAATCCATTTTTTTTCCTTTGTGTCTTTGCTTCCAATTGTTTTGGAGTTTGGGGACAAATAGGAACAGAAAGCTTGATCTGGAAGTTGAAGTTTTTCCTTATGCTTATGCTGGTATAGCTTAAAAGTAAAAGCTAAAAGGACAAGAAACAGTGATTCATATAAATCATCAGTATGGATAATGAAGTCACCAAGGATAATAGAAAGGATAAACAGAATAGAGAAAGAAGAATGGGAAATCATCTGTGAAGTTAGACATAATTCCTAGTTGTCAGTAAACAAGGGACGGTAATGTTATAAAAGTTTGGGTTAGATTTCAAATGATGAAAAGAAAGGAGAGTGAGTAGGTTTAAGTGACTTGGGTAACAAGGAGACAGACTTCTTCCCATATTTGTCTTGGGGAATGAGGGGGGAGGGCAGTGAAGCACACAGTAGGGAAAACAGCGTGATATTCTTGGTTAAGGAGTTGAAGAGATGAGTAATGGATTTAGAGTAAAGGAAAATTTGCTCATAAAGAAATAGGTTTTTGAAGGTATTAGAAAAGCAATAGGTATGGGGTTAATGGTTTAGAGTGAGGACAATAGGAATGAGAAATCTGAGTCTCATATATGTATGTTTATGTGAAACAGGAATGAAAGAAGTCCACTGTGATGAAGGTACATGTTTAAGAAGTGAGGAAGAGGGGCAGCTAGGTGGCGCAGTGAGTAAAGCGCTGTCCCCAGAGTCAGGAGGTCCTCAGTTCGGTTCTGGCCTCAGACACTTAACACCCACACAAAAAAAACTAGCCGTGTAACCTTGGGCAAGTTACTTAACCCCAATTGCCCTCCAAAAAACAAAAAAAGAAGTGAGGAAGAATGAGGTGATGAGATGCTGTTTCTCATGGAGTGGGGGAAATGAAAAAATTATTGTACTACTAGGTACATGAGGAGAATGAAGAGGAAGACATTTCAATATATACATATGTTTAATTCTCCTAGGTATGACTGTGATATTCTGATCAACAAATCAAATGCCTTTTAAAATAATCTTTAAATGTGCATGTTGGAAACTTGTATTTTTTTTTTTACAACTTTTAGTCATTTGTTTTATTGTAAAGTTGTGATCTTCTGTGGAATATTGGTTTTGAAAGCCTGCCAGTTTTCATGCTTTCGTTGTGTATAGATTATTCTCATAAGGATTTATATAGGTATAAAAGTAGGCATATTTAGGTCAGTAATTATGTATAGTCAAGCAAAACAGATTGTTTCCATGTTGACTAGGTCCAAAAAAGGGTCTCATTTTGTATTCCTAATCTTTTACTTCTATGTCAGCAGATGGGTAACATGTTTCATCATTAGTCCTCTGGAATTGTGGTTGTCATTAAGATGATCAGAGTTCTTGAGTCTTTCAAAGTTATTTGACTTTACAATTTTGTTCCTTTTTATATAAATTGTTCTCCTTGTTCTGCTCCCTTCCTAGGTTTCTCTGAAACCATCCCTATCATTTACTATATGATTATACTCCATCACATTGTAAGCCTTTCTCCATTTGCCACTGCAAAACAAGCTATAAATATTTCTTTAATCCTCAGTTTGTTTTATTTAAGAATATTGCTTCTCCTTCTAACTCCCCCTTTTCTCCTTTCCCTTCTTTTTCCCTGTTGAGTACAATATATTTCTGTACCCAGCTGTGTGTGTGTGTGTCCATCCCTTCTCCGTTTTTGTATACGGACTTCTATTCTTATATTTCAGTTATGTGATGTAATTTTCCCTAACATTCTCCCCTCTGCTGCTAGTGTATTTTTTTCCTCCACCTTTCCATTCTTCTTATAGGATCATCCAGATGCAACAGAATCATTTCCAAACTTTCTGTCAATTATACTCCTATGATCCCTGATGAAAATAAGAGTTCAGAGATGATACACGTATCATCTCACCTTATTAGAATGGAAGCTGTTTATCAGTGTTTTGTTCCATATGGTTAGTGCTCATCCATGTTTACCTTTTTCTATTTTTCTTGACTCTTGTGTTTGGACTTAAAAGTTTTTATCCTAATTTTTCATCAAGAACTCTTGGAAGTTCCTATATTTCATTAAAGGTTCATTTTTTTTTCTCCTTTATGATTATTCTCAGTTTTCCTGGGAAAGTTATTTTTGATTGTATGCTTTTATCCTTTGCCTCAAAGGCTTTAAACCTGAGGCCCATTGCAGCAATTTTGGACTAGATTAAAATGTAATTACAAAATAAATAAAAATATGATACAACATAGATAATGTTAATTTGTGGTTTTCTAAGTCACGTCTATTTTGAGTTTTGACAAACATGTTCTAAGTTCTCACTTTCTTTGTGTCTGCTGCTCAGTCATGTGTGATTCCTTGGTACTTGAATTCTTTCTTTTTGGCTGCTTTTAGCTGTGTTTGTTTTTCTTTGACTAGAAAACTCTAAATTTTGTCTCTAAATGTTGCAGAGCATTTTCATTTTGGTGTTTCTTTCAGGCAATGAGCAGTGATTTCTTTCTGTTTCTCTTTTGCCCTTAAGTTCTAAAAGTTCTGGACATTTTTCTTCTGTATTGTCTAGGTTCCTTTTTTGGTGATGGATTTAAGATAATCCATTGATCTTGCATTTTCTCTTTGATCTGCTCTCCAGATCAGTTATTTTTATTATGAAAGAACTAAATTTTCCTCTGTTTTTTTCAATCTTTTGGTTTTGTTTTAAAATTTCTTACTGTCTTATGGAACCATTGGCTTCTCTTGGTTTCATTCTAATTTTCAATTTGCTTTCCAGTTTTTTCTTCATTAACTCTCATTTCTTTTCCAGTTTCTTTTCGTCTAGAGCTCTCATTTCATTGAAAAAACATTTCTTAACTTTTTTTTTAAAACCTTAGCTTTATCTCTTCCAGGAAATCTAGTTAAATTGTGCTCAACCTGGGATTTTATTTGAAGTTTTGTGGACATTTTGGAGTCACTATTTTCTTGTGAGTTTATGTCCTGTGGATCCTTGCCACTGTAATGGAGCTTTATGGTAGGATTATTTTTGGTTTACTCATTCTGCCAGCCTGCCCCTGATTTCAAACTTCACTTTAGGGCCAAGCTCTTAACAGTTTCTGGAGCTAATGTCTGGTGTGATCCTTCTGCTTCTTTCTTGGTGGTACTGAATATTGTTATTTTAGTATCTCAAGGACAGCTCAGGCAGGGGACCTGCTAACTTTCAGCATTCCCAGAGTGATCTAATCCAAGGCAAAGGGTGATTGTTGCCCCCTTCCTTCTCTGCTATCTTGTCTCCGCCTCACAACAAGCATTTTTTGAGTGTTTATTTTGTATGATGCTCCATGCTAAGTACTGGAATACTTACCAATTTCTTATACTTTGAAAATAAGTTATTTTGTGCCATCAAACTTTTATCATCTCCAGAACAGGCCTCTCCTGCATAGTAATAGTACAGATGCTTTTTACCATCTTGTTGGTTTTTTTTTTTAAGCAATTGGGGTTAAGTAATTTGCTCAAGGTTACACAGCCAGTTATTTCTGGGTGTGGTGCTAAGTATCTGAGCCCGGATTCGATCCCCAGTTCATCCCAGGTCATCTAGACACTGGGGCTGGTGCTCTTACTTACTGAGCCACCTGGCCGCCCCTAAGCAATTGGGGTTAAGTAACTTGCTCAAGATTATACGGTCAGGTATTTCTGGGTGGGTGCTAAGTGTCTGAGCTCAGATTCCATCCCCAGGTCATCCCAACACTGGGGCCGGTGCTCTTACTTGCTGTGCTACCTGGCCGCCCCACATTTTGTTTTTCTTTAGCACAATTTCTATCTGCTAACACATATTGGGACTCTGATGTTAGAATTCAAATGTGTTGGGGGCAGAGTCAAGATGGCAGAGTAGAAACAGGACCTCCGTGTGGCTCCAGCTTCTACCTTCCCCAATTCATGTAAAAGGGGACTCTGAACAAACTTTGGAGCTACAGAACCCACAAAATGACACAGAGAAGCTAACCTCTGGCTGAGGACAGCCCAGCAGGCCGGCAGGAACCGGCCAGTGCAGCGCTCTGTGAGCCAAGCCCAGCTGTGCCACAGAGGTTTTAGCCCCAGGGTGGCCTGACCAACCACCGGGACTCCAGATCACCAGCAGCTGTGGCCATTTCCAGAATTATCAACACATAGATGCGAAGGACAAAGTGAGAGGTCAGTGAAGTGTGGACTTTGGGACTAGTAGTTGGGAGAGCATCGGCTTTTGCTCCCAGGGCGAGGCCTGTGCCTCATTGCAGCTTCAACTCCTGGCCTGCAGACTGCAGGGGGAGCAAGCGACCAGTGTCTTGATTAAACTTGCTTGGATCTGGATTGCGGTCTAGGGTGGAGGTCCTGGGGTTTGTGACCAGCTTGCCAGAGTATATGGAGGCTTCAGAGAGGGCACCCAACTAATACCTCTGGCAGCTGAGAGAACCCCAGCATTTGGGATGGAAGCTCACCTGTCTGGTGTTAGAGTCCTACTGTGGCACAAAGCCCAAAAGTCAAGTAATTTGAGTGGCAACATGACGAGGCAAAGGAAGCAAAACAAACAGAAGAATCCAACATTAGATTCCTATTTTGGGACAAAAAGGATCAAAGCATGGAACAGGAAGAAGGAAGACAGTGAAATCAGAACTCCTGCACCAAAAGCTTCAAAGGAAAATATGAGCTGGTTACAGGCCATAGGGGACCTTAAGAAGCAGATAAGAAAAGTGGAGGAAAAATTGGGAAGAGAAATGAGAACGATGCAAGAAAATTATGAAATGAGAGTCAACAGCCTGACAGAGTAAAATAACACCTTAAAAAACAGAATGTTCAAGAGAAAATATTTCCAGGGACCAGATGACTACAAGGGACATCTGGGACTCAAGACAAAATTTGATAATTAAATGGACATTGGGAGTGGGTTACTAGGACACAAGGGACTTGATGTTATTTAATATTGATGGGTCATCATTGTATTGCTTTGACCCTTTGTTTTATGGTATTTATATTTGCTGAGTATTCCTGGTGACATGTAAATCTCCCTTCTCAAAATTAGTCCATTGTGAGACCTCTAAGTAGTTTAATCTGTAGGCTGACTTAATGTACTTACAGAGTCTATTTAATAAGGTTTGTAAATCATCATTATTGTTCTTTAGATCTGTGTTAGCTGTTGCACTGAGTTATGCGAGACAATGCTTCCCAGTGGTCTTTTCTTGGTATGTAATGTTGGTGTGAACATAAGCACATTAAAAATCTTATAAATTTGGCATATAAGTAAATGATCTGTGGGAGGATTGGGTTGGTCTCCTCCCTTATGAATCAAAAGAGGGAACTGAGAGAATTATGGGAATTGTGCAATCCAAACTTACTCCATTTTGTAAAACTGACTCCATTTTGAGACCTAAGTTTAATTTTCCTATAAATTGCACGTGCTTGCTAATGGTGGGAATTGAGTGACATCCTGTTTCATATCTAGAAAAAGCCACCTGCTCACTCTTTCCCCCATCCCCGAACTCTTGAAACTCACTTATCCCGCTCCCAATTCAGAAAGCCCCTAATCTTTCCTCCAATGAGAATCAGATTACCTCATCTTGTATCCTAGTGTATATCCTGTTAATTGTTTTCTTTTAATGAATAAAAATCTCTTTCTCCCTGTATTTGGGGTCCAGTGCCAAACTGAGGAGGCCTTCTCCCAATTTATGTAGTTGGCATGCATTGCTTAATAAATCAGTATGCTTGGGCACTTGAATCTTTTTTTCCTCAGTTATTTCAGATTTCACTTATTACAAGCCTTAAATACACTTGGAAAAACTTTATTTAGTTGGGTCTCTCACTAAGCTTTCTTTTTTAAAAAATTATTTTTAATTTTTATTTATTTTGGCTTTTCTCATTTTTTTTCTCAATTGTATGTACAAAATTTTTAGACATTCATTTCTTAAAATTTGAAATTCCAAATTCTTTCTTTGCCTCCCTCCTTTACCCCTTTTTGAGAAGATAAGCAATTTGCCATAGATTATACATGTGCAATCATACAAAATGTATTTTCATATTAGCTGTGTTGTAAAGAAAAACAGAAATAACCTCCACCTACCTCCCAGAAAAAAAAGTTAAAAAAAAATAAGCTTCAGTCTTCATTCTGACTCCATCTGTTCTTTCTCTGGAAATGGGAAGCATTTTTCATCATAATTACTTCAGAATTGTCCTAGGTCATTGTATTGCTCAAAATAGCCAAGTCATTTACAGTTTGTCATCATACGGTATTCTGTTACTGTGTACAGTGTTCTGGTCTGCTCACTTCAGTTTGCATTAGTTCATCATGTAAGTCTTCCAGGTTTTTCAGAAAGCATGCTACTCACCATTTCTTCTGGCACAATAGTATTCCATCACAATCGTATAGCACAACTTATTTAGCCATTCCCCACTTGATGGGCATCCTATCAATTTCCAATTCTTTGCCACACAAAAAGAGCTGCTGTAGATAGCTTTTATATGTATAGATCCTTTTCCTTTTTCATTGACCTCTTTGGCACACAGACCTAGTAGTGGTATTGTTGAGTCAAAGAGTTTACACAGTTTTATAGCCCTTTGGACATAGTTCCAAATTGTTCCCCAGAATCATTAAATCAGTTTACAACACCACCATTGATGCTTTAGTGTCCTAGTTTTCCCACATATTCTCCAACATTTATCATTTTCCTTTTCTGTCATATTAGCAAATCTGATAAAGCATGAGGTGGTACTTCAGAGTTCTTTTAATTTGCATTTATATAATTAATAGTGAGTTAGAGCAGTTTTTTTTTTCATATAACTATAGATAGCTTTGATTTCTTCTTCTGAAAACTGCCTGTTCATATCCTTTGACTATTTTTCAATTGGGGCATGATTTGTGTTCTTATAAATTTGATTCATTTCTCTATGTATTTGAGACATAAGACCTTTATCAGAAAAACTTACTGTAAAATTTTTTTTCAAGTTTCCTGTTTTCCTTCTAATTTTTGCAGTATTAGTTTTATTGGTATAAACCCTTTTTAATTTAATGTAATAAAATTATCCATTTTATATCCCATAATTCTCTCTGTATCTTGTTTTATCAAAAATTCTTCCCTTAGGGAATAATCAGGGGCATGTTCCATGCTCCCCTAATTTACTTATATCACCCTTTATGTCTAAGTCATGTACCCATTTTGACCATATCTTGATATACGATGTGAGACGTTGGTCTTTATCTAGTTTCTACCAAACTGCTTTCCAGTTTTCCCAGCAGTTTTAGTCAGGTAGTGAGTTACTGTCCCAAAAGTTTGAATCTTTGGGTTTATCAAACATTAAATTGCTATTGTCATTTAGTACTATGTATTATGTACTTAATCTATTCCACTGATCCATCACTGTATTTCTTATCCAGTGCTAGGTTGTTTTGATAATTATTGCTTTGTAATGTAGTTTGAGATCTGGTATTATTAGACCACTTTCCTTGACATTTTAAAAAATTGATTCCCTTGATATTCTGTCTTGACCTTTTGTTCTTCCAGATTAATTTTTGAAATTATTTTTTCTATCTCTATAAAACAATTTTTTGATAATTTGATTGGTATGGCACTAAATAAGTAAATTAATTTAGATAGAATTGTTATTTTATTCTATTGGGTTGCCTACCTATGAACAATTAATATTTCTCCAGTTAATTAGATGTGACTGTATTTGTGTGAAAAATGTTTTGTAATTGTTTTCATGTAGTTCCTGGGTTTGTCTTGGCAGGTAGATTTCCAAGTGTTTTTTTATTGTCTGTACTTCTTTTAAATGGAATTTCTCTTTTTACATCTTCGTGCTGGACTTGTTGGTAATATATAAAAATGCTGGTGATTTATATGGGTTTATTTTATATCCTGCAATTTTGCTAAATTATTATTAATTAATTTTTTAGTTTATTCTCTAAGTGTATCATCCTATCCTCTGCAAAGGGTGATACTTTGTTTCCTTATTTTCTTCTTCAATTTCTTTTTCTTCTCTTATTGCTATAGCAAGCATTTTTCTAGTATAATAGTAAATAGTAGTGGTGATAATGAGCATCCTTCCTTTACCCCTCATCTTCTTGGGAAGGCTTCTAGCTTATCCCCATTACAGATAATTCTTGCTGATGGTTTTACAAACATACTATTTATCATTTTTAGGAAAGCTTCATTTATTCCTGTGCTCTTAGTGTTTTTAATAACAATGAACTTTGTATTTTGTCAAAAGCTTTTTCTGCATCTATTGAGATAATCATATGATTTTTATTGACTTGTTTTTCTCTCCTCAGACTCTTGCTGCAGGATATTGCTCATATCATCCTTATATAATATTTTTACAAATAAATTTATGTTTGAAATCAGTGTTGTCCTTAGTGCTACCATAGCTCTATACTACACAAGGAGATTATTTGCTGACTGAGGCAATTTCTACACGCATTTTGTATCAGTCTTATGGCAGTCAATTTGTATCAGAATATCAATTAAATTTCTATGTGAAACTTTTGTCATGACATCCTTTTCTCCATCCATTTCCCATTTTTACATCATTACCTGATTTAAGTAGGTCAGTTTAGAGTTAGCACAGTGCTTGGCAAATAATAAGCAATTAATAATTTCTTACTCACTTATTTTAATTGCATACAATATTTTAAAATTTTTTTTTATTAAGAGACTGAACCCAAAGTAATCCTTCTTTTGGTGGCAACCTTTTGGTGATGGACATTTCCAAAGTTAGCTAAGTTCTTTTTCAGACCACTTTTTTCCAGCTTCCAGCTATGCTTGACCTGCTGTAGCTTACATTCCATCAGCATTGCCTTTAAGAATCTAGGGCCCCTTCTAAATTACAGTGAGGTGTTGATGTATGACTTGGGTGGACTTAGAGTTGAATTAGAAAACAATTTCTAGGGGCGGCCAGGTAGCACAGCAAGTGAGAGCACCGGCTCCAGTGTTGAGAAGACCTGGAGATCGAATCCCGGGCTCAGACACTTAGCACCCACCCAGAAACACCTGGCCGTGTAACCTTGAGCAAGTTACTTAACCCCAATTGCTTAGGGGCGGCCAGGTGGTTCAGCGAGTAAGAGCACCGGCTCCAGTGTCGAGATGACCTGGATCAAATCCGGGCTCAGATACTAAGCACCACACCCAGAAATAACTGGCCGTGTAACCTTGAGCAAGTTACTTAACCCCAATTGCTTTAAAAAAAAAAAAAAACAATTTCTAATTTCTCTATATGCCAGGGAACAACCAGAGAGGTATTCTTCTTATCTTAATTGATTGCACAGCCAATAACATCTTGTAGCTCTTTAATACTTCTAAATCAACCTCTGAATATTGGCCTTTTTATGCAGTATAGGCAGACCAGCTCTGTCCAGGACATTGAAACTTAAATTCATAGATTTTTTTTTTTACATGGCTTAGCTTTAAATTTGATACTTCAATAAATGTGATAATTAGAGATATGAAGTCTAACCATTTTAGGAAAATTATGCTCTTTCTCTCTCATTCAGTGTGTATATATGTATATGTGAATATCTCTCTATATATTTATAGATAGAGATATATTTTTAATTGCCCAGTAGGTTTTTTGGGGGGCTAGGGGGACTAGAGTGTTAGAGAAGAAGGGTGTTGGTGTTACAGAAGAAAAAAAAAATCTCATTTCTTAAGTGATTCTTTCCTCTAGCAAAATAAAGTCAGATTCCTTGAAGAAAACTTGCTAATATAGAATGTCTTCATTATGACTCAAACATCTGGAAATACTGATCCTTCTTTCTGCATATTTAATATATTAAATGGGACATCTTTAAAAGTCTAGTATATTTCTTAAAATAGATTTAACTTATTTACTTTCCATTATGTGTAATTCATTCTTCCAATTTGAAAATAAACTCCTTCATTGCCTGAGGGGAGTATTAGAAGGGAAAATACTAAGTGGAAAATTAAATCTATTTTTTTTTCTTTTGCCCTGTAAGTAAATAGGCTTTCATTTACTTTTTTTTCCTCCTTCAACAATAATTCAGTATTAAAGAGCTGATTGACTTTTAGGAGAAAGCAACATCACAAATTACTTCCCTATGTGCCTTACAAATACTAGTAGTTCATATTTAGAGCAGTACTTCTTAAAAGTTTTCTTTCTGTAACAATTCACATTTCTGTTGTGCTGTAAGATTCCTAATAACAAAGGTAAGTAGTACAGGTAGTATCCTTGTTTTAGATATAAGAAAACTGAAGTTCATAGAGTTTGTCAGTTGCTTAATCACTCAGCTACTAAATGTCAGACCCATAATTTGAAAACAGGTCTCCTAAGTCCAGAATTCTGCATTACACCTAGATAATACTTGTAAACTTAGTTGTATCACTCCCACCCTCCTAAGCATTTCATGCTATCACCATTCCTTGTCCTACTCATACTGCCCATATACCAGAGCTACCTTTGTGTTTGGCTCCAGTCCTAAATCTGACTCTTTGCTTTTAGAAAAATAATTTGGAGTAATTCTTCTGCTAGTAGATAGTAGGATCATATATTTAGGACTGGAAGGACCTCAGACCAGTTAATCTAAAATCTCCTTTTTACTGATCAGTTATCCAAAGCCCAAAAAGGTTAAATGATTTGCCCAGCTATTCTTACAGTAAATAGCAGAACTGAGAGTTGTACTCAGTAACTCCAGAGACATTCCATGAATTTAGGTCTATAATTTGGCCTCCAGTCCATTACTTTTTATGTTGTTTCTTTCATCATTCTCATTTTTCTTATTTTTGTCAGATTTCTCTACCCCTGTTAAATTTGACTATTAAATTTAGAAGAATTGTATATCATCTACCTAAGGGGTCTGAAGAATTAGACTTTTACTTGAGTTTAAAAAAAATTAGTGGTCTTTTATTTTTATATGATCCATTTTTCCCTCTCGTCTTCTGCTTTTCCAAAGAGCCATCCTTTATAATAGAATAAAAGAGGGGAAAAAATTCAATATAACTAACACATAAAAGAAGAAATCTGACTTTAAATTCAGTATTCCACACAGAGTTCCACACATCTCCAAAGTGGAGGGGGAAGGCATTCTCTTCTCATTTCCTCTTTGGATCCAGTTTTGGTCATTATAATTTTTAGTTATTTTCAATTATCAAGCATTTATTTTTCTCCCTCCCACTTTTCCTTCAGCTAATAAAAAAAGAGAAAGAAAAAGAAAAGAAAATGCTCATGACAGATATATACACAACTGTGTGTTTGTATATATAAGAGCAAGCAAGATAATTTCCCATATTGGCAATGTCCAAAAAAATGTTTCTCTTTCTGCAAATTTAGTCTAGATTGGTTCCATATCATTTTATAGCACTGAATTTCAATTATTTTATTGTTATGCTGTTCTTTCCCTTTTTTCATAAAAGCAGTCATTGTGTGGATGTTTCTGGTTCTGCTTACTATACTTTGCATCAATTCATAGAAGACTTACCAACCTTCTTTAAATTCATCATTTTTATAATATATTATAGTATTATTCCTTTACATTCATGTATTAAAACTTGAGTCAGTAAAAAGATATGGGAAGGTAAGGGGCCTAGTAATACCAGATCTCAAACTATACTACAAAGCTGTAATCATCAAAATTATTGGTACTGGATAAGAAATGAAGAGGTTGATGAGTAAAACAGTTTAGGCACACAATTTGTAGAAACAAATGCACACAGAAACTTAGTTTTTTATAAACCTAAAGATCTTAGCTATTGGGACAAGGACGGCTTGGAAAACTGGAAAATAGTCTTGCAGAAACTAGGCATTAGGGTCTCACACTATACCAAAATAAGTTCAAAAAGGATGTGAGATTTACACAAAGGGTAAAAACATTCTTTTTCTCTTTCTTTTCTTGTTCTTCCCTTCTTATCCCTCAGATCAATGTCAGTGTGGAATTGTTGCATGATATGTGTAGCGTTGTTGTATTTCTTGCCCTCTGGAAGGGCTGGGGAGTAGTGAGGGGAAGAAGAGAATTTCGAACTGAAAATAAAATTGAATAAAGATAAATAGGAAGGAAGGAAAGAAAAAGGAAGAAACTAAAGAGAACCAGTTTTAGAGTAATAAGACCTAACCCCACCCCAGTTTTATTACTGTGTTCACTATCTATCTTAATGACAAACAGTGTAGGCATCCAGTGGCTAGGGAATGGTAAAAAGTCCTGCCCTCCTCTTCTAACTCCATACCCTAAATTAGCCACATTTCCCCACCCCCCCAAAAAAGGAAAAAGAAAAAATGCTTCAGTTTGTACTCTGATTTAATCAGTTTTCTATCTGAAGATAGAGAGCATTTTTCATTAGCCAACTTTTAGAATTTTAGTGAGTCATTGTGTTGATCAGAATTAACAGATCTTTCACAGTTGATTATCTTTAACACTTTTGCTTTATAAATTGTTCTGCTTCTATTCACTTTACTTTGCATCAGTTCATATAAACCTCTGTAGGTCATTCTGAAATCATCCCCTTCACTATTTCTTACAGTAACAAAGTATCCTATCACATTCATATACCATAATTTCTTCAGCCTGAACGGTGTCTCCTCAGTTTCCAGTTCTTTGCCACCACAAAAATAACTTCTATAAATATTTTTGTATATATAGGTCCTTTTCCTTTTCCTTTGCTTTCTTTGGACTAAAGACCTAATAGTGGTATTGCGGGGACTATGCATAGTTTAATAGTTTTTAGGGCATAGTTACAAATTGTTTTCTAGAATGGTTAAATTTTCCACAGCTCCAATAACAGTTCATAGTGTATCTATTTTTCTCACATACCCTCCAGCATCTCATTTTCCTTTTCTGTCATCTTAGGCAATCTGATGGATGTGAAGTACCTCAGATTTTATTTCTTCCTCTGCAAACTGCCTATTTATATCCCTTGACTATTTATTAGTTGGGGAATGGCTCTTATTCTTATAAATTTGACTCAGTTCCCTACATGTTTGAGAAATTAGACCTTTATCCGCGAACCTTGCTGCAAAGTTTTTTCTCCCCGTTTCCTGGTTTTCTTCCAGTTTTGGCTGCATTGATTTTGTTTGTGCAAAACATTTATAGCTTTATATAATCAGACATCCATTTTTATCTCCCACAAACCTCTCTGTCAGTAGTTTAATCATGAACTTTTCATTTATTCATAGGTGGGTAATTTCTTCTGTGTTACGCTAATTTGCTTATGATATCACCCTTTGTATAAATCATATGCCCTTTTTTGCTTTTACCAAGCTTATCTTGGTATATAGTGTGAGATGCTAATGCCTAGTTTCTGCAAGGCTATTTTTCTAGTTTTCCAAGCAGTTTTTGTCAAACAGTGAATTCTTGCTAGGATCTTTAGGCTTATCAAGCACTAGGTTTCTGTGTGCATTTGTTCTATAAATTGTGTACCTAAACTGTTCCATTGATCAATTTCTCAATTTTTTTACACAGTACCAAATTTTTTCGATGATTACAACTTTGTAATATTCTTTGAGATCTGTTTAGGCTTCCTAACTTTACATTTTTTCCCATTGATTCTTGATCTTAATGATTTTTTATTCCTCCAAATGAATTTTATTATTTTTTTCTAACTGTAAAATAATTCTTTGGCAGTTTAACTGACGTGTCACTGAATAAGTAAATTAATTTAGTTAGTATTGTCTTTTTTATATTTCTCTAATTGTTTGTTTCTGTCTTTATTTGAAGTGTGTTTTGTAATTATGTTCATATAGTCCCTGTGTGTGTCTTGGTAGTCTCCCAAGCATTTTACATTGTCTGCAGTTATTTTAAATGGGATTTCTCATTGTATCTTTTCCTACTGGATTTTGTTGGTAATACGTAGAAATGCTCATGGGTTGTATAAGCTTATTTTATATCCTGTAATTTTGCTAAAGTTAATTGTTTCACCTAGATTTTTGGTTGATTCTAAGTAAACCTTCATATTATCTTCGAAAATTGATAGTTTTTTTCCTCATTGCCCAAGCTTATTCCTTTAGTTTTTTCTTGTCTTATTGTTACAGCTAGCATTTCTAGTATAATATTGAATAATAATGGTAATAATGCATAATTGCTTTGCCTCTGTTCTTACTGAATAGGCTACTATTTTATCCCCATAACAGATAATTCTTGCTCTTAGTTTTAGATAGATATTATTTAACATTTTGAGGAAAGTTCCATTTATTCTGTGCTTTCTAGTGTTTTTAATAGGAATGAATATTTTGCTTTGTCATAAGCCTTTTTCTGCATCTGTTAAAATAATCATGACTTTTGTTGTTTTTATTACTGATATGTTCCATTATGCTCATAGATTTCCTAATATTGAACCAGCCCTGCAACTGATCTTCTTTGACTCCAACTCCTAACTCTTTGTATATTCCCAAACTTCCCCTTTTGAATATGTATAACTTAGTATTTTTACCTCATAGCCTCATTGAAAATAGTGGTTAACTTATGAATTGTTTGGTCTTAGGGTGAACTAAGTGTGGAAAAGACCTTGGAAATAAGGTACTACAAATCCCTCTTTGTAGTGACAGTTACTGTTCTGGAGACACATCCTTATAAATAGAGAACCTTTCTTTGTAGTCCCCCAGTTTCTGAGAAGACTGATATTATAGTTATTCTCTTTTTAATTAATTTTTATTTCTTTTCAGTTAACAAAAATCTATCTTCTCACCTCTTCCTCCCTCCATAAAAAAAATAACTTTTCTAACAAATATATCCAGTAAAGCAGAACAAATTCCCACATCAGCCATGTCTAAAAAATGTCTTATGCTGCATCCTGAGTCCATCACTTTTCTGTCAACAGGTAGATAGCATGCTTAATCATTGGGCCTCTATGATCATGGTTGGTGATTATATTATAACATCTATTCTTAAAGCCTTCAGAAACATTTTAATACTGTATAAAATTCTTCTTCATACCTTAAAGAATGGTGTGGTTAGATTTAGAATTATTTATATCAAAAAAGTTTGGACTTGTTCTTTTAAGAGGCAAATCTATCAGAATCAGTTCAGGAGTTAAAATATCATGGCACTTCTGTAGGAAAAGGATGCTGTTATCCATGGGACATTAGGTAACTTATTTACATATCTGAAACCTGGATCCTGTTAAGAAGGTTCCTCTCTGTCTGGAAAACAAAGTGCTTGCTTGCCTGGTTTAGTCATTAAATGAATCTGTGGCTTGGTTGAAGCTAACAGTAATCAGGAAAAGCTGTTGAAATTCTGGGCTTAATTTTATAGTTTGCTAGTACTGGTATTTGTAAGCAAAATACCTTGTTTCTGTGGGGTGAAAGTTAACCAGGTAGAGATCTGCTCTCCCACCCCTTACCCCTACCCTCATCTCAGCCTGGTACCCATTTTCACCATACTGAGCATGAGCAACTGGCATTTAAAATTAATTCATTTGGGGGAAAGCATACTCTTGTCCTCCTCTTCCCCACCCCCCACCCCCATTATTACTCTGTGCTATAAGCTGGTGCAAGAAGCCTAGCTTTTTTCCTACACAAAACCTGACAACAAGAAGCTGCTTCCATCCTTATATTTGATCTGCAGTAGTTCTTCCTCCAATCTCAAATGACATAAGAATGGCAGAAAAATTTATCTATTCCATCATACCAGTCTCCTGCTGGGAGAGAGCACAATTCCATCACAATCTTCTGCTTGACCTTCTGCCTCTCCTGATTTGCCTGTTCTGAAAGGATTCCATCTTGAGGCCTATATATATTAAACCTTGTAGTTTATTATTAATATTATTATAATTACATATAATAATTAATATTATTAATAAACTTTTCTCATTCCAGTGGTTCTGAACCCCATGAGTCATCATTCAGACTCATTTTCCACCTTGTCTCCCTTCCTATCCCTTATTCCCATTCCTCTCAATCCACTCCTCTCTGCAGTGTCCTACTGCAAAGCTTCCTGTCCCTTCTACTGTGGTATCTGTAACTCACATTCTGTAGGCTATAAACTTGCTTTCATCTTAATCCTTTCTGTCCTACTCTTTGTATCTTCTGATTCTCACTAAGACCTATCTCCTTCCTAATGACCTTACCCCTCTGACAGCTCTTCTATCACTGGCTGCTTATCACCTCACCCCCACCCCCCAGGTCCCTACTCCCTGGTCAAGATAGGGAAATCAGAATATTCCTTGTCCCCATTCTTTAAAGTTTTCCCTCTCTCAACATTACTCAATAACCTCTCCTCCCTTGAGGTCCATTCAGTCCTTATCTACCACACAGGGGAGGTCAGAGGAAGCAATATAAGAATATAATGTATGTACAGAGTCTCTTGGAAGAACTTTAGAATTGATTGTGAGACATGGGAGACACTGGCACAGGACCTCCCATCTTGGTGTAGCCACATCCAAGAAGGTGGTATTAGTGAAACAGAATTTCAGTAACTCAAAAGAAACATAAGATATGCACATTTGGAGATAGCTTCAATCCAAATGTTCATATGGACTATTTGTGCCTTATCTGTATTAGAGCCTTCTAAACTCATATTGGTCTGATCAGCCATAGTCAGACATATTGTACCCTGACCTCAACATAGTGATCAGTCAAAATTCTGATAGCTAGTTGTTGTCTACTGACCTTCAGGATTCTCTTCTTCTTTTCTAGATGAATTCAGTACCTGAATTATAATCTTTCTCTCCTCCCCAACTCCTGCCCTCAAACTAGGAGACTTCCACAAAATATTGATAATTCCTCAAACACCCTAAACTCCTGGTTCCTCAGTTTACTCATTTTGCATGACCTGTTATTCCACCACACCTCAGCCACACACAAAGATAGTCATACCCTTGATCTTAGTTAACACCCACTATACCACTTCCCTCTTCACAAACTCAGAAATTCCTTTATCTGATCACAATTTATTGGTATTCCTCTTCTCCCTACCTACCACAAGCCCCATATATTAATCTCCAGTCCCTCCACCCCTCAGTTTCTTTCCAGGCTATCACCCCTGCAGTAGCTACATTCTCCTCCTTTCTCCATCTTGACCCCTATTGAACTAGTTCAGCTCCTGTCCTCACATGTCCTCATCATCTTGCTGGTCTTTCACTGCCAAATCTCAGCCTTGGATCATTCCCCATCATCTACTGCCTTTCCTCCTATGCACTTGCTGTTGGAGTGGAGCTGGAGAAAATCATGAAGTCATGCTAACTGAGTTAGGTCAACTAAAAGTTTGTGTTGCATCATCTCAACTGGACCCTCACTGCAACAAGGCAGTTCTTACACATCTCCCCACTATCTCACTTAACCACTGTGGCTTTTCCAAAACCTTTCATCCCTCCTTAAGTCTCCCATAGATCTAACTCTCTACAAGCTGGCATCCAGCCTCATCATTCAACTAAGATTGCTACATCCAAAGTTATTAATGATCTCTTAATTGCTAAATCAAATGATCTTTTCTTGATCTAGATCCTGCTTTGATTCTCTCTTGGTTTTCATGACACCATATTCATGACATTATCCTGGTTCTCTTCCTATGTATATTGCTATTCCTTTTCAGTTTCTTTAGCTGTGACTTCATCCAGGTCATGACCCTCCCAACCAATATTGTCTCATTGTGCTCTATTCTGGGCCCTCTTCTCCTCCTTCCCCCCAATACTATTTAACTTAATGATCTCATTAGCTCATGGATTCAATTATCTCTATGCTAATTATTCTCAAATCTGCTTCTCTTGTCCTAACCTCTCTGCTGATCTCCAGGCTCATATCTCCAATGTCTTGTCATACATCTTGAACTATATCTCCTGTAGACATCTCAAACTCAGCATTGCCAAAACCAAACTGATTATTTTTCCTCTCATACCATCCACCCATTCAAATTTCTTTATTATTGTGAAGGCACAATAAAAAAACCTTCCTCCCAGAATCCCAGGGATTGAAACCCAGCAGTGTCAAACTCAACCCCTTATTCTTTTACATCCTTATCCCCTAGATATTCAGTTTGTTGCCAGCGCCTCTCGAATTTACCTTTATTTTCTTAAATATGCTTGCTTCTCTTCCTTTGATACTGCCATCATCCTGGTGCAGGGCTTCGTCAATTTATTCCTCGATTATTGCAATGGCACAAATCGTTCTCCACTGCAGTCTATTTTTCATTCAACTGTTAAAAGTGATTTTCTTTAAGCATATATCTGACTGTGTCATCCCTCACTTAATAAACTTAAATGTCTACCTGTTCTTTCCAGGATCAAATATAAAGTCTTGTTTGGCATTCACATCTCCCTCCCCCCCCCCCCAATGCATTTTTCCATTCTTGTTACAGATTACTTTTACTCTTCAATCCATTAACACTGGCCTCCATGCTGTTCCTGTAACAAAATTCCATCTCCTGCCCTACCTCACTTTTATTCTTCAATCCATTAACACTGGCCTCCTTGCTATTTGTATAACAAAACTACTTCATCTCCTGGTATCCCAGCCCCTTAAGTCCACTGAACAAGTCTTTAAAGTAACCAGTAAAAGTTAATACCTTTGTGAAGAAAACTCCTGTGCATTAAAATCTGAGATTACATATCTGCCAACTTGTTTGTCAGAGATAGTCTAGGTAACTTAAATGGAGTTGGTTTTAGACATAACAAATTTTTAATTGAGTATTGAGTGACCTATCCATATACGTGAAAGTAAAGGATCTCTAAACTTGAGGTGAAGAGATAAAGAAGGTTATTAAGGAAACAAAATATTAACAAATCTTATGATTTCATGTAAAAGGAAGACAGAAAAGAATATTTCTGCCAACCAAAGTAGAGAGGCAAGGCATGCATAGGAGTGTGTACGTATATTTATGCATGTGCATCTGTTTATATACGTGCACATAAACAGGGAAATTTGTCCAGAAAAGACCTAGAGGAAAAAAGGTGTGAGACAAAAGATGTCTGTCAATGTCAATGCACTCTGCAGCCATAAAGTGCTCTATGAACACAGGCTGTTCTAGCACTGGGGATTGCACACACGTGCTTAGTTCCTGTAAAATTGGATGTAATTAAGAAAAGGTGCTAATAAGGGTGCCCCGGTTTTGCCCTCTGGCACCGTCTAGAGCAAGTCTGATCCTTTCATACAAAAATCCCACTAGATGAACTTCCAGCTCTGAGTCTGTGACATGAATCTTATTTGTAAATTATACTTTGCTTTTATAGTCACTAGATTTACCATGATACCAGTTGTATACTTAGTGCATATAATAAAACTGCCCACTATTTACTCAAAAATCACTATGTATTTACTCACTCTTTGTAGTATTCTTTCATGTTGTTTCCAACAGTCTTTGTTAGAAATAGCTAGCATTTATAAAGCACTTTAAGGTTTATGCAGCACTTTACATATTATCTCATTTAATCCTTATAGCAACATTGTAAGTTAGTTGCCATTATTATCTCCATTTTACAGATGAAGGAAGTAAGGGGAGAAGAGAAGCTATATTATCAGCTCAGGGTGATACAGCTAGTGTCTAAGACAATAATTCTTCTTGACCCCATGTCCAGGTTATCTTCTAAGTCATCAGAATCCTAGTACTCAACAACTCATGCCATGTATTCTCTCTAATACTGATATGAGAAGATATTTCATCGGTTTTAAATACATGTGAAGATAAGATATCCCTGTAATTTTATTGTTTAATCTGGGAAGTAAAATGATTTTGTGTTGGAAGTTATTTTAAAGAATTGATCAGTAATTGCTCCTTTTTATTATACCAGTTACAGGCCCTCATTCTGTATATTGGTGTTGAATTATTATTATCTTATTAATCAGTTTGTCCACTTGCTCATTTGACAACATGTAACAAATATTTTTGTCACACTAACTTAGGTGGGCATTACAAGAATTATCAGACTTGTTTTTGAAATAGGGAAACAACCTTAGAGAAGAGCGCAAATGAATAAATGAAAAAGCATTTATTAAATGATCACTGTGTGTATATCAGTAACACAGCGTTATACACAAAGTAAAGATACAAAAAGAAAGTCAAGACAATCTCTGTTCTCAAGGAGCTCACATGCTAATAGCAAAAGGCATTGTATAGGTTGTTTTAACTGCAAGCTAGATAGACCTAATTGTAGATGGTAGCAATGGCAAAATAGATGGTAATGAATCTTCTTTAATGTTGATAAAAAAAATCATTTCCATTTTTTTTGTTTGTTTTTGCTTTTTGGAGGGGGGAAGGTAGGGCAGTTGGGGTTAAGTGACTTGCCCAAGGTCACATGGCTAGTAAGTATTAAGTGTCTGAGGCTGGATTTGAACTCAGGTCCTCCTGACTCCAGGACCAGTGCTCTATTCACTGCACCACCTAGCCACCCCACACCATCTATTTCTAATACTGAGCCATTTAAAAATATGAGTTATACTAGGGTGAGAACTTTTTTTATTCTGGGAATTTAGTAGTTGTGCCTTCTGAGGAGGAAGGGCCTGTAGCACTTGCAGAGGAATTTAATTGACATACTGAATTTGCACTAGAGTTACACACCTGGAATTGACTGTTGGAGCCAGACTGGTAGTAGGGTGGGTGGGGATGGAGGGGAAAGAACTGCTGTTCCTTGAGATTTTGGGTTTACCTATCAGTGGCAGTTCACTGATGATTAGTGTTGGGGTGGCAGGCATGACTGTGTGTGTCAGTCTAGAAACAAGATTGGTGAACTGAGAGACAACAGTTATTCTTGGGGTCTTGAACCTTTGGGTTGTCTTTACCAAGGTCCAAGGTGAGATGGTAGCAATAGTTTAACTTCCCTGATCCATGCTGTTTCCAGTCTCTTCCTTATTATGCCTTATTGCTTCTCCTAGGCTGGTTTAACTTCCCTATTACATGTAGCAGGATTTTATCCATTCATTCATTCATTTATTTTGAGGCAGGAGACATGTGGCCTGTAACCAGTTCATATTTTTATTGGAAGTTTTTGATACAGGAGTTCTGACTTCTCTCTTCCCTTTGATCCTTTTTGTTCCCAAAAAAAAGGAATCTATGGTAGGTTTGAGTTTCTGCAGCTTTCTCGTGTTGCTAGTCAGTCACTTGACTTTTGAGCTCTTTGCCACAGTAGAACTCTGCTTTCAGAATGGAGAGAACTTTGTCCCAAATTGCTGGGGGTTTTGCAGCTTCCGGATTTATTAGGGGGGTGCTGTCTCTGCAGCCCGCACAAGCTCTGGCACACTGGCCACACACCCCAGGACCACCACCCAAGACCACGAACCAGATCCAAGCAGGTCAAAGCAAGGGCCCTTACCCTCTGAATGGTCACTTGGTCCCCTATGATCTACAGGCCAGGAGCTCTGGAAGCAGCCAGGAGGCAGTAGCTGCAGACACAGCACCTCCGCCACTTCTCACTCCCAGGGACTGGGGCCGTACTGTGCTCTTCCGAACCCCTCTTCCAACAGAGTTCTTGACTGACCTTTTACTTTGGTGTTTATGGGTTGAGAAGTCTGGAAACCGCCACAGCTGCTGGTGATTCACTCTCCTGAAGTCTGCTCTAGCTGCTGCTGATCAGGGCTGCCTTGGGGTCAGAACTGGAGGGGCTCACGTGGGATTGCACTCCCAGGCCAGTGCAATAGACCCTTTCTGCCAGCCTGCCTTCAGCGGGAGATTTGTTTCTCTCTGTTGTTTTGTGGGTACTGTAGCTCTAAATTTTGTTTTGAGTCATTTTTTACATGTATTAGAGGTGATGGGAGCCAGAGCCGCCAGAAGTCCTGTTTCTACTCTTCTGGTTAGTATTTTAGTTATGACTACTTGAGTATTTGAGCCAAGTGGCCAGGGCCCGGTGGATAAGAGATGTACCTGTAGTCAAGAAGACTCATCTTCCTGAGTTCTAATCTGGTCTCAGACACTAGGTTTGCGACCCTGGGCAAGTCACTCAGGTTTCCTCATCTGTAAAATGAGCTGGAAAAAGAAATGGCAAACCATTCCAGTATCTTTGCCAGGAAAACTCCAGATAGGTAATAAAGAGTCAAACATGACTCAAAAATGACAGAAATACAATAAATGATTAGAATCCAAATCTCCAGAATCATTGTTCATGCTAGTATATTGTACTTGCATAGCCTGTTAGTTGTGTGTTGGAAAATATATGGGAATGTATGAATGCATTACAGTATTCTGCTCTTGGAATTTGCAGTCTTTTCTGGGGATACAAGATGTACCTAGGAAAAGCTAATAATCCTTAGAGATACTCATGTGTTTATACCAACTGAGTGATATGAACCATATGTATTGGGTATTTAGGCAGGAGGGAGAGATCAGTATGTATTGGGGTGGTCAAGGAAGATTTCCATGAAGAGGATATGGCTTCAGCTGGATGTGGACATATAGGTAGAATTTGGATAATTATAAAGGAGAGGGAGGAAAGCCATTGCCTTCTGCATAAGACATCTATTCCTCTGGTTTTATAGATGGCAGTCTGTTTTTCATGTACTCTGTCTTCTGTTGCTACCAAACTAGATGCCTTTTTATGTCTTTGGTTTTTCTAATGAGGAAAAAAAAAATATTAAATAGTTAGCTGTACTGATTGAGGAAGAATGACTCAAGAGTCTGCTTCCACTTATCTACATCTTGCTAAGGAACAGCATAAGATTGAAGCAAAAGAGAAAAAGAGACCCATACTGAAAGCTTGATAGCAGATATAAGAATGGTTAGGGTGTTAATTAAACAGAAGTTGGGATAGAATGACCTTTATTGTACCATCCAACTCTGACGTTCAGTTCAACACACATTGAATGCCTACTGTGTACAAATCATTGTGCTAATGACTGGAAGTATAAAGATAAAAACAAAGCAGTCTCTGACCTCAAGGGGCTTACATTTTGGAGGTAGAAGGAGGTTTAAAAAAAAAAGCAAACAATATCCTGTTTTGAGGAAATTGTGTGTGTGGGTATTTTACCTTTTTAAACCTATGTATTTTATTTTATGCATTTAAAAGCATTATTCAGGGGTGGAGTCAAGATGTCGGAGTAGAAACAAGACTTCTGCAGGGCTCTGGCTTCTACCTCATCCAATTCGTGTAAAAAATGACTCTAGACAAACTTTGGAGCCACAGAACCCACAAAATGACACAGAGAAGCTAACCTTCCACTGAGGACAGCCTGGCAGACTGGCAGGAAGCGGCCAGTGAAGCTCTCTAGGAGCCCAGCCCTGCAGGAGCCCAAGGTTTTAGTCTCAGGGTGGCCTGACCAGCACCGGCTGGAAGGACTTCAGATCACCAGCAGTTGTGGTGGTTGCCAGAATTATCAACCTATAGAAGCCAATGACAAAGTGATAGGTCAATGTAGACTTTGCAGGAACAGGAAATTTGGGAGTGCGGTCCAGCCTTTGCCCCCGGGGCAAAAAACAGTTGAAGCTCCAGGGGTGTGCAGCCACCGGTCCTGTGGCTGCTTCACAGCCCCAGGACTGCAGATTGTAGGTGGACCAAGCAACCAGTCTGAGGGATAATTGCTCTTGCTTTAACCTGCTTGGATCTGGATCACTGTTCTGGGTGGAGGTCCTGGGGTATGTGAAAAGTTTGCCAGATAGCGGGTGGACACTTCAGAGAAGGCATCCAACTAATAGCTCCAGCAGCTGCGAAAACCCCAGTGATTGGGATAAAGTTCCCCCTCCTGGTAGCAGAGTTCTACTGTAACAAAAGGCTCAAAAGTCAAGTAATTGAGTGGCAACATGAACAAGCAAAGCAAATAGAGAAATCCAACATTAGACTCCTATTTTGGGGACAAAAATTATCAAAGCATGGAAAAGGAGGAAGACAGTGAAGTCAGAACTCCTGCACCAAATATGAGCTGGTCACAGGCCACAGAGGAGCTTAAAAAGGATTTTGAAAACCAAATAAGAGAAGTGGAGGAAAAATTGGGAAGAGAAATGAGAACGATGCAAGAAAATTATGAAATGAGAGTCAACAACCTGACTGAAGAAAATAATACCTTAAAAAATAGACTAACCCAGCTGTCAAAAGAGGCCCAAAAAGGCAATGAGGAGAAGAATGCCTTAAAACACCAAATTTGCCAGATGGAAAAAGAATCTCAAAAGCTCACTGAAGAGAATCTCATTCCTTCAGAATTAGATTGGAACAAATGGAAGCTAGTGACTTTATGAGAAACCAAGATACTATTAAACAGATCCAAACAAATGAAAAAAATAGAAGGCAGTGTTAAATACCTCTTTGGGAAAACCACTGACCTGGAAAATAGATCCAGGAGAGATCATTTAAAAATTATTGGACTACTTGAAAGTCATGATCAAAAAAAGAACCTAGAAATCATCCTTCAAGAATTCTCAGGGAAAATTGCCCTAATGTTTTAGAACCAGAGGGCAAAATAGAGGTTGAAAGAATCCACCGATCACCTCCTGAAAAAGATCCCAAAAAGAAAACTCCTAGGAATATTATAGCCAGGTTCCAGAATTCCCAGATCAAGGAGAGAATATTACAAGCAGCCAGGAAGAAAGAATTTGAATATTGTGGAAACACCATCAGGATAACCCAGGATCTGGTAGCTTCTACACTGAGGGATCAAAGGGCTTGGAATATGATATTTTGGAGGTCAAAGGAGCTGGGATTAAAACCAAGAATCACCTACCCAGCAAAACTGAGTATCATGTTTCAGGGGAAAATATGGTCATTCAGTGGAATAGAGGACTTTCAAGCATTCTTGATGAAAAAACCAGAGTTGAATAGAAAATTTGACATTCAGATACAAGAAACATGAGAAGGTCAACAGGGAAAAGAAATCATAAGGAACTTATCATAGTTGAACTATTTACATTCCTACATGGAAAAACGATAATTGTAACTTATGAAACTTTTCTCAGTATGAGAATAGTTGAAGGGAATAGAAATGTATATGTGTGTGTGTGTGTGTATAAAATGTATACATATATGTCTATATAGGAGGGTATATGGGCATATGAATACATATATGAGTGTGTGTTTACATGTGTACAGGTATATGTAGAGGGCACAGGACCAATTTAATAGGAAGCAATGATACTTAAAAGGTGAAATTAAGAGGTAAGAGAGCAATATAATGAGAGGAGATGGGGAGAGATAGAATGGGGTAAATTATCTCATGTAGAAGAGGCAAGGAAAAACTGTTACAATGGAGGGGAAGAACAGGAAACCAAAGGGAATGAACCAACCTTATTCTCATTGAATTTGACTTAGGGAAGGAATGACATACACACTAAATAGGGTATCTCACCCTACGGGAGTATAGGGGGAAAGGGGATGAGAGGGGGGATAATGGAAGGGAGGGCAGGCTGGGGGGGAGGGAAGTTGGAAGCACCCACTTTTGGAAAGGGACAGGATCAAAGTAGAGAATACAACAAGTGGGGGGTGGGATATAGTCAGTCTTTCACAATATATCCACTATAGAAATATTTTGCATAGCTACACATGAACAGCTATATTGAATTGCTTATCTTCCCAGTGAAGGTGGGTGATGGCAGAGGAAGGGAAAGAATCTGTAATTCAAAGTTTTAAAATCAAATGTTTAAATATATATACTATTTTATATGTAACTGGGACATGAGATATACAGGTACTGGGGCATAGAGATCTGCCATACCCTACTGGAGAGTCAGAGGGGGCATGGGGGAAAATATGGGAGAGAGCAGATTAGGAGAGGGGATATTCAGTGGGATTGCTGCTTTGGGGTGGTGGGTAGGAAAAATGGGGAGAAATTTTGTAACTAGAGATCTTGAGGAAGTGAATGATGTAAACTAAAAATTAAAAAGAGAATATTTTTAAAAAGCAAACAAATATAATTATTAAACACATCGTAATTTATGGAAGGAGAGAATACTAACAACTTGGGCAGAATGAGGAAAGTCTTCAAGGAAGAGATAGCTCTTGAACTTTGAAGGTAGGAGATTCAAAGAGCCAGAGATAAGGGAGTTCATTCTAGGCACCCTTGTACACAGACCTGGGAGATGGAATGCCAAGTTTGAGATAAAACTAGTAGGCTGTTTTGAGAGGGAGAAATATGAAATAAATCTGAAAAGGTAAGTTGGAGCCATATTGCGGGAGATTTAAATATGCCTTATTATTGAATTTCTATTTATCTTAGTGGTAATAGAAAGCTCCTGAAGATTTTTCAGCAAGAAAGTTACAGGGTTATACTTTTGTTTTAGGAATATTAATTTGGTAGCTGCAGGTAGGGGAGGATAACTTAAAGAGTGGAAGCAGGGAAACCAATGAGGTTTTTGCCATAGCATAGGTGAGAAGTGATGAAGATCATAACCATATGAAAAGAACTGAGACTGGAAAGTGTGGTGGAGGTAGAACATAAAGGACTCATCATGTGATTGAATGAGAGGATTGGGGAAAGGAAGTTGTAAAGTGTGATTCCAGGATTGTAACATTTGAGTTTACCACTAAGAGCAGAAGAATGGAAAGTGGTCCCCTTGACAGAACTAGGGAAAGTTTGCAGTATTGGCAGGTTTTGGAGAAGGTAGATCAATTTCATATTACATATTCTGAATTTGTGATGCTTATGGAATATTCACATGGAGATGTGGGATTGGAATAAAGGAGAGAGATGATTGGAAGATACATAGATTTGGGATGTAATCTGTATAAAAATGATTGCCATGGTAGCGGGTTTGATTGCTAAGGGAGAAAACATGGAGAGGAAAGGCCCTTGAAAGAGACTTGAGGCTCATTTATGATTAGGGAGTAGGAGATAATGCAGCAGAAGAGAGGAGTAGGTTAGGCAGGTTGGAAGAGAATTAGATAGAAGTGACACAGAAGCTAAAGAAGAGAGGACAGTATTTAGGAAGTTGTTATCATTGTTGGCAGTTGATGAGAACTAAGAAAAGGCTGTCACATTTAGCTGTTAAAAGGTTGGTATTAACCTTGCAGAAAGCAGTTTCAGTGTATTGGTGAGGTCAAAAGCCGTGTTGCTATAGGTTAAAAAGTGACTGGAAGGTGAGAAAATAGAGGCAAGAAATATAGAAATTCTTTCTGTATTCTATATTCTTTTCAAGTGTTGAGCTCTGAGACATTCTGTCTTAGAGATCTCTCTAAAAGATCTTGCATTCTCACAGTGTTTGTAAGAGAGATCTAGATTCAAAACTTCACACTTGCTAATGTGCAGGCTCTGTGTTTAAGTCAGGGGCTTTTGAAAGGTTCAGGGGGAAAGAGTAGGAAATATCCTTTTAGTTTGTGTGGTGTACTTAAAAGACAAAGCAGTCAAAAATCGGAGTTCCAATCCCATTTCTGCCTTTCTCTCAATGTGCTGTGTTGTATCATCCCTGGCCTGTTTTTTAGACTAGATGACCACTAAGGTTTCTTCCAACTCTAATATAAGGTTGTTTTATGATTGTACGGTAGTCAGAGGGAAACTCTAATAGGATGTGAGTTTTGAAAGGGGTAGGGAAAGCTTTTTAAAGCCTGATTCGAAACTGTGTACCACCTATGGCTAATATGAATCCTGAATCTTTATGGCAGCCCATTTGGCCTTTTGCCAATAGGAAATGAGTGATTACAACTTAATTTAGTCATGCAGTGTAAATACCAAAGTGTTTATTCTTTGTCTAACCAGAGTTTAAACAAACATATTTGAATAATAATAGTTAATCACAATACTAGTGGAAGTATTATTATCAGGTGAGTGGTATATGTTCCATTTTATACTGCTACTTAATTTAAGCAACTATTAACTATTTGGAATATTCTTTAGATCTTAAGATCAGCCAATGGAATATACATTTTTATATACTTGTAAACAAAACAATAAATGAAACCTTGATTGGTAGTGTCTGCTGATTTTGGTGATATGAACACTCACAATGACAATTTATTATTATTTCTTTTTTAAAGTATTTTATTTTTCCAATTATATATAAAGACCATTTTTAACATTCATTTTTAAAAAATTTGCATTCCATATTATCCTCCTCTTTCCTTCCCCACCCCTCTCCTTAAAATGGTAAGCTATTTGATATAGGTTATATATGTACAATCATGTAAAACACATTTCCATATTAGTCGTGTTATGAAAGAAGAAACAGACCAAAAGGGGGGAAAAAAACCATTAAAAAAAGTGAAAGTAGTATGCTTTGATTTGCACTCAGACTACTATCAGTTCTTTCTCTGCATGTTGATAGCATTTTCCTTAATGAGTCCTTTGGAATTGTCTTAGATCATTTTATTAAAGAGAAGAGATAAGTCATTCATAGTTGATCATTGCACATTGTTGCTGTTACTCTGTACGATGTTCTTCTGGTTACCGTTTCAATTTGCATCAGTTCATGCAAGAAAGATAACATTTAAGATTCTAAATCAAGTAGAGGATAGCATTGTGAACCATTTAATAGAAATAGGGATGTTAGGAGGGAAAATAGAATCTTAGATTCAGAGCTAAAAAGGACATTAATTATTATCTAGCTCTAGCCCAATACTTCATTTTACAGATAAGGAAACTGAGTTTAATAGTAAAGATTTCGTACTATCATGTGAGAAATGTAAAAATTGTTTTCTTTGAGAACTCTAGGGTTTTGCTACTAAAATTTGTGGTACTCTGAGGACCTTTCTGCCACCCATGTTAAAATATTTGTTATTTTGTTGAATTCAGGTGGTAAAAGACTTTGATCTTGGGCTAGGACCAGATTAGCAACAGGGACATGCCAAATGGTGATCAAGAGCTGAGCTGTAGCATTGATGCCATGAATCTAGACCGAGGTAGTAGTAGATTCCAGCATCTCTGCTGAGGATGCTGATTGACTTGAGCCATTCACTTGGTAGCACCTCCTGGAATCTTAACCAGGGATCAGAGAAGATAATATATGTAAATTTTTTTAAAATTTTATCTTATCTTAAATTTTTATTGACATATTTGGTTTTCATAATTAACCTTCATTTTCATATGTATGCCTCCCCCTCTTTACTTCCTAAAGAGTTATTCTTATAACTAAGAAGAAAAAAATTATCAAAACTTGCCACATCAACTAAGTCTGACAGCATTACATTGCTCCATTCCTGTATTCCCCAGCTTCTTCAAAGAAAGGAAGGAAGTCCATTTTCTTATCTCTTCTTGGAGTCCAAACTTGGTCATTCTAATTACACAACATTTAGTTATTTTTTTCTTTTAATTTGTATTGTTATAATTATCGTCTATGTATCAAAGCTGTGGCTAAGGAGAATTCTTAATCAAATCAGGTATCGCTGCAATCTCAAAAAATAAAGCAGTATTCATTTTGATTATGAAGGACTGAAAAGCTTTTACACAAACTACATTGGAACAGCTAAAATAAAAAAGAAATCTGTGGATTGTGGCAGGGAGGGGGATTTTTATATTAGATATCTATTAAGAAATATCCAAACTATTCCTATAGGGCTATAAAACTGTGCATACCCTTTAACTTGGTGATTCCACTACTAGGTCAGTATCCCAAAGAGATAGTTTTTTAAAAAGGAAAAGGAAAAAGCCCTATATGTTCAAAAATATTTATAGCAGCTCTTTTTGTGGTGGCAGAGTTGAAGATTGACGGGATGCCTATCAATTGAGAAATGGCTGAACAAGTTGTAGAATATGGTTATGATGGAATACTATTGTGCTATAAGAAATGATAATAAGCAGAATGCTTTCAGAAAAACCTGGGAAAACTTACGTGAACTAATATGAAGTGAAATGTGCAGAACCAGAACATTGTATACTGTAACAGCAATATTATATGATGATCGGTTGTGAATAATTTAGCTTTTCTGAGCAATATAGTGATTTGTGATAATGCTAATGGACTTATGAAAAATTCTGTCTACCTCCAGAGAAAGAACTGATGGAGTTTGAATGCAGATTGAAGCATACTTTTTAAATTTTCTTTTATTTTTTTGAGATTTCTTTTTGTGTTTTCTTTTGCAGTTTGGCTGATATGGAAATATGTTTAGCATCACTGCATATGTACAATCTGCATCAAATTGCTTACCTTCTGGGGGGGAAGGGGCTCAAAATTAAAAAAAAATTGTTTTTACATGTAATTGGAAAAAATAGGGGAAAAAAGATATCCAAGAATTATGGGATATATATATATATATATATATATATATATATATATATGACCAAGGTCCATTTCCCAGTGAATAAATGGTCAAATGATACAAACAAACAATTTAAAAAATATATGAACTATTAATAACACTATGAAAGACTTATCCAAATAACTAATAATAAGAGAAAGACAAATCAAAACATTAGGAAGTTCACTTCATACCTACCCAGTTGACGAAGATGGCAAGGTTTGGAGAGAGTCAATGTTGTAGGGGCTGTGGGAAGATGGGTATATTAATTAATATTCTGTTGGTAGAGCTGTGAAGTTTTCCAACCATCCTAGAAAGCAGTTTGGAATTACAGTTAAAAAAAAAAAGTGACTAAAATCTCCATTCCTTTTGGCCAAAAAATATTACTACTAGGCATTTAACTCAAGGAGATCAAAGATAGAAAAGTACCATATATACCAAAACATATCTAGCAACACTTTTGTGGTAGCAAATTACCAGAAACAAAAGATATCTTTTAGCTAAATGTGGTACATTTGTATAAATGTACTATTTATTACTTGAATATAGGAAACTGACTTGAAGAACAGAGAGGCATGGGAAAGAATGAACTGTTGCCAATGGGTAGTAAGCAGAGCCAGGAAAATAACATACACACAAAAAAGTGATTTATAAATTGTAAAGCTATATAAATGTGCCCTACTGTTACCACTAAGCTAAACCAGCTGGCATTGACTAGGGCATGACAACATCATTGGAATAAGCGTATGACTACTTTGAAGGATGTACTACTGAGTTTTTTTTCCTCTTTAAAATGTATGAGTGACTCTGGGAAGGGGAGGGGTTATTGGAAATAACTCTGATGATATAAAAAACAGATGACATCAATAAAAACTTTTTTTTTAAGAATTCTTTGGTCATTTCAAACTGTTAAAAAACATTGCTCTTATAAGTACTCTTGGGGCAGCCAGGTAGCACAGCGAGTAAGAGCACCGGCTCCAGTGTTGGAATGACCTGGAGATCGAATCCCAGCCTCAGACACTTAGCAACCACCCAGAAACACCTGGCCGTGTAACCTTGAGCAAGTTACTTAACCCCAATTGCTTAGGGGCGGACAGGTGGCTCAGCAAGTAAGAGCACGGGCTCCAGTGTCGGAATGACCTGGATCAAATCTGGGCTCAGATACTCAGCACCACACCCGGAAATAACTGGCCGTGTAACCTTGAGCAAGTTACTTAACCCCGATTGCTTAAAAAAAAAAAAGTACTCTAGTGCAACTTAGTATGTGGATCGTGAAGAGAGTCAATCTCCTCCTTATTCCATTTACTTTTATGTTTTTAAATTGCCAAGCAGCATTTTAAGTTCATCTTTCCTCCTCTAGTTGGAGACCAACCTTATTAATTTCAACTCCACAGCATTTTCCTAATTGAAATGGCAAACTCTCCAAAAAGCAGTTAAGTGTACAGATTCGCGTCTTATTTTACTTCCCAAAGCTCTTTCACACCAGTGAAATAGCATCTCAGGTTCTCAAGTTTTTCCATTAAAAAAAAATGATCATACTCCATTCATATCATTTTGTAGATTTTTTTATTTGAAATATCTTACAGTGATAACATCACATCTCTCCAAAGTTCATATATTTGCCTTTTGTCATTCTCCTGGTATCTTAAGGATCACACAGTTGCCAAATTTCACATTTAGAGAAGACATTGGAAGTCATCATGCCCAGTTCTTTCATATTACTTTTAAAGGATAAAGGACCCACAGTGATAAAGTGATTTGACTAAGGTTATAAAGTTAGTTACTTGCATGACTAAGTCTCTGGAGCCCAGGGATAGCAAATCTGAGGTCTATTTTTTCCACAAACCATAGCTTCCTCATATACTATAGAATTTTTGCCTGTCTGATTTGGAATATTTTTTCCTCATCATTTCTTTACCCAAAGGCACAACCAATCTCTTAATTTTATCACCCTTCATATGGTGGTTTTCATGTGAGGATTTAACACAGGTCACTTAAAAGTTTTGACTCCAACTCTCATCTCCTTGATTTTTTTTATAACATTGCAGAACATACAACACTGTGCCCTATATTATAAAAGGGCTTTTTATTTTTTAATTTTGTCAGTAGACAGGAAGAATATTAATATTTACTTCACAAAACCTTTGTGGTAGGGGCTGACTTTTGTTTGGAGTCTGTGCCATGTGGGAGGTATGATGGTGCTCTTGGTACTATTTAGGCTTTATCTTAGTTTTTAGTGGAGAATCCTTTCACCAAACTCAGTGTTTGTTGCCACAGTAGTGGCAAACAAATAAACCAGACATAGTCATTATTTCACAGAGATAAGGATAATATCACCTTATTTTTTGTCGCCTATATTTATAAAATGCTTTCATATTTCATTATCTTGCGCAGGGGTCACACACAGCTAAGCTATACAGTCCTGTAGGGTAGGTTGAACAGATATTATTCTCATTTTATAACTGAGAAAATTGAGATTTAACAAGCTTCAGTGACTTGCCAGAGGTCATAAAAGTAATAAATGTTAAATCCAGGGGAAAACCTAAATTTCATTATAGTCAAAATTGTTCAATAGACAAGCATTTGTTGTCTGTTATGTGCCAGACATTGTATTAGATGCTGAGAATACAAAGACAAATGACTTGATCCCAGTCTGAAAGAGCTTACATTCCATATGGGGAGAACAGCATTATAACATTAATACATATAAGAGTATGCAAAATAAATAAAAAGTGTCTGGTGAGATGATGTAAGCTGAAATTGAAAAGGACACTGGGGATTCTAAGTGGAGGTGAGGATGTACTGCTGCATTCAAGTAAGTGTGGCCGGGGTGGGGACGGACAGCACAAGCTGTGACCAGGTGCGGAGCTGCAGAGGACGGAAGCTTGTATTTTATTCTAGAAGTGCTACAGATCAATTGGAGGTTATTGATCAGGGGTCAGTGACACAGTCAGGCTTGTGTTCTGGGATTATCATTTTGGAAGGTGAGTGGAAGGTGTATATGTGAGCCTGATACCAGCAAGGAGGCTCAGGCACTAGACCAGTTGAGAGGTGATGAGGAGGGCCTAAGCTTGGGTGGTGGGCATGTGAATTGAGAAGGGGACAAGTGTGAGAGACTGTTGATAGATGACATTACCACAGACATTTAAAAGCAGTGTGTAAAGTTATGAACTGATCTAACCATTTTGGAGAGCAATTTGGAATTATGTCCAAAACGCCATAAAACTGTGCATATCCTTTGACCCAGCAATACCACTACTAGGGCTGTATCCCAAAGAGATCCTAAAAACAGGAAAAGGACCCACATGCACAAAAACATTTATAGCAGCTCTGTTTGTGGGGGCAAAGAATTGGAAGTTGAGGGGATGCCTTGGTTGGAGAATGGCTGAACAAGCTGTGGTATATGAATGTAATGGAATTCTGTTGTTCTGTAAGAAATGATGAGCAGGTGGACTGCAGAAAAGCCTGGAAAGGCTTGAATGAACTGATGCTGAGTGAATTGAACAGAACCAGAACATTGTCCACAGTAATGGTAACATTGGGTGATGACCAACTGTGATAGACGTAGCTCTTGTCAACAGTGCAAGGATCTAAGACAATTCCAAGAGACTCATGATGGGAAATGCTATCCACATCCAGAGAAAGAACTAGGGAGTCTGAGTGCAGATGGAAGCAGACTATTTGCTCTCTTTTGTTGTTGTTTCTTCCTTGTGGTTCCTCCTATTGCTTCTAATTCTTCTTTACAATATGACTAATGTGAAAATATGTTTAATATGAGTATATGTATAGCCTATATCTGATTGCACACCATCTTGAAGAGGGGAGGGAAAGAGAGAAAATTTAGAACTCAAAATCTTACAGAAGTGAATACCAAAAACTAAAAATAAATAAAATAGCAACGTATGAAGGGAATTATTAAAATCCTATTAACAAGTGGAAATTTGAAATATAGATTTGAGATCAGAGTACATTGTTTCCCAGTTCTGCTATTTAATATGCTGGTCACCTTGGGCAAGTCACTAAACCTTTCTGGGCCTTGACTTTCTCATCTCAATAATGGGGGGATTAGACTGACTGATCTCTGAGGGTCCCTTCTGTCCTGAAGTTCCAGTTATCTCCTGGCTCTGTAATTTTTCAGAGGTTGCTGTATTGGGAAGCTTTACCCTTCTCACCTCTTGGAGCCCTTCATGCTTCAGCTCAAGTGCCCCCTCCTACCAAAGACCTTTCTTTCCTTCCCAAATTTTTTACTCTCTCTCACTATCCACCCTCCACTCTGTGACTTTTTGTTTTATATTTGGCCATTAGTGCATGTTTCCTCCAAGTAGAATGTAAATTTTTTGACAGTTAAACCTTTAAAAAAAAAAGCAACTTTGTATCCTCTGTGCTTCTCATAGTACTTGATACATAGTAGGAATTTAATAAATGCTTATTGAATTGAATTAAATTGCTTACTTTGTGCAAAGTGCTGTGCTTGACTGAGGAGCTTAGGTTCTACTGAATGGATACACTATAAACACAAGGTACTATTAGGAAGAAAGGAGAAAAGGAGGCTAATCATGACAGGGCCTTAAATGAAGGGCTGTCATTTGAGCCCAGTTTTAAAAAAGATAAAGATTGGGGGGGGGGGGGGAGGCAATTGGTGTTAAGTGACTTGCCCAAGGTCAAGTGTGACCAAGTATATGAGTCCAGATTTGAACTCAGGTTTTCCTGACTCCACGGCCTCTGCTTTATTCACTGCGCCACCTAGCCACCAAAGATGGTGAAAGTCTATTTTGTGGGGCAGCCAGGTAGCACAGCGAGTAAGAGCACCAGCTTCAGTGTCTGGATGACCTGGGGATGGAATCTGGGCTCAGACACTTAGCACCCACACAGAAACACCTGGCTGTGTAACCTTGAGCAAGTTACTTAACTCCAATTGCTTAGGGGTGGCCAGGTGGCTCAGCGAGTAAGAGCACCAGCCTCAGTGTCGGGATGACCTGGGGATCGAATCTGGGCTCAGATACTTAGCACCACACCCAGAAATAACTGGCCGTGTAACCTTGAGCAAGTTACTTAGCCCCGATTGCTTTTAAAAAAAAAAAGGAAGTCTGTTTTGTTTTGTTTTTTTCTTTTTATCCCAGTGCCAAGGACTGGTAAGCGATTTTCTATCTGGTAAGCGATTCAGTTCAGCAGGCATTCGTTAAGCTCCTACAAGGGCTTAGGCACTGTACAAGTAATATTTCATCCTTAAAAACTCCTTAAGTGGCCCAACTCAAGTTATTTCATTTCCCTTTGAAAGCCCTAGTACAAGGTGACTACATTTATCGCCTCCACATTACATCTCACTTCTCGTTGTTTTTCAGTTGAGAGCCCACTACATCTCACTTCTCATTGTTTTTAAGTTGAGAACCTGATGTCATCAATCAATTTAAATTATTCTTTTCAAAATTATTAGTGATCTCATAATTGCCAGCTCCAACTTCCTTTTTAACTCCTGTGCAGTGTTTGATACTGTTGACCAGCCTAGCTTACCTCTCCTCTCTGGGTTTTCTGTACTATTTTAGAAGTCATATCTTTTCCAGGGAAAATAAAATGTATTGCAATGAATAATTACTTCTTAATCCCGTTACTAAGAATCTTATTTTTAGGTCTTTAACTTGGTGTCATAAGGAGTGTTAGTAACATCTGCCGACTAGCAACACAAAGCAGGTACAAGGCATTTACCAAGGGAGCAGAAGAAACTTGACTTTGTCTAATATGCTTACACCTGATGGGGGGAACAAGCTTAAAACAAAAGAAAATATGAGATATAGACCTGTACCTTTGTGTTTCCTCCCATGAATCACTTTATTGGAATAGTTGGTGATAAATCATTAATCTTAAGTCTTCCCAAAACAGAGATTTACTTCAGAATATTGGGCATACTGATGTCACTGCCACATTAAGTACTTCTAATTTCTGGTCTTTAATGGTGGTAGTTTAGTGAGTACAATACTATTAATTGGTTCCTACAGATTTAATATTAGTAGGAATTCCTGGAAAATGTTAAGATTGTCTCAATAATTTTGGCATTATATTAAATTTGGGTTTTAGCATTTATACATGATCTAAACTGTTCCTAAAATAAATGTTTGTTAATACCTAGTAGCTGGACTAAATAATGACTTGGAAAGATGTGGACAATTAGAGAGGACTCCATGGAAGAGACTTCCCTACTTTAAATAGGGAAATAGTTAAACAGAATTTTAACAGAGGACACTTTTTTTTAAGTGATAATCTTGGTCAAGCATCATTAACAAAATAGATTTTTTTCAAAGATGATAAATGTCACATTTAGGAATTATTATGGTGCCATATTTAACATAACATGGTAGTGCTTTTTGGGAATATACAATCCCCAAATATCGCTGTTTTTCCTCTAGGCTTTTTTTTTTCCAGAGTACTTCCGCTTTATAAGTAATTCTTTTTACTTATCAGCATTTATTTAATACCATGGAGCTTGGCAACTTAAGATAACATAACTACATATCAGTAAAAAGGAAATGTGATAGCACAATCCATAGGCATGTAGCTAGTATGTCTGAATTGGAAGGGACCTTATTGATGATCTTATCTAAGCCCCTTCATTTAGGAAGTCCGGAAGCTGAGGCACAAAAGGGTAAAATGAGTTGCCTGAGATCATACAGTTTTAGAAAGTAGCAAAGCCAGGAGTTGATTTTTGGCTTTCAGAATCCAATAAAGTTCTCTTACCATTACACCACGTTGTCCTCTTCTGTGCTTTCCACTGGTGTATATATACCATTCTGCCCCAAAGAATACCTCATAGCATAATCATTTGGAAACCATGATATTTGGTCTAGATCCCAGAAGCAATATTAGGAGGAAGTTCTAAAAATTTTATTACATGTTGTCATGTACACATTAGTTACAATATCAACTTTTCTCCCTAGGTTGTTTTTTCATAAGTGAAGATCAATTTAAAAGGTTTTTTGCCTGTGTACATATTCTATATATGTTGTACAGATTTCGCCCATGTGTTTACTCTTCATTAAATTCATCACCACAGAACTGTGTTTGAAGATAAAGAGAAATTACTGTTCTGTGCACAGTTTACATTTTCATTCTGAAATGTTCAGAAGGTTCAGTTCAGAAACTTGCTGTCATTCAGAGCTACATTTTTATGGGATTATTTACAAAGCCTTATCTATGAGGAAGGCTTGATATTTGAAATAAGACTTTCTGAAATGCTAATGGAATTGTATTCTTATGAAAACTCTGTAAACCCCCCCCCCCGCCGCCATTTTCTATCTTTCCTTTCTTACTTCTCCCCAATTAAGGTACAGTATTTTAGAATGAAAGTAGGTATGCATCAGCAGTCTGTCAGAACGTAGAGATGGCACATAAAGAGAACTTGTATGCAAAATTCTGTAGTAGTCAGTGTATGAATATAACAGCTGTCTTGGAAGGTAAAAGGATGTCTTCTCTGAGAGAGTGGTAAGATTGAGTCTGAACCATTTTATGTCCAACAACATGTGCACTAGAACTTGGGTCATGATTTACCATTTTATAGGAAAAGACTTCAAGTGTAAAGTATTCCTGTTTGAGATTATGTCTGTGAGTAGAATATGAATAAAGATGAGTTGGCGAACTCTCTGAAAGGGGCCTATTATCTCTATTTAGTTTATAGTTTAGAAGAGGCAGGGTGGTATACTGAATTTACAGTTTGGAAGACCTAGCATTTAGTTCCATTTCTAAAGTTAAACTTGTCCTGTACTCTTAGCAATTCAATTAACAAAACAATCAGTTTTTGCCTCTACAAAGTAGAAATAAAAAGGCTATAATACTTGCATAGCCAGCTTGACCAGTTCTGAGGAAAGTACTTTGTAAGTTAGGAAGTATTATAGAAATATCAGTTATTTTGATGAGTTATTTTGTGATACTTCATGCAATATTAAAACTCTGTCTCCTAGAAAAGTAGTACAGGTTGCTACTCCATAGCAAACATCATTTCATAGATGAAAGTTTTTTTTAGTGTTACTGACATGTGTTTGGAGGAGAACTGTAATTGAAATCATATATAATTTCTTATGTCACTCCTATAAATGCTAGTACTTTTTATAGTTACTATAGTAAATGTGCTGTTCCAGGCTATAAGACATTAAGGTCTTTGGTCTCTGAAACATCATGTCCATCCATTCAGTTTAAGAAGAATTAAAAGGATTATTGAGAATTTATTTTAATAGACTGTTATCAGCTATACCGGGTATACTTTTCATTATTCTCTTCCCTCCATCATTTATTCTGTAATGCCTTACCATTACAAGTGTCGAAGCTTGCACACAAATTAAAATTCTTTTCACATTGGATTTTGCTGTAGATTGGAACCTTATTTTCTCGTCACTGATCTCCTCTGAGGTGCATCATGTAGAAATACAGACTGTGTAAGGGGAAGATGCAAATTAAGAATGCATTCAGACAGGAAATGCAAAAATTAAAGGTTTTTATAGCACTATTAACTCAGCTCCAGTTTCTGTGATGTTACTTGGAGGTTGTTCAGTTTAAACCATACTGGTGAGTAAGGTGAAATATAGGTGATACAATATTGAAATAGTTATCCCTGAAGAAATGAACATTATACTTTGTTTGATACAGTTTCTGTTGGGTGGATTTAGTTTTGGACAATAATTTCCTCTTCTATTTTGGTTTTAATATTTCTTTTTAAATTCAGATTTCTTTTAGTAGTCTTTTAGCATTTGAACATGAACATCATAGAATTTTAGAGCTAGACTTATTCATTCGACGACCATTTATTGTCTACTTTGCAGAGCAATATACTAGATGGTGAGAGAGGTAGAGATAATTAGCACATGATTCCTGATTTCACAGAGCTCACAGTTTGGCAGGGGGTGAACATGACCTATATACATCATGATAGCTCTCTTTTCAGGTTATTTAGAAAGCTGTTATGTGCACAAGGGATTGTTTTACTTGATCCTAGAGAACAGAACAAGGAAGAATATGTGGAAGTTGCAGAAAGGTAGATTTCAACAATAATTTTTAAAAAGCTTTCTGATAATTAGATGCCTTGGGAAGTATTAGACTCCCTTTCACAAGTAGTCTTCAAAGTCTGGTTGAACACTTCTTGAGATATTGTAGAGGAATTCTTATTCAGATATGGACAAGATGGCTTCTGAGAAACCTTACAATTCTGAGATCAGTGAAGTCTCTGTTGTGTAATTAACTGTACAACAAATATACAATAAACAAATATGGAGAATTGAATGATTCTCTAACAAGAGCCTGAGATTGTTGTTTGAGGTTCAAAGAAAGGTCATTCTTTACTTAGGGCTGGACAAGTACATATAGACTTCAGAGAAGAGATGGTATTTGAGCTAGGCTTTGAAGGATAGGTTGTATTTCTTTTTATTTGTTTGTTTGTTTTTAGATTTCAGCATTCACATCCACAGGATTTTGAGTTCCAGATTTTCTCCCCTTCTCTCACCCCCCACCCCAGGATGGCATGCATTCTGATTACCCCTTCCCCCTAGTCAGCTCTCCTTTCTATCACACAACCTCCCTCCCCCCATCCCCTTCTCCCTTACTTTCTTATAGGGCAAGATAGGTTTCTAAACCCCATTGCCTGTATATCTTATCTCCCATTTGCATGTAAAAACAATTTTTAACATTTATTTTTAAAACTTTTGAGTTCCAAATTCTCTCCCTTCTTCCCCATCTACCCTCATTGATAAGGCAAGCAATTCAATATAGGTTATACATGTGTAGTTATGCAAAACACTTCCATTATAGTCATGTTGTGAAAGACTAAGTATATTTCCCTCCTTCTTATCCCACCCCCCACTTACTCTATTTTCTCCTTTGACTCTATCCCTTTTCAAAAGTGTTTGCTTCTGACTACTCCCTCCCCCAATCTGCCCTCCCTTCTGTCATCTCTGCCCCCCCCCATCTCCTTCCCCCTTACTTTCCTGTAGGGTAAGATACCCATTTGAGTGTGTATGCTATTCCCTCCTTAAGCCAAATCTGATGAGAGGAAGGTTCACTCATTCCCTTCTTCCCCTCCACTGTGAAACCTTTTTCTTGTCTCTTTTATGTGAAATAATTTACCCCATTCTCTCTCTCCCTTTCTCTTCCCAATATGTTCCTCTCTCACCCCTTAATTTTATTTTTAGATATCATCCCTTCATATTCAATTCACCCTGTGCCCTACCTCATCCTCTGCCTATCTATACATACATACACACACACACGTGTGTGTGTGTTTTTCCTCCTAAATCTGAGAAAAGTCTCATGAGTTACAAATATCATTTTTCCATGTAGGAACGTAAAAAGTTCAACTTTAATAAGTCAGTTTTGATTTCTCTTTCCTGTTTACCTTTTCATGTTTTTTTTTATTTTTGTATTTGAAAGTCTGAATTTTTATTCAGCTCTGGTCTTTTCATCAAGAATATTTGATTTCATTGAATGTCCATTTCCCCCCCGAAGTATTAAACTCAGTTTTGCTGGGTAGGTGATTCTTGGTTTTAATCCTAACTTCTTTGACCTGGAATATCATATTCTAAACCCTTTGATCCCTTAATGTTGAAGTTGTTAGATGTTGTGTTATCCTGATTGTATTTCCACAATACTCAAAATGTTTCTTTTTGGCTGTTTGCAATATTTTCTTCTTGTCCTGGGAGCTCTGAAATTTGGCTACAATATTCCAAGGGGTTTTCCTTTGGGGATCTCTTTCAAGAGGTGATTGGTGGATTCTTTCAATTTCTGTTTTACTCTCTGGTTCTGGAATATTAGGGCAGTTTTCCTTGATAATTTTTTGAAAGATGATGTCTAGGCTCTTTTTTTGATCATGGATTTCAAATAGCCCAATAATTTTTAAAATATCTCTCCTGGATCTGTTTTCCAAGTCAGTGGATTTTCCAATGAGATGTTTCACACTGTCTTCTATTTTTTCATTCTTTTGGTTCTGTTTTATAATTTCTTGACTTTTCATAAAGTTATTAACTTCCATTTGCTCCATTCTAATTTTGAATGAATTTTCTTCAGTGAACTTTTGAACTTCCTTTTCCATTTGGCCAATTCTGCTTCTTAAGGCATTCTTCTTCTCATTATCTTTTTGGACCTCTTTTGCCATTTGGGTTAATCTGTTTTATAAGGTGTTGTTTTTCTTCAGTATTTTGGGGGGTCAGTAGGTTGTATTTCAAGGCAGAGATGAGGTGTGAACTGGGAAGGGGGAAGAGGGCCTGAATGAATTCCATGGTAGTAAACTGAAGAAATGGCAACCGTTTGGGTACTATATTGATGATTTGGACATCTGACAATTTAACATTGGCTTTATTTTTTTTTTAATTCCACAGGTATAAATAATATATATATATTTTTTAAATTAAACATCATTGTTTTGTAGCTAAAACAGTGTTTCTGAAATTGCAAACCAGTAGTTTTCTAATCAGCATACATATCAGTTATTACACAGAATGGGAGCCAGCACCAAGTACATGATCAAGGAGACCAAAATTGTCAGCATTTTCAGAAAAACTGTTTTGTCACTTTAAATTTACATCCTGTTGGGTAGACCAGAAACACATAAATTTCTATTTGCCAGCATCCTTCTTTGATTCTCCCTGCCCAAGTGTCTTGTCTCTACATAGACATCTCACCTGATTTTTGTGGATACATAATAATTGCTTCCCAGCTTACTATCCAAGAGTCATTTCAAACCAATAGTAACACTTCAGTGTCATTCCCTATTGTTTTGGCTAGAGATAATTTCTGGGATACTTACTGTGAATTTATTTTAATAAGATCTGTGATTTTATTAAACGTGGATATTGTGTTTTTCAATGCATATTGCTATCCTTCCAAGATGTTTCATGAGTTGCCTTGGGTAAAAAAAAAAATGAGTCAGACATAGATACATAAAACCATCATATCATGGGCTGGGCATTTTACAAAGTAATAGGGTTTTAAATAAAAAGCAGTTGAGATAGTTCTTGCCCTCAAGGAGCTTGCTCTCCAAGGAGCGAAGATATCTCCTGAAGGGAAGTTAGAAAAGGAAGGTGGGGTATGGAGATGGTGGGGAGTAGCCCAGAATTCTAGTTCTGGACATGATAAGTGGAAAGCTCACTTCTCAGAGCTGGTCATCCCAGGGCAGAATCTAAGGTTCTGGTGGGGTGAGATTGATTTGATAACCAGAGTGGAATCAGCATAGTCAAGAGATAGAAGACTAGGAATCCTTTAGTAGTCATCTTGCTCTCTGAATTTAGCTGCTCCGTTGCTAGGTCCCTATATATACTTTTCCCAGCCTGATAGAACCTGCAAAAACCAGCTGCTAAGGTAGTGTTATAAACAATAGAATAAAAGAATTATGAAGCTCTTATTTAACACTTTTGTGATTTTTTTAATCACAGAAACAATAATATAATAGTTATTTCAAAATTTTTGTCTCATTACTATAATATGCTTTTTGAGAGTGTATATATCCAATTCACCTTATCACTTCATAGAAGAGGAAACTGAAATTCCAGAGCAATTCAATGATTTGTCCAAGGTAAAACAGCTTATTAGTAGTGACAGACATAGGACTTTTATTTACTGGTGGTGTAGATACTACTTATTGTAACAACATTCTGTCTAAGGAGTAAAACTATAGAAATAGTATGTGCTTAAACTGAATCCATATAGAAATAACTGGAGCATTTTTTTTTCCTTTTTGAAGGGCAATTGGGGTTAAGTAACTTGCCCAAGGTTACACGGCTAGTTTGTGTGTGTGTGTGTGTGTGTGTGTGTGTGTGTGTGTTAAGTATCTGAGGCAGGAAGCGAACTTGGGTCCCCCTGACTCCAGGGCTGGCGCTTTACTCATTGCACCACCTAGCCGCCCCCTTAACTGGAGCACTTTTAAAAAGTAGATTTTTATTAACAACTTTTGCCTTTTCATCGCCAGAATTTTCCCATGTATTCTTTCTTCTCTCCCAGAAGCTATCCCCTAACAAAGAATGAAAAGGAAAAAAAAATAACTAATACATCAAAAAAGTCTGATTATATACAGTGTGCTCTTTCTTTTACTCCTCTCCTCTGCAAAGAATTGGGTAAAGCACCTTCTTTTGGGCTAAGCATGACCAATATGATTCTTCTGGTTTCACTTGCTTTGTTATTTTTCTTTCCATGTATATAATTGTAATAGTTGTATATATTTTCTGAATTCTTTTTACTTCACTTTGCATCAGTTCATTTGAGTCTTCCTATAGTTATCTGTATTTGTGATATTCATTGTAATATTCCGTAACTGGAACATTTTCAAAAGTTATCTTAACTATACAGTAGTATTGTTTAAATGGCTTCATATTTATATGTCAGAGTTTTGTTTATTGTTTATATCACTTTTACTTTCCAATGCCTTCTGTTCCCCCATAGACATGGCCTCTCTTGTAATAAATTAAGTGTAATTAAAAATAACAAATCCATGAATTGTCCCCAACTGAAAATGTTTGTCTCATTCCACACCTATTTCATTTATTTCATATTTCACATGAATATTTCAATTTGTTATGGCTTAATAATTATTTCACAATATATTCAGTCATTCCCTAGTCAATAGGAACGCACTTTCATTCCAGTACTTTGCAATTAAAAATTTTTTGTAAGTCATATTAAAAACAAAAACATCCAGAACCACATGATTATCTCAACATGTGCAAAAAAAAAAAAAACCCTTTGACTAACTATAACACTAATTAATGCTAAATATACTACAGACAAAGGAAATTTTTTGAATGTAATAAAAACTATTTAAAAACGAAAGCAATCACCATATGCAGTGGGAGTATACTAGAAATTTTATCAGTAAATGCAGGAGTAAAGATGCCTATTCTCTTTCCTGTTCTTTGATATAGTTCTAGAAATGCTAGCTTTAGCATTAAGATAGATGAATGAAATTAAAGACGTAAGAACAGACAAAAAGGTAAAATTATTCCTGTTTGCTCATGATGTAATGGTTTAATTTAAAAAAAAAAAACTAGGACATCAGCAGCAGATAAATGAGACAATTTATAGTGCTGACAAAATTAGAAGCTTCAAAATAAACCCCCAGAAATATTTCTATAGACTAATCAAGTTCAAAAACCAGTAATTAAAGGGGAAATCTTAATTAAAATAACTACAAAATGCCTAAAATAAAAAAACCCACCCTACCAAAGTACACAAAATGTCTGTTGATTCAATTATAGAGTGCACTTTAAAGAAATGAAGAACAACTCAAATAGCTGAAAGAATAATGCCAATATAATAAAAATGGTGATACCACCAAAGGTAATTTATAATTTTAATAATATGTTACTCACGCTCTTAAAGGGATGCTTTGCAGGACTTGATAAAATAATAACAAAATTAACTTGGAGAAAAAGATCTGAAATGAAATATCAAGATAAATAATGAGGGGGGAAAAAGAGATGAAGGGGCAGGACCAGATCTCAAACTATATTATATAGCTACAGTTATAAAAACCATTTGATAATGGCTAAAAAATAGAGAGATTAGTTGAACATAATAGACAAAGGAGAATTAGAAACAAGACTCAATACCAGATTTGATAAACCCCAAAACACATTATGTAAGAAAAAACTCCCTATTTAATTAAAAGAAAACTGGAAAACAGTCTAGCAAAAATTAAACTTAAACCTACATATTGCATAATAAAATTTAAAATGATCGCAGCATTAAAAAAAAAAAAGGAAAGGAGTAGGTCATGTGCCTTTTACAGCTGAAGGTAAGAGATGGATACTTAACCAAACAAGGGATAGAGGTGACTGATTACAAAAGGCAAAAATAAGCTAACTTTGATTACATGAAACTGAAAAACTTATATACAAATAAAACCAGTGCATCTAGAATAAGAAGGAAAGTGGTTGAATGAGAAAAATATCTTGGTATTAAATTTCTCAGATGAGAATTTATCGTCCAAGATATATAAACAATTAACAGATGTGTAAAACTAATACCCTTTCCTCAGTAGATAAGTGATATGAACAAACAGTTCTCTGAAGAATTATAAACTGTTAACACCCATATGAAAGAATGTTCCAGGTCACTAATAATAAGAGAAATGCAAATCAAAACAACCCTGAGATTTTATTTCACCCTGAAAATTGGCAGAGATAACAAAAGATGGAAACAGTCAATTCTGAAGGAGCTTTGGGAGGATAGGCTTGCTAGTGCATTGTTGGTGGAGCTGTGAATTGGTACTTTTTGGAAAGCAGCTTGCAATTATGTAAATAAAGTGATGAAAATATCCAAATCCTTTGACCCAGAGATTCTACTAGTAGGTTTATACCCTAAAGAAGTCATTAATAAAAAGAAAGCCCTCTCACATACCAAAATATTTATAGCACTTTTCTTTGTGAATAAGAAACAATGTAGATTCCTATCAACTGGTTAATGGTTAAACTAATTGCAGTACATTAATGTAATGGAATATTACTGCATTATAATAAATGAGAAATGTAAGTACAAATAAACATTAAAAGACTTACAGGACATGATATAGAGCCAACAAAATAATACACACAATTACTGCATCAATATAAATGGAAAGAACACAAAAAGTCAAAAAAAGAGTATTACACTAAAGAAAAGATAAAAAAGAAGATACCCTCACTCCACTCCTTGGCAGAAGTGGTAACTCAAGTACAGAGTATTGTATATATTTTCAGACTTTTCAATCAATTTGCTGATTTTTTGCCCCTCTTCTTTCTCTATGTCTTAAAAATATTTTTTATGTGTGGGATGGCTCTCTGGGCATGGCAGGGTAAAAGGATGCTGAGAGAAATTCTGGTGATTTTTTTTTTTTGAGAAACCTAAAAGATATTTTTAAAAAGATTCTGTGTGTGTGTGTGTGTGTGACACCATTACCTGTACCTTTGACATCCTCATAGGTTCTCTCTTGGTCATTTGTGAAACTACCAATATTTGTTTGAAATGTTACTCCTTGTGGCTTATTAATTACTGGAAGGGTTATTGTAGCAGGTATGATTCTTGGAAAGTTCTCAAAGTTAAGATGACTAAATTTGACATTTTTCTTTTACAGGCATGGTTCATGGAGGGAACCTGTCAACCCTTACTATGTCAATTCTGGTTATGCCCTAGCACCAGCCACCAGTGCTAATGACAGCGAACAGCAGAGTATGTCCAGTGATGCCGACACAATGTCCCTCACTGACAGCAGTGTGTAAGTTGTTTTAATTTCTTTTGGAAATGAGACAGTATCAAAATCCTCATTAAAGTATAGCGTGCCTCCCTTTTGCATGACTCAGCATGTTTACTCAGTTGTTTTGTTACCATATTTTCATATTAATATCGTATGTATATTTGTGAACATATTCCATTTGATTAATGGAGAGTGAGATTTAAATTCTTGTATCATGTAGTTCATTGTTCCCATTATATGAGCCCTCTTAGCTTATACTTTGATCTAGTAAGTACACTTTGTTATATTTTCAATATTTGTTCTTCATTATGAAGTTTCGAGGAGCTTTCCTAGGTAAGTCATTACATTTTATTAGAAATTACTGACATTTCAGAACATAAACCTAAAATAATTTGTCTCAAGCTACTAAATACAGCAGTACATATACACCTAAGGAATTGTTTAAAATCAGTCCCCCTCCTACTGATCAAACTACTTTACCAAATTATCCTGTACCATAAAGTCCCTTTGTTTTGAAGGAAATTTATTTGGTAGTAGAAGTCTTCTCATTGAGCCTCTTCTGTTAAAGAAAACATTTTTCCAAATAGTAGGATTCAAAAAAGTTAAAATTTTTCCCTGAAATTCCTACATTACTAGATTGCTATAACAGATTTCTTCAAAGCACAGGGATTACATCTAGGCCTAGAAATACCAAGGGAGCTCGGTAGCACATGGGATTGAGCACTAGACTTGGAATCGGGGAGACCTGGATTCAAATAGACTCCAACAGGTCCCAACTGTGTTACCTTGACCAAGTTTCTTAAACTCTGTCTGCCTCTCTTTCTTCTTCTGTACAATGAGCATAATACCCCAACTCCTAAGATTTTTGTAAGGATAAAATAAGATCATCTTTGTGGGGTGCTTTGCAAATCTTAAAAAACTATACAAATATGAAATGTAAAAAAAATTCATATTCAAGAGAAATATTCTGTACCTTTACTTCTCATTTGGGGTTAAAGGTCAGTTTCATTGAATGGGCGCAGTATTTGGCCATGAGACTTAAAGGAAACATGGTTATTTCATATAGTAGAACTATACTTTCCACAGTCTTTACAAACATGATTTCCTCATCCTTAAGGGGACATGAAATTTTTGTGTGTTTAATCACCAGTGGATAACAAACATAAATAACTTGGTGACTCTAAGTCTGTTTTAAGAATCTTTGTTAAGTATACTTGAAAGTATTAGTCCTAAGTGGTTTCTACCAGGTTCAAACTTTTCATATCACTTGTTTCTTTTTACTATTCCTACTCCATGCTAAATGCTATAGCTTCCCCCCGCCCCAAGCTGCTTTTTATGGTTCAACTACATTGATCTTGTTTTAGTTAGTAGCTAAAAAAAGATCAAGCCTGTAGAATCAGATTTGCTAAAGGGCATTCTTTTGCTCATTTGACCACATAACTTTTATTATGATTTGACTCAAAGAAAGAAAATACTTTCTTAGACATATTCATGGTGGCTCTTTAATGTGGACTAGAAAAATCATCCAACTGCTTGTCTGGGTAAATGTGGAAGCTACCAATAAGTAATATATCTGGCCCTCAGAATCCCAGAGTATTTCCTCCTCTACTTAATAATGAGCACAAATATACGACATTCTGGGCTTTAATTTGAGAGTTCACACTTTTTTTAAAAGATGACCAAATATTTTGTTGTTCTTTTATCCCAAATTCACATGCCAGTTCCCTAAAACGTCTGGGTTTTATTTTATATTATAAAGAGGCAAATAAATGCCACGTAAATATTGATACTATGTCAGAATCACAGTATGCCATGACCAAGTAAGAATAATGCATCAAAGAAAGACACTTTTATTGGAAGGGGAAGAGAAGAGAGTCTGTTCTAATAAATAATATATTCATGGGAGTTCTTAGAATCACTGATTGTTAGAACAAGATAATCTGGTCCAGTCTATTTGTTTTACAGGTAAGGAAACTGAGCCCCAGAGAAGGGGAAGTGACCTAAGGATTACATTGTTAGCTAATGTCAGAATTGGTAGTTAAGACCCAGTTCTTCTGACTCCCAATCTAGGGTTTCTTCCACTTTGCCACAGCTGTGTCAGCTATGTTTTTCTCTTTTTAGGTACTTGGAAATTATTGTAATAGTGACAGCAAAAGGACCTTTTTTCCTCCCTCTTATACAATCCATTCAAATAAACTAATCGAACTTATAGGCATTCTGCTGAAGCTACCCTGTTTAATGGCTCTTCAAAAGAGTTAATATTGATGCTAATGAAAAGTTTCAGCTCTATTCTTTATTGATCTTAATAATTGATTGCATTTATAGAGGACTGATAGTTTCTATAGGAAGTAGAACTGTTTCATAAGATGAGCCTTCCATCTGACAGTGATTTTCAGTCAATATTAATTTAGAAGGCCTTATGGGTCTCCTGGGCAGATGTGTCTTATTTATTGATAATAAATATATTTCTAATGAAGAGTCAGCTGAGCCCATAATGGAACAGAAGGATGAAGAGATTAGGCTGACTTAAATATGAGAAATTATTCAAGGCTTTTAAGATACCAAATTTTTCACGGCTTCCAGTCTGTCTTTTTAATGTCCATGCTTTGCTGGTATTCTATGGCAGTGAATCATGGCAACACTATAACCCTAGAAGAATTAACCTACAAATTAACTGAAAGAGCTCCAAGAAGTGACGCTTAATATATTCAAGAAATGTAGGTGGTTTAGTCTTCTAAAAAGAAAGTGAACAACATATAATCAGTTTTAATGGAATGTTCCATACACCAGAAATATCTTGCTTGCTTCCTCCCTTCCTTTCTTCCTTCTTTCCTTCTTTCCTTCCTTCCTTTTTTCCTTCCCTTTAGTACACTGGGCATATCTTTCATATTTGTGGGGGGAAATGAACAATAATTCCACTAGATGAAAAGGTATGGAAGAATTTAGCCTGCTTTGTTGGAAGGAATACACATATGCATGAAATCATGCATGAATCCATTAAAACCCAGTGAAAGGGTTCATGTCATTTACGAGTTAGCTTTTTATTCATTGGATCATATGTTGGAGGAATGTTTCAGTGAGTCCTTTTAATCATCTTCTGATACAAGTCTAATGTATTAAGAGGCAGTTAGGCAGTGTAGCGGATAGAGCACTGCATTTGGAAACAGGAAGACTTGAGATAAAATCCAGCCTCTAGCTGTGTGACCTTAGAGAAGTCTCTTAAACTCTGTTTACTCCCATTTCTTCAGTTGTAAAATAGGGATAACACTAGCAGCTACCTTCCAGGTTTGTTGTGAGGATCTGGTATGGTAATATTTATAAAATTCTCTACAACGTTCCTGGCATATTGTAGGCATTATACAAATGCTAGCAATCATCATCATCATCACTTTAATACTACTTGCACTGAGGTGATAGAAAACAAGTTTGTCCCATTTCTCAAGAAATTACATGTTGCAACATGACTAATGTGGAAATACATTTAACATGATTATACATGTATAAACTGTGTCTGCTTACTGTCTTGGGGAGAAGGGAGAGGGGGAAAATTGGAACTCGAAATCTTATAAAATGAATGCTGAAAACTATCTTAACATGTAATTGGAAGAAAAATATAATACTTTTAAGAGCAGAAAAGAAAAAGAACCTGTTGGATAACAAGAAGCATCTCTATTTCCATTTAGAATCTCTTCGTTTTCTGGACCTCTAGGGTTTAATTTTTGGTGTATTTACAAGAAGTATATGAATAATGTGTAAGCTTATCTACAAATAATGGACAAGTGACTGTGTACCTTTGTACCTTTATCTCTTTCTGCACTGATTAGGAGTTGGCATTAGTAATTTTCACATTCCTTTGTTGGAATAGACAAAGATGTGCATATTGGTGATTCCTTTCTGCCTCTGCATTCAAGAGATAATTTAGTGTCAAAGTGAGAACTTGTAAGATTTATTTTATTATTTATTATAAATTTATTATAATTATAATTTCATTTGTTTATTATTATAAATTTATTTTATTTGTTATAAATTTATTTATTATAAATACTAAAGGTCATTTAAGTGTAACACCTTCTTTGCCCTCCTTAGCACTTCCTTCATTTCATCTGTGTCAGTGTGATGTAGTAGTAGAAAGAACACCTGATTTGAAGCCAAAGAACTGGAGTTCAGGTCCTGGTTCTAACACTCAATAAGCTGAGTGACCTTGGTCAGGCCTCTCTAGGTTTACATTCAAATAGTGATTACTTATATAATGTACTTCACCAGATTGTTAAAAAGGATCACATAAACTATCTACCATATTTGACCAAATGTCACTTAAACCCTTCTGCCTTTTCCCCCATCCCAATTTGGATCACATAAAACCTAAGCATGGACAATAATTGTTATTCTAATATCATTAGACACAGCTTAAACCTCACTGATCTTCCTATGAACACCAAAAGCAACACACACACACACACACACACACACACACACACACACACACACATCTCAGCCAAATGCCCCAGGTGGCATTGCAAACTTTCTTGCATTCCTAACTCCAGTCTCTTATCCATCTCACTGGAAAGCTTTAAAGCAAGAGTGGCTTTCATCCCTAATGAAAACTCCTGATTTAAATGGTAGGAAGAGATCATTTAGAATCATTTTACCATCAATAGGAGTGTGCAGTTTGCTTCTTGCTTTGAAATTCATTTTCCAATTATAGATAGAAATAGGTGATTCCAGAACTGCTTGCAACTGCAGAGTTGGGTTCCATGGAGTTCATTTTTAAATGTCACAGAAATGAAAAATAGGCATGATAGTGGATCCACCAGAGTGGTTACTGTTTTTCAGTCTTGGTAACTAAACTAGCTAAGCCACCCTAGGAATAGAGTGAAATAGGGTAGGGTACTGGGAAGCAGGGACCATGGTAGAGTTAGCCAACCACATTAATTTCTTTCTCAACTTCCAAAAGTCTGTTTAAATTCTTCGGTTTCAGTAAACTCAGTTTCCAAAATAGAGTAGGAGTGAATAGCTACTTTTCAATGTATACATAATACATACTTTAGGAATGCAGTCTATATTCACAACAACACTACATTATTATTGAGAAACAATGTCTTATAATAAAAAGAATCCTGACTTAGATTTCAAAAGACTTGGTTTCAAGTCCTAGCTGTACTATTTATTAGTTGTGAGCCTGTGGGCAAATTTTTAACACCACTAGTTTAAATAACATACTATATATTTCATAGGGTTGTGAGGAAAGAGTTTTGGAAGCTGTGAAATATTGTAAAAATGTGGTTAGTTATTAGTATTAGCTCTTCTCCAAAGGACAGTTCTTAATTTTTTCTTATTGCTTAAGAACTTGGAGGTACAAACTACAAAGAGAAAGCTAAAAGCCTCTAAAGAACATTGTAAAATTTTTCAGTGGAGAGTTTTCAGTTAACACATTTCCAAGTCTTTCAGATTTCTTGTTATTAAAGATAACTAAAAGAAAGTTAACCTGAGAAGTTAGAAGAACTTTTTGTTATATTAGTTTCATTTCTTCTTTCCTGCCCCCAGCTTTCTTTGTAGTGCAGTTTAGTGGGGATAAAATTAAAGTGCTTATCTTTGAGTTTGCTTCCTCTAGTTGAGTTGGCATTGAGCTTTGAATGAAGGAATGTTCCAAGTTCAGAGGTGGCACTAGGGAATCTAGTTAAAGTCACATCAAAGGGAACTCAGCAGGGCTGAACATGTGTTTTGAAGCTGGATAGATTAGAGGCCATTATCAGTCTTTCACTACTGTGCTCTGAACAAAAGTCTGCTCTTTCCACCCAGACTGAAGGTACAGAGAATTTATTATTTTAAAAAAGAAAGAAAAAACTTAGCAGCACCCTACCTACCAACAAAAGCTGCTTTTCCATTGAATATATAATTGGGCCAGGTATACAAATTGCCCCTTTTGGTTCACTTCCAGCCCATATGTGTATTAGCAACTGCACTTTTATTTGGTAACTAATAAATGAAATAATTCTTTTGTGAAAATTGTAAAAATTTTATTACATTCCATTTAATTGGTCATTGTTGTCATGATTCAGTAAAGAATTATTGTTGTGATTTTATGTTGCATTGTTTTCTTTAAATAACAACTTTTGGTAAGAAATAATGTCATCTTAATAGCCAAAGTTGTCCTTAGTTCAGTCGTTTTTCAGTCATGCCCAAATCTTCATGGCCCAATTTGGGATTTTCTTGGCAAAATTAGCACACTGAAAAAAGTATGTACTGGCAGAATTTCACTGGAAAAACAAAATGCACCTGAATGACATTCTAGGCACTGTGCAGTGATGATTTAGTGACTGACATAAACGGCATTCTGAATATGGTATTCTTTTGTTCTTTAAATAGTTTTAGAAACAGTTTTTTTATTTTATTAGTTCTGAGAGGGCCCTATAATGGGTTCATGCAATTTGTTTATCTTTTAAAATGTAGTAGATATAGCTAGTATTGGTAAACCTTTCACTGGCAATATGAAATCCTTTCATCATGTTCTCTAAATGCTCCACCTTGAATGCTGTCATTGCTTAAGGGACAGTTTTATTTATATTTGTGCAGAAACATATCTTGTTTTAAAAAAAATTATACATTCAATAACATATAGTTAATTAATAACCTTATGTTTCATAAGAAGAAAAATTTCATTAATAGACATTTATGTCAAATCGTTTTTGAAGGAATTTAGCTGGGTTTTAGATACAGTATCAAAATTCCATCTCATTTGGTTTCCTGAATTAATTTTCTATTTAAGGAGCAGCTAGGTGGCGCAGTGAATAGAGCACCAGCCCTGAAGTTGGGAGGACCAGAGTTCAAATGCAATCTCAGATACTTAACACTTACTAGCTGTGTGACCTTGGGCAAGTAACTTAACCCAATTGCCCTGCCTTTCCCCTCCAAAAAACAAAAACAAAAAACAAACAATTTTCTATTTAAATTTATGCCTTAGTTTTCAAACTATCTTTAATGTCCTACCCATTTAAATGCCCCCTTTCTACAGATCTTTCCTTTCTTGATTTCTTTTTTCTTTTGTCTGATAGATTTTTATCAATGTCTTTTCTTTTTACGTTGCCTGGATGTAAAAACCATATACCTTTCCCTCTATGATAGCCATCCCTTAGGTCAAAGAAGACAGAAAGGGAGGAAGGGAGAGAGAGGAAAATCAGCAAAATCAATAAATGCATTAAAATAATCAGAAATATATGTGATATTCCACAATTGTGGATTCAGATGTCTGCACGGAAGCTGGAGGAGGGATCTTCTTATATCTCCTCTTTGCGGACAAGTTTGTTCTTTATAATTTTGCATCATTCACCTTCAGTTGTTTCATGCTTCTTGTACTTTCTATTTACATTGTGTAGTAAATTAGGTATTATTTTCTTGATTCTTTCTACTTCACTTTAAATTGATTCATGATAGTTTTTCTATACTTCTCTATATTCTTACAAAGAATCTGTAAGAATATTGTTTTTCCACTGGATTGTAAGAATAATGTCTTATAACACTTGATATTCCGTAATGTTTGTGTACCACAGTTTGTTTAGCTATTCCCCCAGTACATTGGTCAAGGAGTATTTTTTAAATTGCACTTGCTATGTGCACTGTGTTTAACAGTAGGCATTCGAAAGATAAGGAAAAAGACAGTTCTTGTCCTTAAGGAGCTTATATTTTAATGGGGGATGATCCTGCATAAAAAGGAGCTAAAAATACAGGAGGCAGGAAGGTTACAGCTGGGCAGGACAGTCAGAAGCAAATCTAGGAAAGGAATGAAGGACGGCTAGCTTAAAGCCTCCCTCCAGAATGAAGGCCTCAGGAGGAATTCACGTATGTAAGAAAGGTACCCTAAGGAACTGAAGGATGTGCCAAAGTGAAAGGCAACTAAGGCACATGTGCAAAGTATAGAGAATCCAGTCAGTTGGACAGCCATCTACTTTGGTTCCAGTTCTTTGCTACCACAAAGTGCTTCTCTAAATACTTTGGTATAAATGGAAACTTTCGTTTCGTTGAAAACTTCCTTCGGCTATATGCCTAACAACCTCAACTGATTTCTTCTTACACCCCTCATATTAATTATTCAAACTTTTATTAACCTTCTTTACTGAACTATGATGTTCTTGGAAGCCGGAATGAGTCCCTCTTTGTCTCTCCACAACATACTTGGCACATATAGACATTCAATAAACTTGTGTTGAATTGAAAAGGGTATTGAAGGTGACTCAGCACAGAAAATTAATCATTTTGTAGCCGTATAGTCAGATTAATGTTTATCCTTGACCTTGATTACTCCCTGATAGATGTGGTGTTCCCTCTAGTGATGAAAATCAAAACCCATCCACTGGTCTCCATCCTGTACACTTCTTGTCTATGTGCCCCTGGAAATTTATCACAAGAAGTCCATTCAGTGTGACTGGAGGTAGGGAGGAAGGTTGTATGTGTGTGGAGAGGAGTCATCTTCCCTTTTTTTGATTGCAAGGAGATACACACACACACACACACACACACACACACACACACACAGAGCATATAGTCTGTCCATTGGTTATTCCTTGCTGTCACCTCCTGACCAGCCTATCTTTTTTTTTGTTCGGGCAGTTCTTTGATGACATCCTTTATTCTGCTTTTTCCTCATAATTCCTTGTTTTTAATGTGTTGGAGCCTTCTCATGCCTAATTCATGTTTCTCTATTGCCCTTTAAATAATTTTATCATTTAAAAATTTTTGATAGTCTTTGTTTTTACAGACCTATTTTCCCAATATATTCTTCCTTCTTCCCTTTAGAGCACCTTTTATATTAAAGAATAATAAAAGAAAAAAACAATGGCAGAACCAAACTAACCCACATATAAGCCAAATCTGACATTCTTTTTCTTGTTCAACAACAGAAGTAGGCATCTGGCCCACTGTTTTTTGTTATGTTTTTTTTTTCTAGAGCCCACAAGCTAAGAATGATTTTTATGTATTTAAAAATGTGGAAAACATTATTAGTTTTCAAATAGTGTAAAAATAGACTGGGGTGCAGGGAAATAGTTTGCCTTCCCCTTTTTTATACCTATATCCCTCACCTCTGCAAATAATAGAAGTTTATTCTTATATCTCCTTGGGATATAACTTGGTCATTTAAATTTCACAGTATTCAGGATCCTTTTTTAAAAAAAGATTTTTTTTTTTGTTATAGTCATTAAGCATATTGTTTGCCTGGTTCTTTTTAACATTTTGTGTCATCTCATACAAACCTTCCCATGTCACATTGTATTCTTCATTTTGCTTATTTCTTACTCTGTGCTGTTATATTTATGTACCATAATTTGTTTAGCCATTCCCCACTCAGTTAGCACATACTTTGTTTCCCCTTCTTTGTTACTTCAAAAACCTGCTGCTGTATGTATTTCAGCTTATATGAGACCATTCTTTATATCTTCAGCATCCCTGTAACATATGCATAACACTACTATCTCTGGATCAAAGGTATTGGACATCCTAGTTACTTTCATAGCATAATTCCTAATTGCTTTCCAGACCAATTAATAGTTTTTGGGGAAGATTTTGAATTTTATTTCTTTGGAGACTATATTGTTCCATGAATTTCAGCCATACAGTATCCCCAGATTATTTGTATTAAAAATTAGGGCCTAGGGCAGCTAGGTGGCACAGTGAATAGAGCACCAGCCCTGGAGTCAGGAGGACCTGAGTTCATATCTGGCATCAGACATTTAACACTTACTAGTTGTGTGATCTTGGACAAGTCACTTAACCCCAATTGCCCTGCCTTCCTCCAAAAAAAACCCAAAAAATAAAAATTAGGGCCTTCATTTCAAAGACTGTGTTGGAGGCATTTTAACAAATGTATAATTTCCCAAAGGTCTTTCTACTATTGGTTTCTGAGCCCAGGTAATTTTCCATTTGCAGATTTAGCCAAGATAAATGCATGCTATTAAATGCACTCTATAGTTTCTTCATCTACTTGTGTATCATTGTTTGGACAAGATGTATTCTTTTCACTTGTTCTTTCCTATGTGGAGAATTAGACCAAACTCTTTAGCATGATTATGGAGTTCATTCATAAGGCTGGGTAGTGTTTTAAAGTCTTATTTGATTCAGTGAGCACAATGTTATCTGTAAACAGGAGCTCCGAGAATCTCCATGACAGTAGTGAATACTTGGCAGGCATATATCCCTCTGTTTTTATACCTCACCTGATATTAACAATATCAAAACAACGCATCTTGTATAATTTTGAATTTTGAATCTAAGAATATACCTCTTTTTGAAGGAGAGCCTTTAAGACAATTTGTGTGCTATTAAATCAAATGTCTTTTTTCTTCTTTTATTTTATTTTTTTACAATCATGAAGCAGTAAGCACAGTGGGATTTATTTTATCTCAACTATGTTATTCTAATGATGTCTACTATGGAATATCTCTTGACAAAAACCTACTTCCCTTCCAATAATCTAATCAAGACAGGCTTTGCTACCCATATAATTTATTCTCAAAATAGTTTGGAATAAACTTCAAAACATGCTATAAATCTTACCAGATTTTATTATATCGTGAACATCTCCACATATTGAGTTCCCATGGATATAGTTTCTGTACATCATTTAAAAAAAATTTTTCCTAGCAAGGGCTGATACAAGGGGCATTATTGAACTTGCCATCTGTATGTAGTGAGATCATTGACTTGTAAGAGCAAAGATCAAAATTATTACAAAGCTAGAATAATAAAAGGCACAAAAGGGTGGCATCTATTTTGGAGAATTCTACCCTAATGTATTTAAGCAAGGCATTTTTTTTTCAAAACTTGAGAAATGGATAGAGAAAAAGACATAAACTATAGTAATTTTGCAAAGAAGTTTATGCCACCTTTTAAGTCAGAAAACCACTTTAGACAGCAAACACTTGATTTGGCCAAGTAGAGAGATATGGCAGCCAGTAGCAACACTGGTTTTGAATATGAATTCATTTGTAAAACCTTATGGAAAAGGAAGCTGAAAATTATGAACATTGTTACTTCATAAAACTGAAGTCAAAGAAATTATCAGCTTAAAGAAAACTTGATAGGAGACTTAAAGTAATTCTTTGAATATTTAAGGGCAGAATTGGCATAGGAACAAGAAACAGACAACAAATGGAAAGATCTACAAAAAATATTTATGATGAACTCTTTTCAATACCAAATGTAGTCATCATAGTCTAATATCAGAGCCCTGAAGGTTTGAACAGAGAACATCACAATTCCAAATGTATCTAAAGGATGTGGAAAAGGTACTGAAGAAAAGAAAGATGGAAAAGGCCCCTCAACCAGATCAAGTGTATATAGTATAAATGGAAAGAACACTCACAAAACAATCAAAAGTGAATGTTACAAAATTGTAAAAGAACAAATATGGCCCCAAGAAGACAGTCCCACCCCAGACTTTTGTGATTGTAGGAGGTCCACAGATGTGGAATGTTGTATATATTTTTATTCTTTTACTATGTATTGACCAGTTTTACTGATTTTTTTTTTTTAGGAAAATACTATCTCTCAAAAGTTTTAGTACAGTTTTAAGGTATTATTAAAGTTGGTGATTTTTTAAGGTTAAGAGTTTAAAAAGTACACTAAGACTTTTGTTACATCCTGTATTTTTATATGGAATGACTCTTTGGGAGGGGGAAGAACACTGGGAGAAATTCTGCTAATGTAACAAAAAGATATTCAAAACTAAAAGGATATTTAAAAAGAAAGTTTGGGCACAGTGGTTGGTTTTATCAAGCTGCTTTTTTCTCCTTTTAAATTTTTGATTCAGGGGATGACTCATTTGGTAAGAGTGGGAAGAATATTTTCAGAAATTATAATCAAATAAAGATAAAAAATATCAATACAAATAAGATGGGGTCTTAAAACCTTTTTTAAAGGAAAATTCAGTGTTATCCAGGAAAAGCAGCACAAGATTGGAAGTGGGCATATGTCCTAATTTTCAAAAAAAGTGAAGTTGAAGTCTGCAAGCTTTGGGGGGTGTCACCAGTTATAGAGAATAGAGCAAACTAGACTAATGAACTTAACTTGAATTTCTAGCAAAATTCTGGAGCACATTAATAAAAGATGAATTATGGTGCAGTGGAAAAAGCACTGAACTTGAAACCACAGGCCTGAGGTTCGGATTCTGGCTCTTGTTCTTGCTGTGTGAGCTTAATGTTTCAGGGCTTCAGTTTCCTCATGTATATAATGAAATAATTAGACCAGTTAATTTCTAACGCCACTTCCAGCTCTAGATATAGGACCCCATATTCTAGAAAAGAAAGTGACAATCACAAAGGACCAGCATAATTTCATCAGGATCACTGATAGCAGATCATCTTCATTTTCTTTTTTGACAGGGCTAATCTACTTACAAGTTAAGAGAATGTTATACTTATAGTTAACTTAAATTTTATCAAGGAATTTGGAAAAATTCATGCTATTCTTATGGACAAAATGGAAAAATATGGGATATATGGTAGCAGATTTTGAATTGGCTGAGTGGTTAGACCTAAAAAATAATCATTAATGGTTGAATATCAACTTGGAATGAAGTGTCCTAATGGGATGGCACAAAAATCCATGCTTGGCTATGTGTTATTTAATATCTTTATCAATGATCTGAATAAAGAAATAGAAATAGATGGTGTTCTAATCAGATTTGCAAATGATGTGAAACTAGGAGTGATAACTAATTTGTTCAGTTGTGTGTATATATGTGTGAGAGAGAGAAACACTACAATGTTGGGCCAAATCTCCCAAGGTGAAAATTTCTAAAATATCTTTATTATATCTTTAACATCACTTTGATTCCCCTATTTTCCTTTCCTCTCCCTAAGAGCCATCCCTTATAACAGAATTATTTAAAAAGAGGAAAAAGAGTAAGGAGGGGTAGAAATTATTTTTAAAAATCAGCTTCCCAAGTGCAAGATAGGAAAACACAAATAGATGGCAGCTTGATTTTAAAAGATCTTTATGACTTTTGTCAGACTATAATGCTCAATAAAAAATTTAATCCTATCTTATACTGTGTTAGGAGAGTTAGGGTGTCCAGGACTGTGATAGTCCACATAGTATTGGCACCAAGCCCACATCCAGAATATTTTGTTCGGTACTGAATACCGCATTTTAGTAAGGACATTGATAAGCGGAAGGCTATCTAGAGGAGAGTGATAAGAATGGTGAAGGAACTTCAAGATCTTGCCATGTAGTATGCGGAGCATGTTGTTCATAGGAAAACCAAGATTTGGGAGGGACAAGTATTTGAAAGATTTGTATGTGTCAAAGGGATTAGATCTGTTCTTCTTTGCCCCAGAAAGCAGAACCAGAAAAAATGGGTGGAAGTTTCAGAGAAGCAGATTTTAGGTTGACCTAGAGAAAAAAAATTTCTAATTATTACAGCTATCCCAAAGTGGAATAGCTTACCTAGGAATATAGTGAGTAGGTTATAGTGAGTAGGTTACAGAGGTCTTCAAGAAAAGATTGGATAGCCACTTGGCAGATGTGCTAGAAAGGGGATTGTTGTTTAGCTATAGGTCCGAGTAGATGACCTCTTAAGATTCTTTTCGAGTCTGAGATTTTTGATTGTGCACAATTACTTTGACAATTACCTTGTCAATGAAAAGTACTATTTTCACCTACTTCTGAAAGAGTGACTATGTGACCCTAGGCAAGTCATTTAACCTCTTAATGTTCTCAGAAATTCTCCAAGACTGTAAGATTCATAATTAGTGCCAACCTGCATTGGTAGAGAGAATTTCCTCATCTGGGAGTTCCCTAGGTCAATGAAATCACACATCTAGTCCTTATCCTGTCACTATATTTTTTCCTATGTTCATTTAATCTAAAGGATAAAATTATTTCCTGTTGAATCATTGCTGGACAGATTTTAAACATTATATGTCTGTGTTGGTTGGCCATGAGATAGATAAGTATCTAGGAATCAGTTCCAGTATATATCATTTGTTTTCATTTCCCATTTGAGTTAATGGATTTATGCTTCCTCCCAATAGAGATGGAGTACCACCTTACAGAACCCGAAAGCAGCATCGAAGGGAGATGCAGGAAAGTGTCAAAGCCAATGGACGGGTACCACTACCTCACATTCCTGTAAGTAGCAGGACTTTTTGTGAAATGCAGTATAGTGGGAGAAATTTTGGATTTGGAACCAGAGAACCTGGGTTCAAATTATAGCTCTGCCAGTTTTACTACCTTTGTGACCTTAGGCAATTCTTAACCTCTCTGATGTTGAGTTTCTTTTTAAAATGAGGAATTGGGCCATAGGTGATCTCTAAAGACCCTTCCGGCTCTTAAACTTATAATCCAAGTATCCTATGAAACTAATTTCCAACAGCATTGTGTTTCAGCTCTTATTCTGTCCCCCACCTCCTCCCCAATGATTTTCAAACCATTTAAAATCCATCATGTAGCCAGTTTTTTTCTTTGACACCGCTTACTCCACACCACTTACCCTTATTCGAAGTAGATTATGCTGGCTTTAGCCACAGTATTGATTGATTCTTTCCTTTAGCAGAGAGATATTTCCCTAGAATTCCAGTGAACTCTGCCGATCTGCAATATAAGAAATTACTATTTCAGTTTAAGCTTATGACTTGGTAGTGACATCTTTGTTGTTAATCATGTTAAGTTTTCTCATTCCTGAAACCTGGAATGAAAAGTACTACAGGTGACAATCAGAACTCAGATGAAAATAAGGAAGGTTTCTTTTTCTTTGAAAAACTGAACTCTAGCATAATCATTAAGAATTTCCATTTGCCTCCTTCAGAGAGAAAACTATTCAACTTTTCTTGCCCATTTATAAGTAAAATTTAAGCAGAATCACCCTTGTTTTAAGATTTTTAAAAAATGTGTTTTGCCTGCTAAATTAGATTGTCTTTTTTGAGATTCAAAAAGGCCTATATTGCTTTGAATATCCAATTGTGTATAAAGCTGTGGTTGTGGAAACTTGCTAGCCCTGGTTGCTCAGCCTTACTTATTCAGTTGCTTTCATTTTGTGGTTGCTGTGGAAAAGACTGGCTGGGTGCCTTTTTATTCCTCTCAGTACCATTTTTACTATCGCTTTGTTAGAGATGAAATTTGAAGGATTGACTTCTTTTTGTTGCTAAACAGTGGGAGCCACCACGTAAATATTCTGCGACTTCAAAGCAGTTTCACCTCTTAGATAAAGATAATAGTAGTTTTCTATTGATCATGGTACTGACAGGTCTTCACTGAACTATAGGTTACAAACTCTGAAACTGCAATATAAAATATGTATAGTGAGCTCTGTTTTCACTATTTTCCACCCACAAATAATTCTGTTGAGTTGAATTAAGCCAGTCTTATAGTGGATACTTATAAAAGAATTAGTTTCCTTTTTGTGTTATATAGTAACTTTGAAGGGGATGGGATTCAGGTTGTCATCAGGAGTTATGAGGAGGCTGAATTCACTACTCTCATTAATGCCATTCCTTACAGAGCTAAAACATCTTCTGCACCAGCAAATGGTGTTTTAGTCTTTACATACCTGTTTCATAAGGATTTCTTAAATTTCTTTCTCACGTTAATTTCCATAAAATAACTACATTTTTATTATATATGTGTGTCAGAAGTAAATTTGTTCTATCTCCTGAGACTAGAATAATTCCATATATCTTGCTGCTTCATGTCAACCCAACTATGGAGATAGGTTTGACTTAAACTGTAGACTTGTACTTAGTTAGCAAAAAGTAAATATTTTGCTCATCTTTGTAAAATTATAGTAAAGACACTAACAATTGCTGAAAATGGATCTGCTTTTGAAATAGCTGCAGGAAACTAACTTGCCTCGATAGCTCTCTCAGATAATCAATAGTGAATATTTTCTCCATATTTTTTGTGTTTATAAGTGCCTAAAAAGCCTGGAACTGGTGTTTCCTTGTAAAAACCTTAAATCTCTTTGTAATACGTTAGAATAGTAGTTAATCATTTTGACTTCAGACTTTTTTTTAAGTCTAAGGAGTTCATCTTATGGATACCAAAGGCTTTTCAACATAGCATCTTTTTTTCTTGATGTTTTTGTGTGACCTATGGATACACGGCAGCCCTCCCTTCATATCCCAAATGTATGATCACAAGAGAGAGCTCTGTTTATGTGTTCTGCTCTTTTAGTATGAGAGCAGCAGCTGTTTGCTGCACATAAACTAGGTCTAAACAGGGGCAGGGAAACAAAAGCTGTAAAAAGCCAACTGAAAAACAAAGTGGTTAAAGGTCAGCCTCATGGAAAATGAAGTTGACCTTACTTTAAAAAATAAAAACCAATGTTTGTATATTCTTTATAAAAGCAGCACATGACATGATGAAAAATCTTAGGGAAATAATTAAGGAATTTGGCTAGATTCATCAAAACATGCTGTATTCTAAGTATTAGTGGCTACATAAACAAGTTAAAATTTGTTCGTCAAGCCTCATAAGAAAATATATCCTGGATTCAAAGGTAGAATCTCTATAGACGGCAAGTAAATGCAAATTAATATCATACCACAGTGAAATAGAAGAGTCTAGTGAACATTATTCCTTCTTCAAATAGCCCTCACCTTCCTGTTCAATCCAATCATCAAACAAGGAGAAAAGAGAGGTGGTATAGCAGGAAAAGCTCAGGACCTGAAATCAGAAGACCCTTGAGTCCATGCCTCATGTGATGACAAAGAGATGAGGGATTCTACCTCCACAGACCTTAGCTTTTTCATCTATGAGATGGAAATAATTCCTGTCCCATCTACCTTAGGTTGTTGAAAGATCAAATAAGATAATACATGTCAAAGCACAATACAGTAGAAGTTATTCATATAGGGGAGATAAAATATGATCACATATATGCTGCTTTAAAGTGTAAACTTTTTAAAGTCTTGTTCCAACTATTTTATTTTGAACATTTAATAACAGCATAGCATCTGATTCTAAAGAATGTAAATTGTAGGATGACGTAGTAGTATCGGGAAAAGAACAACACATTTGGAATCAGAGAATAGCTGTTCCTTACCTTTGTGACCATAAGTAAGTCATTTAACAACTACTGGCATCATTTTCCTTATCTATAAAAAAAGAAAGGATTAGACTTACTGGGTCTCTAACATCCCCTTTAGCTCCAAATCAAATAGAGTTACTGCTCCTTACCCTTCCTTCCCTACTCCCAGCCCTTCCCAAAGAAAAGATTTCAGTTATCAAGAGTTTGGTGAATTTGTTTTTTCCTACTTCCTCTAGAACTGTGATTTTTATCTTTGTGATCTTTAACTTTGCCTTGTATGAGTTGTAAAGGATACTTATTTTGTGCCCCTCAGCGGAGGTAAACTGCCTCTGTTGATAAATGTTTTGTACTTCTTTGCTAGCTAGAAAGAATTTCAAACATTATCCTGGAGACAATGTTTACGTATATACAGAAGAATATACAGAGAATCAGTACAAAATAGTTAAGTACAAGATAATTTGGGAGGGAAAGCACTAGCATTTGGGACAATCAGGAAAAACTTAATATAGAAGATTATTTTATAGCTACATATTGAAAGAAGGGCCTACATTCTAGGCCTGGGGGGATGGACAATGAAAAATGTGCAGATAGAGGACTGTTATGTATGAGGAACAGAGAGGAAGCTAGTTTGGTTGGATCGCAGAGGTCGGCCATGTACAGTGAGGCTGAAAAAGATAGCTTGCTAGATTGCAAAGTTCTTTAAAAGCTAAACTGACAAGTTTATATGCGGTCTTAGAATTAGTGGGAAGTCATTGGAGTTTATTTAATAGGGGGGATGACCTAGTTCTGTATTTAAGGAAAATCTCATTGGGAAATTGTTTAGAATGGGGACACTTGAGTTGGAGAGACTAATTAGGAGGCTGTTAAAATCACATACGGAAGAAGTGATGAAGGCCCTGAACTAAGGTGTATCTGGATGAATAGAGGAAAGGGTAAGATGTGAGACACGAGGAGAGAATGTGACAATGACTGATTAGCCAACAGAGGAGACTTAGAATGTGTGGTCGAATGGGTAGAAGGAGAAGCAAGAAGAGTAGTGTCATGGAAACGCGAAGAGAGAAAGTGTCCAGCAGGAGAGGGTGGTGAACATTATTACACCATTTGGAACAAATTGAATAGAAGTGGATTTGAGTTCTGGGAAGCTAAATGATGCAGTTGTCATGCTCTTCTTTTGAAGCAGATAGGTCTTCATTTCTATACATTTGTTCCATACATTGACTTTATTAAATTGGAGAAGATGGATACACACAGGTGGGGAACATAAAAGGTAGTAAGCATTTCTTTCAAGAGCCTGTTTTGTGCTAGGCATTGTGCTGAGTGCTTTACAAATATCACCTCATTTGATTCTATAAGTGAAAAAGTAAATGTTGCTGCTATTTGGCATCCTGTGCTCAACCTGGTGTTCTCTAGCAAGCAGATGAGCAGAAGGGGGAAAAGTAGGATGCATAATGCTCACTGGACTCCGGCTGTGTTAGATGTTCCCTTTAAGATGGCATAAGAAATTTAGAATCAAATTTGACTCAGAAATAGTGTGAGGAGCTTCAATCAAGTAACAAGAGCTGAAGACCTAGAACAGCCCCTGTAGGAGGGCCACCATTGTGCCATCCACCTGTGAGCTTCTTCTAGTTACAGAATACTGTTCCTGTACTGCCTTGGATCAGACCCCATTGCTTTTTTCTTGAGAAATACTCGTAAGCAACTTAAAGGTAGTTTTCTCTGGAGGTAATACAAACCGCCTCTGTCTTAAAGAGAAAGAAATACAATTGAGCAGTGGTGAATATCTTAGGCCAGACTGCCAGAAAACTTTTTACTTGATTCAGAAGCAAATTACTCTATTTTTGTCACAAAGTCATAGAGTAGAGGGACCTCGAAAGTCCCTTCTAGCCTAACTATTGACTGGTTGTTTTTTTTTTTTTTAAGGAGCACCTGTTTCAAGCGTACTCAACCTGGCTTATACTACTAGCAAAGTAATAAGGCAAGAGTCCTTTGCAAAACGCAGCAAAGTTGCTGAAAACAAGAATTAGCAACAAAAACTTTAGCTACTTAGCTATCTTCTTTGGCCTAAAACCAAGACATCTTTTCCTGTATCACACTCATTCTCCATTGTGTCTCATATTACATGTGAAGTTTTTAGTACAAAATTTTCCTTTTGCTTTGTTCTTTATCCACTGCAAAACATTCATCACCATAAGATTTTATTCGTTTATATGTCATGTTTACATGCTAATATCCCAGGATATCTTATTTGACAATTCAGCAGCAGTTAATTCATACTCTTGATCCACTGTTGTCCTATTGTGACACTAACATTCTTATTGTTGCCTAACCTTTAAACCATCAGATATCTTTTCTGAAACAAAATGCATTTGTCTTCTATAACCAGAGCAGTTTACTATTTTGAACTGAACGTGGGTTTATCAGAGAAAAGAAATTCATGAGTGGCTTTATGAATAGAAGGTGAGAATCATATAACTTTGAGGTAGAATGGGCTTCAGAGATCATCTTATTTAATTTACTTTACAACAAGCAGATTTAGCAAGGGAAAGGGAGAGAGCACCTGACAGAGGGGTGATCGATCAGTGGTTAATCTATCTTTTACCTTCCAGCGCACTTACCGAATGCCAAAGGAAATCCGTGTTGAACCACAAAAGTTTGCAGCAGAACTTATCAATCGCTTGGAGGCTGTCCAGCGGACACGGGAGGCAGAGGAGAAATTAGAGGAGCGTCTAAAGCGTGTCCGAGCAGTGAGTAGACTGGCATATCTCACTGAATGTGCTAGACTAACCAACCAACAAGTTGTAAAACTTTTCTGTTCTGCTAATGATCAACTACCTCCAGAAGTCCTTCTCTATAGAGCCCACCACTGGGGAACTCCTGCACTATGAGTCCAGAGCACAACATAAGCTCAGGAAACTGGTTCAAGTGTAGACATTTTTCATTTGTGTGGAGTACAAAAGATAAACATGTCATAGATACATAGACACCAGATACATAGATACAAAGTCTTAGTACTTAAATTAACTCAATGTAGCTAAATATGTTAGTCTTAATAATTCTAACCTAGATCCTACATCAGCATTCAGTCCATTATCCCTGAACCCCTGGTCAAGTTTGAGAATCAGTCTTAAAGTATTACAAATTCTCTAAGCCTCAGTTTCCTTATTTGTAAAATGATGTTAATCATTCTTCACCACCTACTTTTCATAGTTGTTGTAAGGAAAAAAAATTGTAAACTTGGAATGTTGTATATCAGAGGATTGTAACTTTGCTTTTGTCTTGGAACTCTTTTAGCAGTCTGATAAAGCCTGTGGATACCTTCTCCAAATAATGTTTTTAAATTCATAAAATAAAATACTTAGAATTACAAAGAAAGCCACTTATATATAAAGTTATCAAAATATTAAGAAACAAAAACATAAGTTCATAGCCCCTACCCCAAGGTAAGAGCCCATGCTGTATGGGCAGCTAGATGGCACAGTGTGTAGCATAAGGAGTCAGGAAGACCTGAGTTCAAATCCTGTGTGACCCTGGGCAAGTTCCGTAACCTCTCTGTGCCTCAGATTCCTCATCTGTAAAATGGGAATAAAAACAGCACCTACCTCCCAGAGTTGTTGTGAGGATCAAATGAGATAACAGGCAATGTACTTTATAAGCCATAAAGTGATATATAAATGTCAGATATTATAGGAATGTGCAGAAGAGAAACAATAGTTGTTTGTTTTTGCCATTGTCTTTTCTTAGAACATCAGATTCAGCTTTCTGGTTCTAGATAGAAAATACTCTTTTGTAGCCCCCCATTATATCATAATATAGTTTTTTATCCTTCTGAATTATTTCACCCAGCATCTTGTTACCACATCTCCTTTCTCTAAGCCCTTTTATCTGCCCCAAGAAAAGTCTCTTAATAATAACTAGCATTTATGAAGTATTTTAGGGTTTGCAAAATGCTTTGCATTTGATATCTCATTTGTTCTTCATGACAAGCCTGTGAGGTATGTGTTTTCTTGTTTTTTAAAAAAAATCTGTCATTTATTTTGAGCATTCATTTAAAAAAATATTGTGAGTTCCCAATTCTCTATCTTAGACCTCCAACCCCTCCCCTTACCCATTGAGAGGCAATATGATATCAGTTATACCTGTGAAGTCATTCAAAGCATTAATCATGTTACCCAAAAAAATAAAGTGAAAAAATTATTCTTCAGTTTTCGCTCAATTCATCAGTTCTTTTTTTTTTTTTTAAGCAATCGGGGTTAAGTAACTTGCTCAAGGTTACACGGCCAGTTATTTCTGGGTGTGGGGCTGAGTGTCTGAGCCCGGGATTCAATCTCCAGGTTGTCCCAACACTGGAGCCAGGGCTCTTACTCGCTGAGCCACCTGTCCGCCCCTAAGCAATTGGGGTTAAGTAACTTGCTTAAGGTTACACGGCCAGGTGTTTCTGGGTGGGTGCTTAAGTGTCTGAGCCGGGATTCGATCTCCAGTTCGTTCTGACACTGGAGCCGGTGCTCTTACTCGCTGTGCTACCTGGCCGCCCCAATTCATCAGTTCTTTCTCTGGAGTTGAATAGGATTTTTTTATTATGACTCCTTCAGGATTGTCTTGGATCTCTGTATTGATCAGCATAGCTAAGTCTTTCATAGTTGATCATTATAGTACAACTGTTACTTTGTACAGTGTTCTCCTAGTTCTGCTTATTTCACTTTGCATCAGTTCATGTAGCTTCTCAGATTTTTCTGAAACCTGCCCCCCCGTCACTTCTTATAGCACAAAAATAATCCGTCACAATTGTATACCATGACTTGCTTAGCCATTCCCCAATCCCCTCAATTTCCAATTTTTTTTGCCACCACAAAATGAGTTGCTATTTTTGTCTGTATAGTTCCTATTCCTTTTTATTTGACCTCTTTTGAGTTAGAGACCTAGTAGTAGTATTTGCTGGGTCAGATAATATGCAGTTTTATAGCCCTTTGAACATAGTTCCAAATTGTTTTTCGGGATGGTTAGACCAGTTTATAGCTCCACCAACAGTGCATTAGTGTCCCTATTTTCCCACATCCCCTCCACCATTTATCATTTTGCTTTTCTGTCATGTTACCGAGTCTTATAGGTATGGGATGGTACCTCAGAGTTGTTTTAGTTTTTTTTTTTTGTTTTGGGTTTTGTTTTTTTGTTTTTTTTTTTCATTTTGGAGGGCAATTGGGGTTAAGTATCTTGCCCAAGGTTGTTTTTTTGTGTGGGTATTAAGTGTCTGAGGCCAGAACCAAACTTGGGTCCTCCTGACTCCAGGGCTGGTGCTTTACTCATTGCGCCATCTAGCCGCCCCCAGTTAGTATTTTTCTAGTCAATAGTGTTCTCTAGAGGGTTTTTTCATCTATAAGTATAGATAGCTTTGATTTCTTCTGAAAACTGCCTGTTCATATCTTTCGACTATTTAATCAATTAGGAAATGATTTTTATAGATTTGTTCCTGTTCCCTATATATTTGAGAAATAAGACCGTTATTAAAAAAAATTAACTTGCTATAAAAAAATTTTTCCTGATTTCCTGACTTTCCTTCTACTTTTGGCTGCATTTGTTTTGTTCGTACAAAACCTTTTTAATTCAGTGTAATCAAAATTACCCATTGTGCTTCCTGTAATCCTCTCTCTTCTTTTATCATAAACTCTTCCCTTATTCATAGATCTGACAGTTTAAATTTTCCATGCTCCCCTAATTTGCTTATGATTATCACCTGCATACAGTGTGAGACATTGTTCTATGCCTAGTTTCTGCCAAATTACTTTCTGGTTTTCCAGATTTTTGTCCTATAATGAGTTCTTGCCCTAACAGTTTGGATCTTTGGGTTTATCAGATACTATATTACTATGATCTTTTACTACTGTGTATGGTGTACCTAATCTACTCCACTGATCTATCACTCTTATTTCCTAGTCAATACTAGATTTTGATGATTATTGCTTTGTTATGTGGTTTGAAATCTGGTACTACTGGTTCTACTCTTCTCACTCAGCATCAGTTCTTTTAAGCCTCTCCAGGTAAATATGAAGACCGCCTGCTCCCCGTTTCTTATAGCGCAATAGTATTCCATAACATGCATATACCACAACTTGTTCAGCCATTCCCCAATTGATGGGCACCCCCTTAATTTCCAATTCTTTGCCACAACAAAAAGAGCTGCTATAAACATTTTTGTACATATGGGTCTTTCTCCCATTTCTATGATCTCTTTGGGATATAACCCTAGGAGTGGTATTGCTGGATCAAAGGGTATGAAAGTATTTATAGCCCTTTGGGCATAATTCCAGATTGCTCTCCAGAAAGGCTGGATCAGTTCACAACTCCACCAACAATGCATTAGTGTTCCAGTTTGCCCACATCCTCTCCAGCATTTGTCATTTTCCTGTTTTGTCATCTTAGCCAATATGACTGGTGAGATGTGGTACCTCAGAGTTGTTTTGATTTGCATTTCTCTAATCAATAGTGAATTAGAGCGTTTCTTCATGTGCTTATAGATAGCTTTAATTTCTTTCTCTGAAAACTGCCTGTTCATATCCTTTGACCATTTATCAATTGGGGAATGACTTGTATTCTTATAAATTTGACTCAGTTCTCTGTATATTTTAGAAATGAGTCCTTTGTCAGAGACATAGGTTGTAAAGATTCTTTCCCAATTTCCCACCTCCCTCTTAATCTTGGTTACATTGGCTTTGTTTGTACAGAAACTTTTCAATTTCATGTAGTCAAAATTATCCATTTTACATTTTATAATGTTCTCTAATTCTTGTTTAGTCATAAAGTCTTTCCCTCTCCACAAGTCTGATAGGTAAACTATTCCTTGTTTTAGGAGACTGCTTACAGTATCAACCTTTATACCTAGATCATGCACCCATTTAGACTTGATTTTGGTATATGGTGTTAAATAATGGTCTATACCCAGTTTCTGCCATACTATATTCCAGCACTGATGCTGAGTGAGAAGAGTAGAACCAGGAGAAATTTGTACACAATTACAGACACAACGTATGTGTGATGACCAACTTTGATAGACTGGACTCTTCTCAACAATGCAGGGATATAAGTCAATCCCAAAAGACGCATGATGGAGAGAAAAACGTGCATCCAGAGAAAGAACTAGAAAGAACTAAATTTGTATCCAGGTGGAAGCAAAATACCTGATCTTTTTCGTTCTCTTATTTGATTTTATGTCCTCTTTACCATTTTTCATTCCAGCTGGTACAATCCATCCTTATAACCTGACCATTGTATAATGTGAAAGTATTTACAGATCCTATACTTGATTATAAGCCGCCATGGCGGGGGGGAGGGGAGGGAGGGGGACAAAATGTGAAATTCAAGGAATTGTGGAATTGAATCCTGTAAACTAAAAGGAAACAAACAAATTAATAAATTAAAGTTAAAAAAAAAGAAAGAAATCTGGTACTACTGAGCTACTTTCTTTCACGTTATTCTCACTGATTCCCTTGATATTCTTGACTTTTTATTCAACTGAATTTTGTTATTTTTTCTAGAATTATAAAATGATTCTTTGGTAGTTTGATTGGTATGGAACTAAATAAGTAAATTAACTTAAGTAGTCATTTTTATTATATTAGCTCTGCCTTCCCATGGGCAACTAATATTTCCCTGGTTTTTTAGGCCTGTCTTTATTTATGTGAAGAGTGTTTTGTAACTGTGTTCAGATAGTTCTTGAGCTTGTCATGGCAGGTAGACTCCCAGTTATTTTATATATTGTCTGCAGTTATGAAATTTCTCTTTTTGTCTGTCTCTTCCTTCTGTGTTTTGTTAGTAATAAATTGAAATACTGATGATTTATGTGTGTTTATTTTATATCCTGCAACTTTGCTACAGTTGTTGTTTCAACTAGTTTTTTAGTTGATTCGCTGTGATTTTTTAAGTCTACCATTGTATCATCTGCAAAGAGTGATAATTTTCTTTTTCTTTGTTGCCTATTTTTAGTCCTTCATCATCTTTTTCTTGTCTTATTGCTGTAGCTATCATTTCTGGTACAATATTGAATAATGGTGGTGGTAATAGATATTCTTGCTTCACCCTTGATCTTATTGGGAAGGCCTTCTAGTATATTCCCATTACAGATCATGCTTACTCATGGTTTTAGATAGATACTACTTATCATTTTAAGAAAGGCTATATTTATTTCAGTGCTCTGTAGTGTTTTTAATAGGAACTGGATTATTTTGTTAAAAGCTTTTTCTGTATCTGTTGATATGATCATATGATTTTTTGGGTTTTTTAAATTGATATGGTTAGTTATGCTTATAGTTTTCTAAATAGTGTACTAGCCCTACATTCCTGTTACAAATCCCACCTGGTCATAGTATATGATCTTTGTGATATAGTGTTATAAATCTCCTTGCTAGTATTTTATTTAAAATTTTTGCATTAACCTTCACTAGGGGAAATTAGTCTATAGTTTTTGCTTTGTTTTTTCTGTCTCTGGTTTAGGTATCAAAACCATATTTGTATCATAGAAGGAACTTGGTAAGATTTCTTCTAATTGCCCTAATAATGACAAAATTCTTAGGAATTACATAAATTATGTTCCCATATAGGAATATAAGCAGTTTAACCTTATTAAGACCCGTAAGATTTCTCTTTCATGTTTACCTTTTTGCGTTTCTCTTGATTCTTGTGTTTGAACATTGAATTTTCTATTCACCTCTGGTCTTTTTATCAAGAATGCTTCAAAGTTCTCTATTTCCTTAAAAGTTATTTTTTCCACTGAAGGATTATGCTCACTTTTGCTGGGTGGATTATTCTTGATTATAATCTTGACTCCTTTGACTGCTAGAATATCATATTCCAAGCCCTCTACTCCTTTAATGTGGAAGCTGTAAAATCTTGTGTGATTCTGACACTTAACTGCTTACAATATTTTCCCTTGACCTGGGAGCTCTATAATTTGTCTGTAATATTCCCAGTAGTTTTCATTTGGGGATTTCTGTTAGGAGGTAGATTCTTTCTATTTCTTTTTACCTTCTAGTTCTAAGATATCAGAGCAGTTTTCTTTTTTTTTCTTTTTTTGCCTTTTTTTTGGGGGGGAGGGTAGTTGGGGTTAAGTGACTTGTCCAAGGTCACATGGCTAGTTTTTCTGTTAAGTGTCTGAGGTCGGATTTGAACTCAGGTCCTCCTGACTCCAGAGCCGGTGCTCTTTGCACTGTGCCACCTAGCTGCCCCTAGGGCAGTTTTCTTGAAAGATGTTGACTCTTTTTTGATCATGGTTTTCAGGTAGTGTAATAATTCTTAAATTGTCTCTCCTCAATCTAGTTCCAGGTCAGTTATTTTTCCAATCAGATATTTCACATTTTCTTCTATTTTTTCATTCTTTTTACTTTGTTTTATTGTTTCTTGCTGTCTCTTGGAGTAATTAGCTTCCACTTGCTCAATTTTAATTTTTAGAGAATTATTAAGTTAATTTTTGGATTTCTTTTACCATTTGGACAGTTCTGTTTTTTAAGGTGTTATTTTCTTCAGTATTTTTTTGTGCTTTTACCAAGCTATTCTCTTTTTATAATTTTCTTGCATAGTTCCCATTTCTTTTCTTAGTTTTTCTTCTGCCACTCTTACTTGATTTATTAATTAGATTGATTGCAGTTTCTTTGGTTCTTCCAAGAATTCTTGTTGGGCTTATGTCTGATTTGCATTTTAAGGCTTTTTTTTTGTAGCTGTTTTCATGTTGTTGTTTTCTTTGGAGTTTGTGGCTTGATCTTCCCTGTCACTGTAGTAGCATTTTATGGTCAAGTTCTTTTCTGTTTGCTCATTTTTCCAACCTGTTTCTTTACTTTGAACTGTATGTTAAAATTGTGTTCTTCTCACTTATGTGAGAGGGTAGGGGGTACTTTCCCAAACTTCAGGCTTTTTCATGCTGCTGTTTTCACAGCTAATTCTAGGGATCTATAAGTTTAGCCTTTCTAAGATGGTGTGATCCAGGGAGAAGTGTGATCTGTGCTCTCTCGTTTGTACTTTGGTCTTTACCCAGGAAAGACCCCTGTTCCCTTGCAGCCACAAGCACTTCTTTCTACCCTAGAACTGTGCATAAGCAATGGAGTTGCCAAACAGCATCTGGTCCTGTGCACAGTGCCAGCCAAGAGGTCCCCTCTAAAGTTTTTCTGACCAGTTGCCTGATCCCTTTACCATATCTGGGCCGAGAGCTCCTGAAGCTGCTGCCACCACTGGCACCTTCTCAACCCACCCCTGGTGCTGCTTCTGTTTTTTTCTCTAGATTGGCCCCCACTCCTGTGTCACAGACTTCTCCTTCTGGCCTAAGTTATCTTATCCTGGAAAAATGTCTTACCCTGACATTTTTTTTTTTTACTCTGACACTCCAGAGTTCAGTTTGAGGCATTATTTTTTTTAAAAAGCAATTGGGGTTAAGTAACTTGCTCAAGGTTACACGGCCAGTTATTTCTGGGTGTAGTGCTAAGTATCTGAGCCCTGATTCGATCCCCAGGTCATCCCGACACTGGAGCTGGTGCTCTTACTCGCTGAGCCAGCTGCCCCGCCCCAAGGCATTATTTTAATATGTTTGTAGGGGAATGTTAGGAGAGCTTGGCTGAGTTGCTGCCTCTGTTCTGCTCAATATATGTACTTATTATACCTATTTTAGAGGTGGGGAAACTGGGGCTGTGCGAAGTTAAATGATTTGTCCAGAATCGCAAACGAGTATATGCTTTTAACAACTGCTCCATTATTTTGAGCCTTTTCAATAGCTACCCTCAATCTTATATCAATCAGTTAACTCTTTTGACCCCAGTTTCTTTAAAGGGCTTCACTTCTTCTGTTTGCCTCTGTTTCAAACATCCAGCCCTCACAGGTAAGCTTGTCATATTATTTTCCCTTAATATAAACATTAAAATATCTGAAACATACATTAATGTTACAAGCAGAACCAACCATGTTTTACCAAGAGGGGGCTGTTGTTCCACATATTCCGGTGGTATCTTTCTCATGAAATGATGACTCTAGGACTTGTTATGGTCATTTTTGGTGAGGATAGTGCAAAATGGTGGTTGGGCAAGTGGTATTATATAGAATTATGTAGTATTACATGGAGTATCCTTTCTCCCTAGTTTCTGATGTGTCTCAGGCCATAGGGGATCAGTGAGAAGTGATTGAAGGCATTGAACAGGAGGTTTGCAGTGGATGTTCAGAACCTGGAAGCAGTTGACTCTTCAGATATAGTCAGATCTTTGAGATGGCATTTAGCAACTAACATCTGATCTACTTTTGTCAGGAAGGGTATACAGGTACTGAAATTCATGAAGGTTTTGTTTTTATGTCCCAAATTCCTGAGACAGGGAATATAACTGACAAACCATTTCCTAATGTCATTGATTGTCTCCTAAATTAAGTGCCTGTATCACAAGAGCGTTTCCTTAACCTAGATAGACTGTTTTATTGACTGTCAAAAAAGCCTTGAAAAATTTTTCTGAATATCTTTAGGGTTCAGCTTTGTTTTAATGGTATAATCTGCCAGCTAAAAGTATGTAGCGTCATCTTCTATCTGATCCTCCCTGCTGTTGTATTTTCCTCTTTTTAATCTCATTTGATGGAGCAGAGGGAGCACATGGAATTTCACTGATACTTATAATTTTAGATATTTCAAAACCTTTCTCCCTATCATGAATTGTCAGCTGATAAAAAACTACTTTGTCCCCATCATTATGGGTATTACATGGGTATCATTTTACAGGTTTTATTTTCCTGTTTATTCAAAAACTATTCTGCTTCATGAATCTAAAATGTTCACTCATTTCAGTCATGTCCAACTCTTCCTGACCCCATTTGGAGTTTTGGTAAAGATGCTGAAGTGGTTTACCATTTCCTTCTCCATCTCATTTTTGCAGATTAAGGAAACTGAGGCAAACAGGATGAACTGTCTTGCCCAGGGTCACACAGCTAGTCACTATCTGAGGCCAGATTTGAACTCAAAAAGATGAATGTCTTACTGATTCCAAGGCCAGCACTCTATCCACTGTGCCACCTGACTTCACAAAATAGTACTTAGCTGCTGAAATTAGGCTCTTTATACTGGGAAATTTACTCACAGAAAGTTAGGGTTGTTCATTATAACAGCAAACCTCTTCTGTTTGTTTTCAACTGCTTAAGTATTCCATCTACTGGGAGTTATTTTACATATTGTCTTCTAGATTGCAGATACTCTTCCTCCTTTCTGCTCTACATATAAAACTTCCTTTATTTTTCCTTGGGCACATGGTTTCCCTGTTTTCTCTTTCATCGTTTTCAGATCTATCTTGGCATCCATCATTCAGAAGCTATCTATCATTCTCTTTAGACATTTTAGGACAAAATTTGCAGCTCCCAAATATCTGATAACCTTTCTGCAAAATTCAAAGGAAAAGAAATCCCTTAGCTACACTTAATTTATATCCTTTTCTGCTCCATAGAATCCTAGAAGCAAAAAGGACCTTAAGGACTGTTTAGTGTGGTTCCTACCTGAAGCATGAGTCCCTTCTTCAGCATTATATCTGTTCAGGTTTAGAAACTTGCTGGCACTGCTCCACGCTGGTCAGTATGACTTGAAGTAGCCATTGTCCCTTGTTCCTGATGGAGTCTCCTCCTAACTCCTTCCAAGAAGCAGTTCCTGATTAGTTTCACTACTCTTTAACTTGCTCTCTGGAGGAGACAGTGAGGCTGGTGACTTTGCACAGCGCTCCCTCACTTAAAGCCAATTCACTTGCAAGTTAAGGCCATCACCTTCCTGATATCATGGTCCTCTTGGAGAATGAAGGATAAACAACAACAGTGATTCTCTAGTGTATTTTTCATTCACTTCTAAATTAGAAAGTTCTTAAAGTCAGAAATGTACTTCCTATTTCTTATCACCAGTATTCTCTAAGATAGTCTGTTTACTGCAGGCATAATATTAATACCAAAAAAAACCACTTTTTGGTCAAAAATCTAATGAAATTTAGGCTGCATGAACAGAGTTGTAGTTTCCATGAAAAAGTATCTAATAATTTCAAAATGTTGTTTTCAAACCTGTCCTTTCCTCCCAAAACTTCTTTCTGTTCTCTTTGATATAAATGCTTTGTGTCCTTCCTTTACTTTCTTCTTTTCACAATACTGTCGCTAACTTCACTCTCCCCTCACTACCTAAATTTTTTTTTCAAGTTATGATGGCAGCAGCAATTTTCTAAGCCAGGAGTTCATTCTGAACATTGGTAAATATGGCTAGAGTGAAAGGACAGAAGTGAATTGCCTTCACATATGATAAATGAAATAGCCATTCAATCATAGAATTATAATAATTCCATGAAGGAAGTACTGTGTTTCCCCGATAATAAGACAGTCTTATTATTTTTTTGGACAGAAAAACACCAGAGGGCTTATTTTCAGGGGAGGGCTTATTTTAATGAACATTGACAGCAATTTTAATAAACAGGTAAATGTGAACAAAAAATGTACCTTTATTCAATAAGCAAATCACTGGGGAAGAACAGGATGACGCGCTCACTGCTGCAGCTCTGATTGGATGCAGCTCGGAGCGTGGCGTGCGTTTCATGGGGGGTGGGAACGGTACATACAGAGGGTACCGTAATGTAGCGTGTAGCGCAGGGGATCACCTTCACTACAGTAGCAATCTCAATAGGGCTTATTTTCGGGGGAGGGCTTATTTTAGAGGAATCTTACACAGTAAGGGGAGGGTTTATTTTCGGGATAGGTCTTATTATCGGGGAAACACGGTAGTTAGTTAGTGCAACTGAGATATTACGTGACAGGATGTTTGTAAGTGTTTTTAATTTCATGGATAATTAAATGAATAGTGAAAACCAAACCAAGATATAGGATAATACCAATTGTGCACAAAAAAAGCCTTTTTGTTTTTTCATGATTTCTCAAGTTTTTGAGGAAAATAAGTTTTATATATTATATATAGTCTATGAAACTAAAGCAGTTAAGAACTATTTCTTATTTTTTTTTAATCTCCCATAATGTCCAGGAGAGCACCCTTGCTCATATTCAACATGTTTATTGAATGAATTATTCTAAAAAATGAAATCCAAAATTCTCAGAATAAGAATATTGATAATATGATAATTATGCCCCACCTAGTGGTCAGTGTTCAATTCTCTGTGAGAAGTTCTGTCTCCAATTTTAGTACATTTATTATTTAATAAATGATCAAGAGCATATTTTTCTCCTTTGGAAAGAAAATATAACCATAGTTTTAGAATGCAGAAATTAACATTTGACACAGTAGAATCTTAATTTCTGTCCTAAATTAAAGTTGTCTCATGAAAATGAATACTATCATATCTATCTGTAGCACTGTGATGAATAAAATATGTTTTCTTGAAAATTCTTTGCAAAAGAAGAAAATGATGTGCATAGGTACGCCTCTTCTGTGCTTCAGCAAGGAGCTAGATGCATCAAATAGAGGTATCTCGAAAAATAGAGAAGCCTTCTCAAATCTCTTAAATTATTACCTCCCTTAAATTCTGTGATTTGAAATTCTTGTGAGGAACCATGAAGAAAACTGTTACGAAAGAAAATTGGTTAAAGGGGACTCAATTCAAACATTCAGACTGTGTTTTGAATATCCATTTATGGGACCACAAAGTTAAACAACTTATTCTTTGACTGAGGTACTTTGTTACTCTTCCGAGAACCAATCAAAGCTTCATCACCCGTTAGCTACTACACAGTGATTATTTTGTCAGTCCTAATTGATAGTCTTGAAAACCATCTATTGAGTTGTAGGGCAGATCTGACTTAGTCGAGGTTAGTACCTTCCATTCAAGATTAAAATGATTAAAACTCCTGCCATATGAGTTTTAGAAGAGTTCCTGTCTATATTAGTAGGTGGAGTAGTCACAACATTGAGAGGCAGGTGATGTGGTGGGTAAAGCCCAGGCCTTGGAGTCATACTAAGTTTGAATTTGTCTCAGACATAATACCTAAATGTTGACCTTAATTAACTCAAATATCTCTCAGCTCTGAATTTATGATCATTTTATGAGAAAAAGAACCAAAGATCTTTGTACAATTGTAGTAGTATTTTTACTTAGTATTATCAGGTTTGGCACATGAATATAAATATTTATGAAATTGAAAAAATAACTGTTGCTCATTTGAGGTGGAAGAGAAAGGAGATTTGGGGAAGGGGAAATATCATTGCTATGCCTCGTCAGAACCACAGAGTCACAAAAATTTTTTTGTATGATGCTCCTTTTCACTATGACCACTAGATGGTGTTTTATTCTCCCCTTACCTCCCAGTCCCTTCTTATATAATTGATGTTCATCAAGTATTTATTGACTGTTCACAGGGATAAATAATACTGCTCCCGTTTCCCACCCCACTTACCTTCATGTCTTTGTTCATATTGATCCCTAGACAGTATGTTAGACAGATTTTTCTTTGCTAGTCAATGTGCCATTGTAGGTAGAGTCTTGGACTTGGAGTAAGAAAGACCTGGATTCAAGTGGTCTTTCTGATACCTTCTAGCTGTATGACTATAGATATCACCCTTAACTTCTCCAAGCCTCAGTTTTCTCATTTGTAAAATATGGATAATAATACCTGTAGTGTACCTTCTCACAGGCTTATTATGTAGCTCAAATGAAATAATATCTTTAACTCAGCTTTGCAAACTTTTAAGTGCTATATAAATGTTAACAATTATTGCTCTTCTCTGCCCCCACCCTATCTGTTAAAATTTGTCCATACTTAAAGACCCTACTTCAAAAGATGCCTTCCATATTAAGCCTTTTATTCTACTGTCACTACCAAAATGGGACAATCACAGCACTTTGTTACCTCTCTTACGTAGTTATATTGTTATGTGTTATAACTATCTTATTTCTGTTTCACCTCCTCTACTAGACTTTGTCTTATTTTCCTTTGTATATCCCTCAACATATTACACATTAAATATTTAATCCATGATTACTGAACTGCCAGTGTCTATAAAAGTACAGAATATAAAGTAGATATGGTTTCTACCTATACCATATGAGAATATTCATATTTTGAAAATTTAGAGTTTTGTACTATAAAGTATATCCCAGAAGTCTTAGTGCAGTTTTAAGTTTTAGTAGTTTAAAATGAAGTGATTGACCTTTATGATCTCCCAGGTACTTTGCAGCTCAGAAATTATGACCAAAATTAGGCTTAAATTATTTAAAATTTCACCAGAACTCGTGGAACATCGTGAATAATTGTCATCATTTTTGTTGAAGTACAGTAGTTTATGAAAATCTTTTTTTTACAGAGCAATATTAGGAAAATTTTAAGTAGTTATTTTTTTAAAGGCAGACATCTTTGCCAATATGATTTAGACAATCTGCAGCCTGCAAAATTTTCTTTGTTACCAATGAAGCTACATAGATTTGTCTTTCCTTCCTTCATTCTTCCTTTTCCCAGTTGTTCTTACTAGGTCAAGAGTACTAGTACCTGGACATATTGTGCTCCACCACCTTTAGTACTCCCCAATCAGTATGAACTCCCTCAGATACTCAGCAGCCAAGTATAGGGGAGAGACATGTCCAGAGGTAATTCACTTTTCCTTTGCACAATTGGCACATGCTAATTTTATTGGTAGTATGGTACTGCCTTTGAAACATTTCCTCTTCTCCTTTCCTCATGCTGTTTTACCACCTGTGCTGTGACAGCTTCAGCAGGCAGCCTCAACATTAACACATCAGAAAACACTATGGAAACTTTGTTTGTTTTTTGTAGAAATAACTTCAGAAAAATTAAGCAATCTGTTAAGCAAGCCTTTCCCCTTCCTATTTTTCATTTGGTTTGATGTTCTAATGAAACAAAAATGAATTTGAAATGAATTGCTCAAATTGTACTATTTTCTTCTTTAATAGGAAGAAGAAGGTGAGGATGCAAACATCTCTTCTGGTCCTTCAGTAGTTAGTCACAAGCTGCCTTCTGCGCAGACCTTGCACCATTTCCCTCCCCGTTATGCAGAAATGGGCTGCACTGGGATCCGAGATGTCCACGAGGAGAATCCTGAGAGCATCCTTGATGAGCATGTACAGAGGGTCATGAAGACGCCAGGTTGCCAGTCCCCAGGACCTGGCCACCACTCCCCAAAGCCACGCTCCCCAGACAACGGTCATACAGCTAAGATTCCAGGGACGCTGGGTTCAGGACCTCCTGGGCATAGCAAGCACAGTACAAAATCAGGAATGAAACTAGATGCAGCTAATTTATACCATCACAAACATGTCTACCACCATATTCATCACCACAGTGTGATGAAACCAAAAGAGCAGATTGAGGCTGAAGCCACTCAGAGGGTTCAGAACAGCTTTGCTTGGAATTCAGAGTCACATAACTATGCAACCAAATCTCGAAACTACAATGAAAGCATGGGGCTAACTTCAAATCCAGTGGATGGATTGGGCTATAGGTAAGTGTTCTGGAGAATGATTGGACAATGAAAATGAGTTTTTGGCTTGAGTTGGCAGGTTTGAAATCAGAACCCCTTGTGTTAGTTATATTGGTTGTTATTCTTCATCTCTGTAGCTGTGCCTGCTTTAGGTAGAATCAAGAAGAAAGAGTTTGGAAAGAGGGGCATGAGACTGTCTTCTTTTGTAGAAGAGTGAGTCACATTGTGTGAAATTGTTATCTGTGGATTTTGAAAATATTTCTAAATTGAAACTTGGCATTTTAAAATTTTTATTTAACCCGCAAAGAACAATCACTCTAACAAAGGGAACAAATCTCGAAATATTTTTTCTGGATCATTATTTAAAAAAAAAAATCAAGGTCTTCACTACAGAGTTCACAGTACCCAGAGGAAGTGGATCCAACTCTAGACCTAAACAACCCCTACTGACAAAAATTACACAATACTCTCAGAGTTTTCCCCCCTCTCTAACTGTACCTGAAAAGTCATAGCCCAAATGGCTTTCACACTAGACATCTGTGCTCCCTCTTTCTCAGAGTTCATCCGCTAAGTGTGAGGGATGGGATAAAACTCTATAGAGGTATACAGAATGGAACATAAATTGGAAAAGTGCTCAATTTAAAAACTGGAGAGCCTAGAACCAGAAAACCGATGAGAATCCCATCTCTACATTATCTAGAGAACTGGCCATTTCTTCATAGGTCACTTAACCTTGACTGGGTAGCAGATGGCTTAACTTCTATGTTGCTACCCATGCTTCCTCTTCTGCCTGCTTAGTCAGACCCAAATGCCTGCTCTACTAGCAGTGAATCTGTACATATTTAGAGAAAATCAACATGATATTTACAGTTGAGCAATCAGAGAAAGTAGCTGTTTCACAACTGCTAAGCACATTTTTGCTTCCATCTCTCCTAAAGTGCTAGATACCCACCAGGAAAGAAAGCTGGGTTCCTGTATTCCTTTTACATACCTTGAAAGGCCACAGTTCCACTGAAGAAGGGTAGATGTGATTGGCCATGTATCACACTTCATCAAAGCTTTCCCAAGTAGAATATCATTGCTTTCCTGGCACAAGAGTTCTTAACCTTTTTGTTTCATGGACCCTATTAGCAGTCTGAAGCCTTTGGACCCCTTCTCAGAATTTTTTAATGCATAAAATAAAAATCTGTAGGATTAGAAAAGCAAAAACTATTTTTTGAAATATAAAATATGTATATTTTTTAAATTCACTGATCCCTGGTTAAAAACCCCTAGCCTAAGAATAAGTATAAAGCAAGAACATTGGGATGAAGGGATAAATTGGGATAAAAGTTTGACTTTTCCCTTCCCACTATCTCCAGGAAGGTACTATCATCAAACCCAGTTTAATTGTTGTCTTCAACTACAATATAATGAAATTTTATCTAAACCTTTATTTAAGTTGCCCTTCTGGAGAGCTGATATCTCCCACCTCTCTTTTCTCTGAGAATAATGAATCAAACATAACAACAGATTATATGATAGCTGTGATGAATCCTGCAAAAATTGGAAGTCATGGTGGCCAAAACATCCCAATTTAACTTAAAAAAAAAAAGACAAAAACCGGGGTTTTATGTTTTGGAGGATTTTTTTTTCATCTATCAGAAAAACATTTTTCTGGCTATACTTCTCTTTGAGGCTACTATTTACTATGTGAATGTTTACTGAGCATTACCAAGTGAGTGAGATGCCTTGCAGAGGTGATGGTAGGAAGCCATTGACTACATTTTAGTTGAAGAATCCATATCCCTAGCAATAGTGCCTTAAAGATAAAATAAAGATGAAATTAGTCACAAAGAAGAGGAATCAGATTTGTTCTGCCTTACCTGAGAGGGAGCTATAGCGTCAGATTTTGGGCACATTAGGAAAATCTCCTGAAAATAGAAACTGTAAAAAGTGGAATGGTCGGTCTCAGGATGCAGTGAATGTACCATCCACAAACATCATCACACAAGGAATTGGTACTTTTCTGCTTTCCTAGAAAAGAGATTTCTGCCTTCCAAATTGTGTGATTCTGTGAGGAAAAAGTAACCTTTACAATTTTGTTCTTCCAGTGGCAAAACCAGTATGCTCTCAAAAAGAAATTCAAAGAAGGCTGATTCAGGGAAAAGTACTGGTCCCAACTATGAAATGCCTGGGTCTCCAGAAGATGTGGAGAAGAACCAGAAAATCATGCAATGGATAATAGAAGGAGAAAAGGAAATCAGCAGGCATAAAAAAACAAACCATGGGTAAGGAACTATGGGATGGAAAGTCTGTAAGAATAAACTAGTTATAAAAGTAATTCAGCCTTTGTGGTAGGAGTGAACCTCAGAGGGGGACAGTTAGAAAAGTGTACCAGAAGAAAGGCATTGCCGTAGAGTGGAGATGGCCTGCTGCAAAGGAGGGGGAGATAACTGGGCCTCTGGTTACTTCCTTTCTCCAGTTCTCCTCCTGCACAGGGGGCTCTGAAAACATGCTTTTTGATTGCTCTCCCATTTGGTCACATTATGTGATGTCGTTATAGAGAAGTTATGACCAGTATCAGTGGAAACAGTGTCCATGCGGATAAAATTACAGGCAGGATCTAGAAGAAAGTACTGAAGTTAGTTAACCAGTAAAGACTATCTCATTGATAATAGGAACACTCTCTGTTGTTAAATTAATTCAAATATATTGTGTCAGGTCAGGCCTTCTGCGAGACATAATCACTACATTTAACAAAAACTGTGTAACTCAACTGAGCCTCTAAGGTGAATGGTAAGACATCTACATTATGAAGGGCATTCTTGTTCTTTGACATCCTATATAGTAATAATTCTTCACATTTCAAATAAAGTAGTGCTTTATTTAGGAATGGGAACTAAACCTGTGATTCATTGGCATATATGTCTCCCAGGTGAGAAAACTACCAATTCATTTTGCCATCTTTGCAACTTATCAACTCATAGTTGTCCAGGGCAGTGAGAGTTTAAGGAACTTGAACCCTCCTCCTTCTGGCTTAAGGATGCTAGGCCTCACCTACTCTACTGCTTTATTTACAGTTTACAAAATTCTTTCCTCATAACAACTCTAGGTGGTTACAAATGACTTATCCGGAATCACACACTTAGTAAGGGCAACAGCCAAAGCTAAAATCCAAGTCTTCTGACCCAGAACAGCACCCAGGGTGCTTGCTGCTACATCATACTGCAGGTGTGTGGTACCTTACCTTTGTGGTGATCATTAGCATAAGTCAAGGATTTTTAAGGTACTATGGTGGAAAGGATAAGCAGCACTGGACACTTTTTTTTAGGAACACTTATAATAACCTCAAGTAAGTATCTGCCAAATGCCTACAGATTGATGCCGTATCCCACCTTTAAATTAGGATTGATTCACATAATGTTGTGTCCTCAGTTCAGATCTTCTCTTCCTCTCTGTATCAGACAAACCCATAGAACAGCAAACCTGGAAAGAATATGGAAAATTAATGATTGAAAAGACCTGTTGTTAGGTCATTTCTATTTTCCAGCAAGCACTGTGGTACTGCTCTCACATGTTTATTTCTGGGGGTGGTAATGACTTCATCTGAGAATGATCTAAGTATTTTAGTTTACCACCTGATTGTCACTTAAAAGACAAAAGTGAATCAGAGTCTGACAGAAACACCCTGGATACCCTGTTTTAGCATCTGGTCATTGCCACTACTCAAAGGATTAGGGAATGTTCACTTTAATTTGCAACCTTGAAACTCACTGCTTAACCTCAACTTTGTTTTCCTGGTCTATAAAATATACGTGTTAGAATGAATGAACATTAAAGTCCCTCCCAGCTTTAGCGTTCTTTGGCAGTAGCTATAGCCTAACTCCTTTTGACTCCCTTAAACCTCTCCTATAGTAAGTCATCATGCTTAACTAAAGCTATTCACTCAACTGCAGTGTAATGAAATCTCTAGGTAAAATGTATATAAGTAGGTAAATTACAGATACAGTTTGGTTATTAAGTCCAACTTGCTGTAACAACACATCTTATTTTTACAGTTCCTGCCTATTTCCCTCAGGTTGTCCAGCTGATGCTTGGCCCCAGCCCTTGGGAATGCTCCATCCTTTATTGCTAGACTCTAGCTCCAACCATAGTTTCAAGTTAAAATGGCCCTCTCTGTGATTAGCTGTAACCTTAGCCAGTTATCCAGAGGCAGCTAGATGACTCAGTGGATAGAGCTCTGACTGCTCCTAGAATCAGAAAGATCTGAATTCAAATGTGGTCTCAGACATTTACTAGCTGTGTAACCTTGGTCAAGTCATTTAACCTCCATTTGCCTTATTCCCCTGGAGAAGGAAATGGCAAACCAATATCTTTGCCAAGAAAACCTCTTGGACAGTACAGTGCACAGGGTGACAAAGAGTTGGACCCAACTGAACAACAAGCCAGTTGTCTACTTCCCCAGAAGAGTGCTGAGCCCTTCCTCTTTGTGACAGGAGAAGTGGTGCTAATTTACTAGCAACTGTGGGAAAGTTAAAGAATGCTAGTGATGTATTGAGTATGTTGTGGTTGCAGGGGATAGGGAGGAAATGCATCTGATTTATGGTCAGGAGAAGAGCTGAGATGAATGCTAGTTGTTGACTCACAATCTAAGGCAGGAAAATTAGTATCATTCTCTGACCAATAATTCTCATGGCTCCTATCAGCATGGCAATATTTAACCAGTCCCAGTGCCAAAGAAAATTGAACTTTGTGCTGTCTTTGGCACATGTGTTAGGGGTTTCCACTGCTCGAGCCTCTCTTTGATCAGTCATTTCTTTCTAGCTCATGTATAAAAGAAATATTTTCTAAGTACAACTACTCTCTCCCTCCCAACTTGGATCAAATCATCTTTCTAATTCTTCTTGTTTCTATTAACCCTTCCTCTGCTGAGCTCTCATTTCCCACTTCTTCATGCTGTCCCTTTCTTTTGTCTTGTTAATAAAACTAGAATGCCCACTTTCACATTCAGCATTGATAAAACTATTCAAACAGGGGTATTAATCATGCAGAGGTTATTCTGTATATTAAGTGCCAGGCAACTAAGTCCAGAAATCTGTAATATTTATTTGTTTCTCACTTAACTCCTTTGGAGTCCATTTAGCTTAGCCATATTGTTTGTTAAGAAATTAATTCAACAAACATTTATTAAGTTCCATATCCAAAACACTGTTCTAGGCATTAGAGGAAATAGAAAAAAGAAAAACAATATAACATTGTTCCTGACCTCAAGGAATTTATAATCTAAATAGAGAGATAAGACATTTATAATGATAAATATTGATTAGAATATGAGAAATATGTATGAATTTTTTAAAGTACTATGAAACTAAATGGGGAGAAATCCCTGGAATCATGCAGGGTTGAGAGGAAAGCAATAAGATGAGGCAATATTTGAGCTGAATCTTAAAGGAAAGAGTAAGATGTTAGTTTCTCTCATCACTTTTAATTCTCCCCATTGTCTATGTTCAGTGCTGAATGTATCCTTTATGTAATATACTTTTATTCTTATTATTTTTCTCTCAGACATAAACATTCATACTTAATAAAAAGACAGATATTCTGAAGCCAACTTGCTGTAACTTAGTGTGGTGTAAAGCCAATCACGAGCAGCTCTCCTGTTGCTGTGAATAACTTTAAGGATCTAATCACATAGTATAGCAAACTCTATTTATTCAGCAATAAACTAAAGCAAAACATTTAAGAAACTAAAGTACAACATTCACAACAGTACAACATAGCAACTTATTACTAAGGTGGCCACATAGTCTTAAACAAAACATAGCATTCAGTAAGTCACAGTCTCTTCAATCAGATTCCAGTGTCCAGCTAAACTCCTCTTTCATCTTGACTCGAGGCTGGCTTCCAGTCATCCTTAAGGGATAGTAGGAAGTACAGATTCCATCCACTCCTAGGTCATAGTAAGTCACAATCTCATCAGTCAATACAGAGTGCCCAAGGAAAGTCTTCTTTCATCTTGACTGGAGGCTGGCTTCCAAACCCCGTGGCTCCTCCCCCAGAGGCCGAATGCTGCCAGCTCTTGCCTGGATTCTCACATAGGTGGCTCTGCTCCAGTTCTGTATCTCAGCTTGTGGGGACTGCTCCACTCCAAGCCCTTTGCAGTTTCTGTGTCTAGGAAGATAAAGCTTAACAGAGCTACAACAGTATTTACACATGTTACCAGCACTCTCATCTTCATTCACTTTCTGTCTGACAAAGTAACATCAACAGACAAGGCTTCTCTCTGAGAAATCAAACACAAATCCACAGTGAAGTCCTCTTTCAGGATTTCTGTAACAACAGTAAAGTAGCAACAGAGTGCTTCATCTGACAGAACAACAAAGTGCTCCAGAACATCAAAATCACAAGCATTCTCTCTTAGTTCTGCCTTCTCCCAGCTCTACTCCAGCTTTTCTCTGCTCTCCTCTGCTCCTTCCTATTCCACCATTTCGGCAAGCTCCTTCCACTGTGGGCTCCATGTGATTACATAAGGCCTAGTAAGGGCAGGGAAGGTCTTCAAATTCCCCTAGGCCTATTAAGGGAAGCACAAAGTATACTGTTTCCAACAAGGATTCTTGATACAATCAAAGGTGAGGCTCAAAGGCACTTTAATAGCTGAAAAAAGCAGCAGAGTACTACTTTGCTTGCCATTACATGTGGTCCCCAGACCTATATGCTTACTCTTCCCTTCTCCTCATCCTCTACATCCACAACTGAACCTCAGTGCTAATTCTGTGCCCCATTCATAGATTTATGTCCTGCCAGCTCTGTCTTTTCCTCCATGTGCTCTGGGGGAATGAGGCTGTGGATTATCCATAGTTTGCTTAGCCTCAAGGAGGCCAACCATGCTATGACCACTCAGGCCAAAGGTAAGAGGGAAAGAGAAAGGACAGGCTAAGCACAGATTCTGTAGAGCCTTGAACTAGAGCAGTAACTTTATATGGTTTTCTCAAATATTAAAGGAATAAGCAACAATGAATAATCTTCATTTTTAGCCTCCCTTTCCTGGGAAAGGATCAGCAGAGACTTCTTTTTAAAGGTTTGGTGCTTTTCTGATGTACTAGAAATAAACAAGCTATCAATAGGATTAGGATTAAGTTATTCTGTAAAATAAGAGCAAAGTCCATAGGAAACCCCAAAATAGAATTATTCTTTTTTATTCATGCTATCTTTTGAATGAAATGCCCTGAACACATAACTCATAGAGGCCAGAGACCATATTCTTTATCAGGGGTTCAACAAGGTTCCTGTTTGGATAATATTGCCTCCCTATATCCTTCTTCAATAATTTTGCGATGAATCACTGTATTGTATATATAAACACACACACACACACACACACACACACACACATCCTTCTTCCCAAGGAAGTGAGAAGTATAAATTGTTTTTCTAAAACCCAACTCTAGCATAGGCTTTGGGACCCTTCCAAGGGAGGTCTCAGCATGGTATGGATACTTGGTTAAATTCAAACTAAAATTGCAGATATCTAAGACATAAATCATATGCACTCACCTCCATCTTCTTTGATCTTGGAAACTAAACTGATTGTAGTTTCTATCTTAAATAATTTGCAAGTAGGGCTAAAGCACACTGGCATAAAAGGGTTATAGTTTCTTCTTGATGGGACATTACGAACAGGGTGGTGACTGTAGTATAATTCTATGTTTTTAACTGTTGTTACCTGAGCCAGTCAGGACCTACCCTGAGTTTGGGAATACTGGACTAGGAGTTAGAGGATAGGTCTAAAAGATCTAGTTCAGTTATGTCTTCTCTCTGATCATCTTTGCACTGCCTCCCTCCAGGAATGGTGAAGTGCTTTGCAAACTGTAAAGGACTATGTATAAGAACTAGTATTACTGACAGTTGGTCTGAATTTTACTAATGTACACTGTAGAGGTACTAAAATATCAGTTATTCAGGAGAATTGTTTTTAAAAATACATTTGTAAGGTGCTTTAAGAAGCAAGTTTTATTATAGAGCTTGTAATCTAAAAGTATCTCTGTTCTACACAGTATATCATGACTTTCCTTTACAGATCTGTCACCTGGCAATTTTAAATGTCAGACAAGCTTTGCAGTGAACAGGCTTTATGAAGCTGGTCAAATAAAATTTAGTGTTCTCAAGTTTGTGTTTTCTGCTCTAATTTCAAAAAATGTCACCAGCTCTCTCAGCTAGATCAGGAAGACCTGAGTTCAAATTCAGCCTCAGACTCTTACTAGCTGTATGACTGAGCAAATCACAACTCAATTTCCTCAGCTATAAAATGGAGATAATAATAGCACTTACAGTTGGTGTAAGGATCAGATGAGATATTTGTAAAGTGCTTAACATAGTGCCTAGACCATAATTGTAGGACCTTAAAAATTCTCTCAATTTTTTATTGTACTAGAAGAGGAAAGGGGGAGGCAGAATAGGGTAAATTACATTACATGAAGAGGTGCAAAGATCTATTACAGTAGAAGGAAAGAAGGGAGGGAGGAAAACATTGTTTGAACCTTACTATCATTGGATTTGACCCAAAGAGAGAATAACATACACATTCAGTTCGGTATAGAAATCTATCTTACCCTATAGGGTAGTAGGAGGAGAAGGGGGGGAAATTCCCACCTTTCTTTCCTTCCTCCCTCCCCTCCTGAAATTTTGTACAAAATACTGATATAGTTTGTCACCCAAGAATATTCTTTGCATTAACTTCAGAAAACTGGCAACAGATTCTGCTCAGTTACATTTTGGGGGTTTAAGAATTGAATTACATCATACACTTAAGCATTCCATATGTCTAGAAGAGATAGCCACACCAAGTCACCAGGAGTTAAAGCTGATCCACTTTATACTGTAACCATATATAAAAAAATATTGTTCTATGCATCTTTTACTAATAATTAGCCTTTTAAGACTATTGTGTGAAGTCTTAATTTTTTTAAGTAATTATATCTCTATGTCCAGAATGAGTTTAAAGTAGACACTGAAAATAAGATAGCTAGATAAATTATTTTAGATAAATTGATGTTGACAATGTGTCCTGTTTGGTTTTGGGGGTATGATATAAACTTAAGGACCTGTTTATGTATATCTTCCCAATCTATGAAAATCTGTGAACTGTTCTGTCTCTGTGCAGAATTGGGGGAGAAGAGAGTAATGACTCCCACATGGCTGATGACCAAATTTGTTTGCTCCCTTAAAGATCTTTGTTGGGAAAATGTGTTTTGCATGATTTTACATGTGTAACGTATAACAAATTCCTTACCTTCTCAATGAGGGGGGAGGGAAGGGAGAGAGAGAATTTGGAACTCAAAATTTAGAAAAAGAATGTTAAAATTGTTTTTACATGTAATTGAGAAAAAATAAAATAATAAAGGAAAAAAAAGATCTGTGTTGACTGAGTTTTACCTTCATTGTATTTTAAAACAGATCTTCAGGGACTAAGAAGCAACTGGGTCATGATAGTTCTAGACCCCTTTCCATTGAGCGTCCTGGTGCTGTCCATCCTTGGGTGAGCGCTCAGCTCCGAAATGTTGTCCAGCCTTCTCATCTTTTCATCCAAGACCCCACAATGCCACCTAACCCAGCCCCAAATCCCCTGACTCAGCTGGAGGAAGCCCGAAGACGCCTGGAAGAAGAAGAGAAAAGAGCTGGAAAACTGCCTCCCAAGCAGAGGTAGGGGCTAGTTTCAGTTGATTGGAGTTTAAGAGAAAATTAATGTTATAAGAATGATGAGGTAAGTGTTGATTATTATGGCATTTCAGCTTTCTGGAATTCCAAAATAAGTAAATTTGGTGAGCTGTGTGACTTGAAATACTCTATTTAAGAAAATGTCATAAGTATAGAAGCCTTTGATTTTTACTTTAAATTGATGCCATTTGTTGCTTGTCTTTCAGTCCCTCCTCACCCAACCTAATTGCATTAAGTCGTATCCACTTTATCTTGGTGAATCCTTTAAAAAACATTTTCCTGAGATTCACGACATGCGTTTTGAGCATGACAGCCCAGTTTAGTGAACTACATTATTGGTACCTCTAGGGGTTAAGGCAAGAGGCTGGACTGCTCCCACGAGTAGTTACCCCAGCCTCTTCAATCGGAAGAGGCCAACACAATAAGCCCTATATCCCTGAATGCTCTGATAAAGGGCCAAAAGGAGCGGAAGGCGTTTGATTAAACTGCAGGGTGCTGGCTGTCCTGTGTCATTCTGAAAGGAGTGTTCTGGATCACTAACAGTGCCATTGGTCAATTTGAAAATATGTTTTGAAAGAGAGACCTGTCTTTGTCTTTTAGTGTGAGAGATGACAGTGTTTGCCCAGCATGATTCAGAATAACACAAAAAAGTAATTTTAGGCAAAGTAGGTTTTTCATGTAGGCTTAAGTACCAAAATGAAGATTTTTTTAGTGAGAGCTTTAAAAAGCTATATTTACAACTACATTAAGGAAATAGACCTCAAAATCTGTTCAACTTGTGCACTTCATAGGTGTAAAAATAAACTGTAAAATCTCTAACATCGAAATTCTTATAGACATCTAACCCCTATTTTTCATAAATTAGTGTGCAAGGCTGCCAGAAAAGTCTAAATTGTGCTGCAGGATTATTCATCTGTGTTGTGAGAATACTGATATTGTGTGGTCAGTAATTCCATTTCTTAACTAAATTGTAATTTAATTTGCATTCTTATTGTAATGTTAATGTAAATACATCTTATGATTTTGTTTATTTTTCTTTAAAAAAAATTAATCTTCACTACCATATATGTACATTTGACTAAACCAGTAGACTCAATGCAAATGATATTTCATGTGTTCTATCATGCTAGAGGCATGCAGCTTCAGTGTTTCTGATAAGCCCTTATAACCATAAAACATTGCACACCAGATTAATTTAACCATATAAGGTATGGCCACAAGAATTGCCCATCTACTTCTGGCTATATCTTTCATTCCAGGCTCAATTGGTATGTTTGGGACATAGAGGATAGACAGAGCTTTGCAGCAGTTATCAGCATTTCCCTAATAATAGATAACAGGATTGTAGATGTAGAGTTGGAAGGAACCTCAGATGTCAAGTCCATCCCCCTCATAGTAAACATGCCTGCTTAGGACCTAGGATACTATATTAAGAGGGTAAAAGGTAGAAGGAAGGATACTCTGGGAATCTACTATTAATTTCCTTGGCAAAGGAATTTTTCCCTTAAGCCACACTTTCTCTTCAGTTTTGATGAAATGGGAATTTAGCACCTTTGACCTTTCCCTACAAGGACAACTTGGTCCCAAGTTGAGATGCATAAATTGTTATTATCTCAGGAGATTCCCTTTTCTCACTGACATTGCTTCCACAGATTATGGGTACTATAAAATGTGTCGAGTATTCTTATGATACCATTAGACTGGAGCAGTTTAAATTGAATTTGGCGCTTGTGAGATGAAAATCACTTGCCTTTTCAGTGTCTCAGTTCCTTTGCCTGACCGATAAAGGGCTTAGATCAGGGGTGGGGAACCTGCAGCCTCAAGGCCACATATGACCCTCTAGGTCCTCAAGTATGGCCCAAACTTCACAGAACAAATCCCCTTAGTAAAAGGATTTGTTCTGTAAAAGTTGGATGCAGTCAAAAGATCTGTACCCAAGGACCTTGGAGGGTCACATATAGCCTGGAGGCTGCAGGTTCCCCACCCCTGGATTAGATGATCTCTTAAGGTCCCCCTTCCAGCTTCTAAAACTTTCTTGATTCTTTTCAAATGAATCTTCCTGCAGGTTAACAATCTTACACTTTGATAGATAGAACTGTGGAACTGTTGTGTGTTTTTTTTAAGCATTCAGGAAGACTAGTTAGTATCCCTAAAGTTATTCAGATATGTATATGTGAAAGATATAAAGTAGAAAAATGCATGACAACATACTGGCAGCAAGAGTTTTTGAGGATTAGGTGATTAAAAATTGTGGCAAAATTGTTTCCTTTCTTGATGTAGCTGAAGTGCTTTATCCAACTGAAGCAGGACTTATCTGTCCTCAACTTTGCTGAAGTTTTAGAGAAAAGCAAACCATTCTTCCTTATTTCCCAATTGCCCTCTTGTTCTCCCATCTCCTCCTAACTACAGACTGCTGACCACATTCACATATACAAAAGAAAAGTAATAATGACAGGTAAAGTTATAATTTTGCCTTTTCTGTATAAATAACCCAGCTCTATTATCCCACTTAATCAAATATTTTATTACATACATGCAGAGCAGTAGGTATGTTCTGAATTAGTAAATATTTCTCAACTCCTCTTACTCGCTTTAGGACATAAAAATTATGACAATTGTTTAGAACCCCAAAGACTAACTCTTGTTTCGTCAACTGTTCTCATATCCCATGGCCTTCTAATTCCTAAAGTTAGCACAAGCCTAAGAGGTCATCAAGTTTTTCTTTTTCTAACCCTTCCCATCTTGTCAGAAGTAGATACATTCTTCTCAGCAAGTTCCCTGACACTTAGATGGGTTTATTTCTCTGTCTATATTCCCCTGTTGGGAGACCAGTTCTGCACGTAGGGAGTCAATATTGATATCCAGGGGCTAGTTTATTATCTTTGCCAAAAAAGTTTCCATGTGAATTCAATAAGTCCCTGGTTTCCTGTATTCTTCCTATTTTTAACAGTTTCTTGGTTTATTATTGCAATAGTTTAAGGGGGTCTCCCCCCCAAAAAATTATATGTCTTATCTCTTCTTTCACTTGGAATGCCCTTAAAGGTAGAACTGTATCTTAGAATTCTTTGTACAGTCTAGGGCCAGTTGTTCTGCATAAAGTGTTGCTAGAAATTGCAAAAATAAATATTAAAACCCAGGGAAAGCTATTTTCTCCATGCCCCTTTGCATCCTGCTTTCTTGCTGCCAGGTTTCCCCAGAATGAAGTTAAACTTTTACAGATGACTCTTAAGGAAGAAGAAAAGCAGCTGGCTTGAGTTATTGATCTAGGAGTAATTTTGTTGGTTTGGTTTTATAAGCAGCTTCTGATTTCGTAATGAAAGATTAGGGAGATGAAGAATTGGGAAAGGGAGACAGTGAGTTTTTTTTTAATTCAGTTTTATTAAATCTTCAGTTTGAAATTATCTCCCTCCCTAACCCATTAAGAAGGCAAGAAAAAAACCTCATTTCAAATATTTGTGGTCACGCAAAACAGATTTCCACATTAGCCATTTCTTCCCTACAAAGAAAGAGAGAAGAGGGGCGGCTAGGTGGCTCAGTGAATAGAGCACTGGCCCTGGAGTGAGGAGGACCTGAGTTCAAATCTGGCCTCAGACACTTAACACAAAAACTAGCCGTGTGACCTTGGGCAAGTCACCTAACCCCAACTGCCCTCCAAAAAGCAAAAAAAAAAAAAGAGAGAGAGAGAGAGAGAGAGAGAGAAAATATGCTTCGGTCTATACTGTTTTAATCCACTAGTTCTCTTTCTGGAGGTGGATAATATGTTTCATCATGAGTCTTTTGCCATTGTGGTTGGTCATTGTGTAGATCATTTACTTTCATTTTTTTTTTTTGAGGGGAGAAGGCAAGGCAATTGGGGTTAAGTGACTTTTCCAAGGTCACATAGCTAGTAAGTGTATCAAGTGTCTGAGGTCAGATTTGAACTCAGGTCCTCCTGACTCCAGGAGTGGTGCTCTATTCACTGTGCCACCTAGCCGCCCCGATCATTTACTTTAGTCTTTCAAAGTTGATTATCTTAAAAATGTTGCTATTACTGTATAAGTTGTTCTCCTGGTTCTTCTTACTTCACTTTGCATTAGTTCACACAAATCTTCCCGGGTTTTTCTGAAACCTTCATTTCTTACAGCACAACAGTATTTCATCACATTTAAATACCATAATTGTGTTCAAACATTTCCAAAGTAATGGGCATTCCCTTAATTTCCAATTCTTTGCCACCAAAAAAGGAGTTACTATAAATATTTTTGTGCATATGGGTCCTGGGAAATGGAATTATCGTCTACAGTGACCCGTTTTTACCATTCTTTGCCTTGGAACAGTCATTTATCAGTAATACAAGTGTATTACCCTGAGAGTTGTACAGAATTATGCCCACAAATATGTACATTTCATTGATTTAGAGAAAGGATATCATAGTCTGGGAAGAAAACAGATTAATATAAATTACTTAATAAGAATTTTGCTATTTGAGATCTTCCAAAGAAAGGTGATATTGTTATTAATATTAAAGTGAACTATGTGAACGTATGTTCTTAAAAGCCTCTTTCCAAGCATTTTCAGATTTTTAAGTATATGTTGTCCGAAAAACTGGTGAAAGGATGACTTAGTAGTAACCACATTATACGAAGAAAAGAGCAAGGAATGTTTAGTCTCTAGTGCTAGAGAGTAGCTTGTCTATAGAACTTTTCATGGCTTACAGTGCAGAGGCAGAATGGTACCATTACAGATCACCTGACAGACTCCCATCTTCTTATATACAAACCATTGTCTAAAGCTGTCTTTGGGTTTTGGGAAGCTTGATTCATTTTACCTTGGGTTATAAGGGCTCATTGTATTTTCCACATTTTACTGTCTGCTTAGAAGCTCATAGACAATGAATGAACAAAGGATTTGAGATCTTGTTCCTTGAAAGGTTAGCTTTATACTGATGTTGGATCGTAGAAATGGGGGTAGACCTGCCACATCTAATATATAAAGGTTATTCTTTAGGTATGTGCAAGAGGTTATCCAGCGGGGTCGCTCTTCTGTCAGGCCAGCTTGTATGCCAATGCTGAATGTGGTACCAGCTGTCTCCGACATGGACCTCTCCGAGTCTGAGTAGGTGCCACTAACGCTTCATGTGTTCTCTATACATCTAGGAACCAAGGCCCCAGGGGCGTGCTGTTATAGATGTCAGAAAATCACTAGCTATTGAATAATTCATCCATTTATTCCTTCTATCCCTCAGCCCACAGTTAGGGAGCTCCCATACTACAGAATGAGCTTGGCCTCGGAAATGGACAAGGCCTTAGAACGTACAGATAGAACCAGAGCTGGTGCTTTTTTTTAAATGACATACAGCCTTCTGTCTGCAATCTTTTAAAGGGAGACATTTTGATATCCATACAGCTAGAGAAAATATTCATATTTGCAGAGAGTTTAGCCCACACATATATTTTGAGTCCATGGTCAGTTAAAAATTGGAAGGTTGTTCCCACATTTTCCTAAAAGGAACCTTGGAGCTATCTGTGTTTTATAGCAACTCAACTCCTATACCCTTTTTGCCCCCTCTCCCTCTTTTAAAGCATCCCATCTGAACTTTGGGATTCAATTCTCCAAGAGTGGCTCATTTATAACCTGCTCAAAAAATACAGGTTTCTTGAAAAAAAAAGAAAACCCTTTAAGTTAATTGAAAATGATTAATTTAAAAGTATCTGTGGTGAATGTTGTATCAGTCTGTTTACTAAGAATCTGTATGCTCAAAAGATGCTGATATTCTTACATGAAATGACAACTATAGAAAATGCTCATTTGCATACTACTTAGTCAAGACCCTAGAAATCAGAAATGCCCCAAGTTTCTCATATATCCATACCCTCTGACCAAAATCCATATGAAGTAGATGGTACAAAAGAATCAAAATAAAAATCACCGTATTCTGAAGCACTGCTGTGTTAAATATCAGAACCAATGTGTTCCCCACAAATTGTGTGTGATAAAAGAATTGGTGCAATCCCTCATGTTAAAAAAATTGAAATGCACCAATCCAAAAAAAATTAAAGAAAGAATTGGTGCTAAAACTGCAGCTCTTTGCTTGGACATTTTCATCTTAAAAGCCCTTTGCCAGTTTCTCAGTCAAGTAGGTTCAAAAACTTGTCGACTAGAGACTAGAAGAAACTATCTCTTTTTGAAGGAATTACTGAAGAATTGTTTTCTGTTCCCCTTTCCTGCTATTACCATAGGCAGTAAGAGTAAGTAAAAGTAGTCCATACCAGGGGTGGCTAGGTGGCACAGTGAATAGAGCACCAGCCCTGGAGTCAGGAGGACCTGAGTTCAAATCCGGCCTCAGACACTTAACACAAAACTAGCTGTGCGACCTTGGGCAAGTCACTTAACCCCAATTGCCCTCCAAAAAGAAAAAAAAGGTAGTCCATACCCCAGCTAATGAATAAGTTGTGTTCTTTTCCATTTTGTGGAGCCATAACAACAAAGGAGTCCCATTTCCAGGAAGGTAGATTAGAGGAAAGAGACAGTGATCTGACCAGGCAAACCTCCTGTGTGGCAACAAGGATATTTCCTCCTTCTGCAGATCATAATCCCAGCTGAAGCTCTGTGAAAGGGCAGTGCCGTGAGGACTTGGAGACTGAACTAGAGAACTTCATAAGCTCCTCCTGACTCTTTTAAGATTCTTCAACTCACATACTGAGCCTCTGAATGGGAGCCCTCTTTCTGGATGGCCCCAGACATTAGGTTAGAGTTTCCCTAGAAGGAATTTTGTGATTGCATGAACTCCTTGCTCCTGGGCATCAGGTCAGCTGTTCCCCTGGGGCACGGGAGCATCTGGCATCACAGTCTCGGTATTCTGCCCCTGAGTTGTGCTGTGAACTGACATTGCTGGTAGTATGGCTCAGCTTCAATCACAATCTCCTAAGTGTGTAATTGACTGCTGTTGCTTCCAGACACTGCCTGAAGAACATTATAAAGACTTCTGGAGAAACCATGAGCCCCAATTCAGGCAGTTGCAAACTCCATTCTGGGTAGTTGACTCCTGTGGGTGTTGTAAAAGAACAGAAGTTTTCATTTGAAGCTCAGGGCTGTATAACTCAAAGTAGATGTCATGTCACAACAGCTTAAAGGAGTTAGCAGAACTGTGGGGCCTCAGATGGTGATGCCATATTTATCAGGCTCCCTGAAAACCTGTCTGATACCCACAACACTCAGGCACATCATTGCCTCAGTGCTTTTTTATGCCAGTTTCCTTTATGCTGCTTGGTCCTGATTTTCTAGCAGGAAGGAGGAGGAAAAGAATTAATTTATTGAACATTTAAAATCAGTCTAGCTCATAACTTGTAGGTGCTTTATGATTAGGTTAGAACCCTGATAGGGCATGTCCCAAAAGCAGATTCAGTTAAGATAAGCAATATAAGCACTTGTCACCTTGAACAATATAATTGTCCACTTCTCACCCACCCCATCACCAAGAAAAGTTTTAAAAATGGGATTCTGTAGCATACCACCTGTAGACTTGATTTAGTATGGGACAGAGAACAGAGATTCACCACTTGAAGCCATTTAAGAAGCCCAGGCTTTGTCATAACATTCAGCTGATAAAGGGACACAGTGACCATAGTCACAGGGAGTACCTCCTGGTTGTTAACCACTTGTTAATAGGGTTTCCTCGAGTTCACCAGTAGCCATGGGGGTAATAGCACCATTGTATATGCTGGTTAACAGCAGTAAGGGCTAGCATTTACAGGTCTGCAAAACATTTTACATGTGTTATTTGATCCTCATTATCCCCATTTTATAGATGAGGAAACTAAGGCTCAAAGGTATGAATTGACTTGCCTAGGGTCACACAATTAATGTGACAAATATCTTGAGGCAGAATTTGAACTGAGGTCTCCCTGATTCCAGGTGCAGTGTGCTGTCCACATGAAGCCAGTTTTAGACAGTACATACCACCAACCTATGAACTACACAATTACCATTTAGGGTGATTGAAAAGGAATGCATGGGTGAAATACAGAATCTCTGCTTTTATGAACCTCAGTGTTAGAGCTTGTCTTTGGTTGGTGAGGGAATACTTCTGTTCTAATGGTGCCTCTGAGGAGGGAGGGTAAAGCAGGCAGGTCAGAGCTATGGGCATCTGCCTGTTACTGTCTTTGGCCAGAGAAGAGGATGCAGGCCCGCTAGGGCTACTCTAACTCTTCTCTAAGTGCCAGGTCTCTAGCTGACCTGCAGCAGTACCAGGAGCTTGTGTGGTTCCTAACTGAGCACTAGTCACAGCTTACGTTAGTGTGCGCATGTGTGTGTGCGTGAGTGTGTGCATGTGTGTGCATGCTCGCACGTGCACACTATGCCCCTGTTCCACAGGACACTGATCTTCTGTGGATTCATGTTAGGAAATGATTTATTGTATCCTTCTTCTACAAAAAGTGACCGAGTCTTTTGCTTTTGAATCCCAGGGCAAAGCTACAGAAGAAGCTGGGGAATAGCAATGCCCCACCATGTGACACCATCGTGGTAGCTTACTACTTCTGTGGAGAGCCGATCCCATACAGGACCTTGGTCAAGGGGCGTGTGGTCACCCTGGGTCAGTTCAAAGAGCTCCTGACCAAGAAAGGAAATTACCGGTAAGAGCAGAGATATCCATGCTGGTCATCCCTCACAGGAAACTCAATTACAGCCTGGGGCCCTAGAGAAGCACCAGCAGGAGCTGGATTCTCTGGGTCTTTGTTCTCAGAGTTTTCTTATCTAGGAACCTTGGGGAAGTAGTTCTCCCGATGTGCAACCAGCACACCAGATTTGTTGGGCATTGCCCAGGTTTCCCTCTCAGTTTTTTCCAGGTTGCCTCATGGATTGTGAAATAGCCACAAAAGCTTAACCACCAAATGATGGCATTTTATTTCAGCTTCTCTTCTCCTTTATACTTTGGGAAGAAGAGGTTTAACAAATCAGATAGTAAACTCTGTGTTTTTATGTAAATTTTAAAAGAAATAACCCAGTCACCATACCACGGAGCCCGTGGTCTGCCCTTGGAAGCCTCTGGATCAGGTGGGTGACCTTAAGGCATAGTTACTTCCACTCGCTTTTGTAGAAGTCATATTCCATAGTAATGGAAGTAGATTTTTTTTCTTTTAGTCTAATCAGTTATCAGTACTTCATACCTTAGAAATCCTTTGCACACCTCATTATTTCTACTGGCATCAAGTCCTTCTATCTTTAACCCCTTTTCATCGTATTAGGGGAACAGAAACACACTATTAAAAGAATGCCTAAACTAAAGGGCAAGGCTTCTGGAAGCTCAGAGTTCTGAAATGCAGCAAAGAAGGACTTGGCTGTTGTCTCTTCTAGAAGGGGTACCAGGAAAGGGTCAGGAGACTGGATTCAAGTTCTAGTTCACTCCACTGACCATGTCTATGACTTTGGACAACTCTCATTTTACAGAGTGAATTTAAGAGATCAAGATATCTACCCTCTGTTGATCTCTTAAATTCACTCTGTAAAATGAGAGTGTGGGACTCAGCGTTCCCTTCACTCTTATATTCATTCAGTCATTCTGTCCATCATGTTCGTGTCCACTTCCACACACACAGCCAGGCTGTATCTCCACACATGTTTTCCAGTCTTTGCCTGTAAAACTGATGGAAGAGCCCCTTCCTTCCCAGATGATAAATGACATGATCTTCCTCCCCATCATACACGGCACCAGTCCAGAAATAGTGGAGACGCAGGTCAGAGGAGAGGGGAAACAGATGGTCCGCACCCCTCCCTGCCCCCACTTCTCCTTCCCTTTCCCTGTAGTGCTCCTAGGAGCCAAAGCGTGCTCACAGTGCTAAGAAACAACACACAACCATTCTCTCCTCCTCGTTGCTATACCTGTTTGCATTCTCCTTACTCCCTCAGCACTCCTCAGATGCTGATGAGCCATAGGCCTTGAGGCACAGGGCCAAAGGCAGCAGAGGCTCCAGTGAAGCAATTAGCCCTTGTGATGGGAAAAGCAAGCTCTTAGCACACCTCACACAGTAGCTAAGTGTGAAGGGAGGAGGAGGAGAAGGGTTTTTAACAGCCATCTTTCAGAACAGGCAGTCCCAGCCCTTTGACCCCCAGAAATCCCAGTCTAGGTACTTCATCTTAGATCTCTTTCCAGGGCTTCTTGCTAGCAACACTTCCCTTGTCTTACACCAGCTTCTTTAGCAATTTTATCATGGAAACATGTTAATAAAAGGTCTGGGAAAATCTTCCCCTGTGATCTCATTTAAAGGGTGTGACCTGTTGGGGAAAATCAACAGCTGTACAAGAGACCCAACTACTGCTCTGCTCTCTGCACCATTCTCTTCCCCCCTACACATGTTCCCCCATTTGCAATCTCTCCCTTGGCCACAGCCTGAAGGTTAAGTCTATAGCTATTGTTTGAAGATTTAGGGTGGAAGGTAAGCAGAGCTGTGTTGTTTTCCCATTTATAAACATATACAAGTTATTTTCAGTCCATGGGCTTCACCATGAAGCCAGCCCACAGGGCGGGAACCAGCTCTGGAGGGTCTCCCAGTAAAGGTTACAACCAATGATTCATTGTTACCAAAGTGGCTCTTCTTGGGAATTATATTTCAGGAGAGGAAAAGTCCTCTGTTTTGCCAGCTCTTTCTGTAAGGCACAGCCCAGCCTTCCTGGCTGAGTTGGCCCCTGTGGGCAATCAGCCAGGAGCAGGGGCCTTCTCTGCTCAAATCTACAATAAGGGGTATTTGTATCAGCAAAGTTGGGAAGGAGTAGTTATCTCATCCAGCTCCCAGCCTCCTGGCAGAAAACTCATACAACAGTGCCCAGTTAACATATAACAAGTGCTCATTTAAATGCTTGTGTAATGGAGCTGAACCATTGGAGAATGAGATAGACATTGATGTGAGTAAAGGAGTTGGGGATGAAGGCCAAATCAGTGTCCAGATAAGTGGTTGTTATTGGCATAAGGGTATCCTGGGACCCTCTGTCGCCCCTGATACATAATCATCCCTTGTTCATGTATTCATTCAGAAGACATTTATTGAGCATCTCCTGGGTGTAGAGTCTCTTGCAGGAGAAAGCTAAGAATCCAAAACTAAAAACCAAACAGTGGGCATGAGGAGAGGCAGTAGAGACTGCAGGGGAGCACTGAGCAGGGAAGATGGTGAGTTAGAAAGGGCTGCTTAGAAAAGATGAGTTTTTAACCAGATTTTTTTTTTTGCTTTTTGGAGGGGGGGGGCAGGGCTATTGGGGTTAAGTGACTTGCCCAAGGTCACACAGCTAGTAAGTGTTAAGTGTCTGAGGCCGAATTTGAGCTCAGGTCCTCCTGACTCCAGGGCTAGTACTTTATTCACTGTGCCACCTAGACGCCCCTTGGGCCTGATTTTGAAGAAAATGATAAATGTAGATTAACACAAAGGAGAGGAAAAAGGATTCTAGGCAATGAGGAAGTGGCTCAGTAGAGACAGCAATCAGTGAAAAGCTTGTATTCTAGAGACAGTGAAAAAACTGGAGCAGAGACTTTACAAGGTAGGATTGAAGAGGTTGAGAGCTAGGCATGGTCAGCTGGCTGAGGGGCTCCCTTCACGCATTGCATAGGCATAGACTTAGTGACTATGAATGCTGGGGACTGTGTCCTTGTGATATCTCCCTCACAGTTGTATTTTGGGAGGTACGTGTTAATTCTCGGGAAGAATCCCAGTAGACCTACAGATACCACATTCATTAGGAGGCAGCATGATGTAGAGGAGAGAGCACTTGACTTGAAATCTGGGAAGACCTTCTGGGTGTGTGTGCTGCCTCAAAACCTTACTAGGTTTGTGACCTTGGGCAGGTCGCTGAACTGCTCAGCCTGAGTTTCCTCATCTGTAAAATGTAGATAACAGCACCTGCCTCACAGGGATGTTGTATTATATGAGATAACATATGGAAAACCTCATTGATCAGGGAGATCACAGTAAAGGTCTTCCTGTGACTTGTGCTATTCCAGTTCCCCTTCTTGTCAGCTCTCCCTCACCCAGTTTTCTTCTGTCTTACAGATATTACTTCAAGAAAGTGAGTGATGAATTTGACTGTGGGGTAGTGTTTGAGGAAGTTCGAGAAGATGATGCCATCTTGCCCATTTTTGAAGAGAAGATCATTGGGAAAGTGGAGAAAGTTGATTAATTTGCTAGACTTCCCATCTCCCACACTCTTCCAGGTTGGGCACCACTGCTGAGGAATTTGGAAACAGAGAGCAGTGCCAAGTTTGGCACCATCCTGCTCAGCTCTGTATCCCAAAGGGCATCATACAGGCCCCATAGGGTTGTAGCCTCCTGTGGACTCTCCCCAGTCGGCATTGTCCACAAGGGGTTTGAGGATTCCCCTTTGAGAACCTGCCTACATGCAAAATATTCTATGTAATGTAGTGTTGTACAGTTGTACTAGAAAGTATATGACCTTGTTTACTAAAGCTCATATTTTTGATATATTGTAATAAAGGAAGATATTTCCAGTGTCACAGTGCTCTTATGTAAATGTCAGACATATAGGTACTTTGGAAATCGCCAAATGTGTACAGCCATTAGATCTGTCCCATCTGAATACCCTTCCCTCTACCTGCAAACCCTCAGCCTCCATCTTTTCTATGTGGGTGATTTTATTTCATTCTCTCACATTATTTTTGTGTATGCTTCTAGGTGAGGGAGGGGGTCCGTCTTTGAAAACCTATCAGTGCAGATGCTGAGGAGGAAAGAAATCCCACCCCTGAGTTTAAACCCCCAGAACAATCAATATCCTTTGAGACCCATCTACCTACATACACTCTTCTTGGGAGTCTAGCCAAGGCAACCTTGCCTCTTCCTGTGGGAACAAGCCATTGATCACTTACTATTTAATGTTCTCTCTAACATAATTTGACCCAACCCTCCATGGAGGAAACTTGCCCAGATCAAAGAGGTCAGAGCTATGGCAGGAGGCTTTCAAGGCTGAATTGCTGTCAAACAGCAGATTTCCTATAGCAGAGGTTTCAGACACGTAGCCCAGGGCCACATGTGGCCTACAACACCCTCCCAGGTTTGACCTGAACCAGATTAAGATATAATTGAGAAATATTTAACAAAATAAATAGAAATACGATAAAATGTAGATATTATTACATTTTAAAACTAAGCCAATAGGGGGCCCCCAGGGATCCTCGTGTACAGATTAGTGGTCCCTATTTCTATTGATACCACTGCCCTAGAGCATCCCTGAATTGAACTTGGCACTGAAAGAGATCAGGCCTCTCTCTCCCACCACTCCCACCCCCTCTCTGTAATGTAAGGCCTGCCCTCAGAGGGGAACTTGCCCTCACTGCTGCTAACTACAGAAGATGTCCGCTGTGGTTTTCTAACTGTCCTTCCCTGATCTGTCTGAGGAAACTGTTGGTCCCTAAGCTTCCATCTCAGCCAGATCAAGACAGGATGTCGATGGGTCACCTAGCCTGGGCCTACTGGAAAGTCGAGGCCTCGGCTTCTTCTCCAGGCCTCCCTTGTCTTCTGTTACTCCCCTGCTGCCCTCCCTTCAGCATGGCCCCACTCATGCCCACATCTCACCAACTGGGACCCTAGCCCTAGGTGGGCACAGCAAAGCCCTGGAAGGAGGGCAAGGGCCTCCAACACTGTATATGTCACCGAGTGCCTTGAAACGCAGTCTTGTCATTTGCCTGCCACTGTGTGAACCCCAGCAAATGAGAACTTGTCTTCATCCAGGGAACTAACTGCATTTGACTCTTCGATCTTTTTAAAGTTCTAATTGTTATCTTCTGTCTGGTGAGATGTTTTCTTGTGGCCCTACCATAGCCCTTTTTCATTTCCCTGTTTCTAAAGGGTCTCATTGTAAATATGTACATTTTCTAAGGCCAGCTTAGCTGCCTCAGACCATTTTTCATGCTCTGACTTGTACAATTATCTTTTCAAAGGTACTTGGATAATAATGAAATTAAATAAAATTTTAAAAAACAGCTGTCTGTTACTCTTACTGTGGTTTGCATGAAGCTGAAAGAGTCTGGGATTAAGGAACAAGGGGCAGGAGAGGTCTGTTTCCCTAGAGAGGTTACCTTGTCTCTCCCTCTGCTTCCAGGCACTCCAGTGGTAAGGATCTTGTTTATTTTAGAAATCTCCCAAACACTCCACACCCTCCTTCTCATTAGGTTACCTGACAATCCTAGCAATGGCGGTTGGCCTGAGGACATCAGTTGAAGGAACCCTACCTGTTTCAGACAGAACTTGGCATTTTCCAGCTCAGCCTCTCACAGATGCCAAAGACTACAACTTGTAAATGTAAATGCTTTGGAAAAGATATCAAAGACTGCTTGTAGGCCAATCTCTTCCAGACTAGAAGACCAGTGTACTACCAAGCCCCATCGACCCCAGAGCTATCAACTCACAACCCTACCCCCCACCACCACATATAACCTGGCTACTCTAAATCACCATAACTGTCTCCAAATACCACCCATTGATCTTCCCCACCCCTCAAGTGCTTTCTAATGGAGGGTAGAAGGAACTGCTAGCCAAAAGAATTCGGGTCCTAGGTCTCTAGAGCTGTATTAAGAGATTGTTTTACCCCTACCTGACCTTGCCTGATGAAACAGCAACAAAATGTTAGAATGTATCTTCTGCAAGAAGTAGAAGATGATTTCAGAGCAAGGGATTTATCAAGCCTGGCATATGAGGGGCTAACCTGTGTTAAAAAAGGAAGTGGTATAAATGGCCTATCAGAGCCTCAGCTAATACTCCATTTCGCTCCAGCACAGACAAAAATCCACCATCTTGTCCATCAGGGAGGATGACCCTTTAACGGAAAGATCATGTCTGATAAAACTTTTGGAGAGATCTGTGTATCACATTGGATGGTTGTGATTTTTTTGGAGTGTTGGGGGGTAATTTTGATTTCTATATTCTCTTTAGTTGGAAGGGACTACTGATCACATGGTGAAAATAATCATAGCTTCTTGAAAGGCTATCCCAAAGAAATAAACTTGACAAATGCTACCACCATGGAAAAACTGTTAGGCATGGGCTCAGCCACCACTGTGTTCCTGTCCAGCCTGGTCACATTTGGAGAAGCTTATTAGAGGGTTGGCAATTAATGTTTTTGGCCACAGTCTTCCATCTTGACACGAAGGGATCACAATGAGTAGAGAGAATCACCAATATATGAGGATCCGTGACTTTTATCAGTCAGAGAGGCAGAGTGGTTTGCAATCCTATACCTTTGTATGGCTTTAGAGTTAACTGAGGCTAAGGTTAAGTGACATTTACAGCCATACAGCGAACGTCAGAGGCGGGGATAGAAATTACCCACTTAAGCTACCTTACTAAATAAGTATCAACACCGAAATCTCTGAAGTATTGTATTAGTTATGCACCAAAAGCCTGACATTTTAAATGTTACATAATTCTCTCCTCGCTAGCATTTTATAATCCTCTGCCCAGACTTGTCTTACTTGCTTTGCACACCATTTCCCATCTTCACGCCCAGGCCTCCAATGCTCTACCTCCTCACCACCCCTCATAATTCTGTTTCCATCATAATTCAGTTCAAATGCTACCTTTGCTCATTCCCCTACCCTGCTCCCAGTGCCCTCTCTCCCAAAACTTCTCGATGGTCATTTCTATATTAATATAGAAGTATAGATATGAATATGAACACCAAGACCAGGGTGTTCTGCGACCAAACCTTGAAGCAGAATTCTGACTGAGAGGGAATCGGAATCGGCCGTGCTTGCTCCTAAGACCTTTAGCTCAGTTAGAAATAGCTTTGAAATTAAAAACAGCCTAGTCTGAAATTAGCACTTCCAATTTCTTTACCCTGGTATATTGTTTCTGAATTGTCTATTCTCTTTTCCCTTGTAAATAAGGCTAGAACACATTCAAGAGTGTGGAGATGAGACAAAGAAGAGGGAGAAGTGAATGTCAGACTAAGAAATCTGTTTACAAAGGGAATGGATCCCTTTCTGAGAAGTATCCATGAAGCTGTAAAAACCCTCATATTGGTTCATAATGGAGGACCTGGTTCCCATGAAGCTGTCACAATTAAGTGAGGCCCAAATAAAACAACCCCATCTCATGGGAAATGATCCTGCCAACTCAGCTGCACAAAGCCCTCCCAAACTAAAAGGGAAGGATCTGGGTAGATGAGAAAGGGAGTCAAGATAGATTCAGCTTGGGGCAGCTAGGTGGCGCAATGAATAGAGCACTGACCTTGGAGTCAGGAGGACGTGAGTTCAAATCCAGCCTCCAACACTTAACACAAAAACTAGCCGTGTGACCTTGAGCACATCACTTAACCCCAACTGCCCCCGCCCCCCCCAAAAAAGCAAAAAAAAAAGAAAAAGATAGACTCAGCTAAAGTCTAAATTCTCTACCTCCAGGTCTCCAACTCCCATGGGTGAAGGTCTGACCCTTTTATCAGAAGCCAAGGAAAAACAGGTCTGAGGGAACTGGATCACAGTTGTCCTGACAGCACTGCAGCCAACCTCCACTGATAGGCTCCTCCCTACCCCTCTCCCGACCACACTCCAGGCATCAGGGATAATCTTGGCCTCAAAACCTTTATTACAGGAACCCCAGTGGCTTCAGATTATCTTGGTGTTATCTGTTCTCCACCCCAGTCAGACTTCTCCATTACTAACATCTCTGCCTGCTGCTCCCCCCAAGAACCCTACCTGAAATACCAAGAGGTGGGGAAGGGAGTAGGATGAATGAAGAGATGTTAGGTGCCTGAGAGAGCGAGAAGGAAGAGCAGAATGAAATCAAGGGGCAAGGCGATTTAATTTAAAAGTTCTGAATTCTCCAGGACCTCTGGGATGAGTGGCTGAGGATAAGGAAGAGGCCAACTACAATTCATCTCTGTGCCCTTTGCTGTCGTTGGTTCCAACCTCCTGGGAAGAAAAAAGTATCAATCATTCAACTAGCATTTATTACCTTAATGCTGCCTACTAAGTATCAGGCCCTGTGCTAAATTTGGGGGATTAAATCGACCAAAAAACAAACAACAACAGAATCTCCCCTAGCTCTCAAGGAGCTCACAGTCCAATGAATGAAACAACATGTACAAAGAAAATATAAATATGTATATATGGGATAAATGTGTGATGTATAAAATAGATATAGAATACATATAAAGAATATAAGAATAGAATATGGAATAAATATATAATATATATTATATAAATATACAATGATATATAAGAACGATATAGAATTTATATAAATAAGTATATAATATAGAATAAAATAAAGATATATAGTATAAAAATGAAGATACATATGGAAGACTGGGAAAGGCTCCTTGCAGAATGTAGGAATTTAACTGAGCCTGGAAAGGACTTTAGAAATCATCTGGTCCATCCCCACCCCCCTCCCCAATTCTATAGATGAGGAAATTGCTCCCCAAAGAAGGGAAAAGACAAGGTCACATAGGTAATAAATTGCAAAGCTGGAATTTATACCCAAATATTCTGACTCAAAATCCAGGGTTCTTTCCATTAAGGCACAGTCTCCAAGGTCCTATTCCAAAGGGTTTTACCCCTTTTCTGTGTCACCCCACCTCCAGAGCACAGAATATCTAAGGATCTTAGATATTGTCTAGCTCAATCTTATTTTACAGACCGAGGAAACTAAGGAAATGACTTGACTGAGGTCATTGGCTAAAGTTCTTTGTCCCAGTCCCCTCACCCCAAGAGAGCAGACCCCAGGCATCTTGGGGATAGGAAAGAAGAAGAAAGGGAAGAAGAGATTAGGAAGGAGCACCCACCGGGATGGGGACCTCAGGTTTCTCTGGCTCTGGCAGGACACCACCACTGTCTAAGAATTTGGAGAAGGTCTCCAAGTCCCTGGCACTGGTATACTCAATAACCTGCCAGGGAGGAGAATGAGTTGGAGATCTGAGGAGGAGACCTCCTAAACTGAGAGTTATCCTTCAAACCACCCACTCTCCACTCAGAGCAGAAGAGCTTGCTTTCTCCCACACATTACCCCCCCCAACCCTGGAGAGTGGGGAGAGCAGACCCTCTGAGAGACTTGCCCCTGCCCCTGCCACCATCCCAGGACCCCAACTTGATTGTGCTGCTAATTATGGCTCTAGGCACACAAGCAACTGGGCCCACTTTCAACCAGTCATAATAATATAGCACTTTAAGGCTTAAAAAGTGTTTTCCTGGGGTAGATATTCTTGGGAGGGGGAGGAGGGATTGGAATTAGGCATATGCACATGTCCAGCTTTCAGAGTACTGTGCCATTTTACAGATGAGGAAAACTATGCTCCGGGCAATAAAGTGAGGTGCCAGGTTCCTATGTCAAGCCTGGATCTCCTGACTCCGAGTCTCAGGTGCTTTCCCCCAGAGGCCTTTTGTGAGGGGGGTTGATCAGGGTTACTAGATACTGTAGCTCACCAGGGCTCTTCTCAATGGGCAGGATGGGGTGATTGATGAAGGAAAAGACTGATTTCACTCTATCCTCCCCAGCCCCAGCTTAATCAACTGAACATTTATTAAGCATCTGTTGTATGCCAGGAACCAGCAGTATGCCAACCCCTGGCTCTCCCCAGAGCCTCACCTTACGGTCTGGGCCGGCTGGGAAATATTTCAGGGTAGGGAAACCCCGGATGGTAAAGGCCTCCAGCTCATTGGCTGTGGAGTCAAGTTCAGCAATGATGATGTCCTCATGGTCCTTGTATTTCTCTGCTAGGTCCTCCCAGGTCTGGGCCATCTCCTTACAGTGTGTACACCATGGGGCATCTGAGGCAGAAAAGTGGAGAAGAGTAGAGACCTTATCACCCAACACATTGCCTCCCACAAGTCTGATGCCCTTGCCTCTGATGGAGGCCCCTACAACCAGGCTCCCAGAGCCCTAGTGGAAAGTCATACTGTTGAGGTCTCCTAGGGGAGCCTCTGAGGCCAGGAAATGAAGCTGCTAGGGTCCCTAAGATCCCCTGGCTTACCTGTCCCTCAGGAATACTCACAGAACTTCACAAACACATTCTTCGATTCATCAAAGACTACTTGCTCAAAGTTCTTCCCTACAAGAACCTTGACAGGGTTCTGGTCCCAATCTGCTGGGATCTCCTGACTCCGGAGATGGGGCTGTTGGGAAGGGACAGGTCTGTATGTACTGCGGAAGGGAAAAGGTGTCTGGACTGGTTCTGACCCTGTCTCTACCCTCCTGAGGACAGAAGCAGAGGCACAGGGAAAGGGAATCCACCTGACTCCTGCGTCTACTGCCCAGGACTTTGTATGGGGCATCTGGGCCTGTAGAAGCTGTAAGCTGGCAGCCCTGGGATTAAGGCCGCTCTGACCTCTACCCAGCCCAGTCATCCTCCCGGGGATGACACTTGAGATGGGGACTTGGTACGCTCCCATTTCTGAAACAGGAACTCAAAGAGGTTGAGAGCAAGAGCAGGCACCCAGGGGTCCCTCCCTTACGTGTCTTTCTCAGAAACCCTCGGAGGGACAATGAAAAACCTGACAGGATTAGTAAGGGGCTGACCTTGATTCTGCCACTAAGGATGTCTTGGCAGAAGGTGGTGACAGAGGCAGCCGTGATCTCCCCAGTGTTGGGCACATACTTCTTGGTGGTGTCAATGTTTATGAAGCGCAGAGTTGGGGCATCTGTGCCATTCATGCCAAAGTACTGCAGCACATGGTCATTCTCTCCAGCCACATCCACCACCACAAACAAGACCTGGGGGGCAGATCAGGTGCCCGGTCACTGAGAGCTGGGAAAGGCCAGTCCAGCCGGCCCACATCTCCCGCGTCCCTTCCTCCCCTACACACCTCTCCCCTGAAAGGAGGAGCAGCCTCCCGGAAGCCATCCAGAAGCTCCTTGTGTGTGCTGAGTGTCTGGTTGATGAAGAGAAGGAGGTGGTTGAGGATCCTGGCCCCAAAGATCTTGGAGGATGTCTTTAGGAGAAGAGAGGAAGGAATGATTGAGAGCCAAGGGTCCCCCCAACATCCTCCCCGATGCTGCCTGCAGTTTCTCTCTCTCTGTTTCCTTTCCTCCTATCTCTGCCTCACCCACAGCATGTAATAACTATGTTCCAACTGTATCTACTTAAGTGTCCCCCACACAATGTTCATTTGCACACGTCTTATTTCTGATCACCACGACCCCTGCCCCCACCCCTCAATATAACTTAAGCTCCTTGTGATCAGGGATTGCTTTTGTTTTGTACTTGTAGCCCAAGCTCCCAGCCCAATGCATAGCATGTAACAAGAACTTACTTAAAAAATGCTTGCTGAATTAATAAAAAAAAAAAGAGTGGATGGATGGATCTACCCCTCTTTTACCCAAATAGCTTGGGCGTAAGGGGATTCTGTTGACAAAATCACTTCTGACTCTCACTATCCCCCTTGGTTCTTGTGACCAGAGGAATTGGGGACAAGGCCTGGAGCGTTACCTCACGGTTGAATTCCGTAACCAGGTGCATGCTGTGAATAGCAAGGAAATGGGAGAGATCTGCTTGGTCCAATCCTAGCTCTTCATCCACAGGAAAATCTGCACGCCCCTCATCAAACTGGAACAGCCCAGCCAGGGCCCCAAAAGAATAGGGAAGAGGTGGAGGTCAGGGTCAGGGGGCACCTGAGGTCAGGGGGCACCTGAGGGTCCCTCCCTAGCCAGCCCTCTCCTCTCGCCTTCCCTTCCTCATTCACCTTCTTGAAGAGGATCACCGTGTCCCTGCTCAGGCCATATTTCTGGAAGAGCTCTGGTCGGTCAGTGAGGCCAAAGGTCAGATCAAGAGCATCCTTTGCAATGGCCAAAAACTCAGACACGTCTTCATCCTGGAGGTCCTGCGTCCGTGCTTAGACGTGAATCCAGGAACAACCCAGCCTCTCCCCAACACATCCCACATACCTCAGTTCTTCCATAGGTCATAGACTATGTAAAATGGCAGAACTGGAAGGAGCCATACACAACGTCAGAGTTGGTAGGGTCCTTGGAAATCATCTGGTGGGAATACCTTCATTTTACAGGTGAGAAAGTTAAGCCCGCAGGGATGGAGGGTGGGGATGGAGAAGGGGATGGCTGGGAAACCCACACTCCAAGCTTACCTTGAAGAACCCAATGACAACGATGTCCTGTGAATCAATGAGCTGTGCAGCTTCAGCGTCAGTCTCCAGCCTTGTAGCAGTAGGACCTAAACGGCGCTTTAGCCAACGAACAATGCCCTCAGCCTCCCTTGGCCCTGCGATGTAATCCCAAATGCCAAATTCCAGAGTTAGAAGAGACTTTAGGGCTGTCTAATCCAACACATTACTGAATTAGAAGGCCCTGTCCAACATTCCTGGTAAGCCATCCTTCCAACTATGTTCAAAGACCTCCCCAAATGGGGGGCCATTCCACTTTGGGGTAGCTCTAATTCTTAGGAAAATCTTCCCACCATCAAGCCTAAATTTGTTTTTCTGCAACTTCCACCCAACTCTCCTGCTTCTGCCCTCTTCCACATAGGTTTCCTCCAAATACTTGAAGACATTTATCATATCATTTCCCCCCAACCCTTGCAAGTAGTCTTTTTTTCTCCAAACTAAACATTTCCATTTTTCTCCAACTGACTCTCACATGGCCTGATCTCAAGCCACTTCCTCCCCTAATCTGATCACTTTCCTCTGGCCTTTCTCTAGGTTTCCAGCGTCCTTCCTGAAATGTGCCCAGGACTAAACACAATTCTCCGGATGCGGTCCACCTAGGCCTGAGGACAGTGGCACCATCACCCCCTTAGTGCTGAATGCTGTACCTCTCTAAATGCTAGCTAATACTGAATTCGCCTGTCTTTTTCGGCTACCATCTCAGATAGACGCTGCAGTCTACCAAAATCCCAGATAGTTTTCAGACAAACTATATCTGCTCAAATTTCCCTCCTCCCTTACTTTATACTCATGAAGCTGAGTTTTTTAACCCAAGCACTAGATTCTATATTTATCCTTATTAGATTTCATCTTTTTAGACTTGACCCAATGTTCTAGCCTAGCAAGAGGCTCTCTCAGCTCTATGACATCTGCAAATTATTTAGTACGCCATGGACAGCTTTATTTCTGTGGTACATTTTACTGATGCCTTCTGTCTTTATCATCTATGCCTTTATCAACATCATTGGTTAAAAAAATTAAATAGGTCCAAATATTTAATTTGATATTAATATTTAATTAAATTAAATAGGTCCAAAGAGAGATCCCAGGGGAGCTCCACTAAAGACCTCCTTTCAAGCTGACTTGGAGCTATTAATGCTTTTGATCCAGACATTCAATCAGCCCTGGATCTACCTAATGAGACCATTTTCCAGCCTACACATCTGCCACATCTTCAGGAATAGTAAGGAAAACTTGACCAAATCCTATCTCGTCCCCTTAGGGATCCGGGCCCCAGCTTCCCCTTGGCCCTGGACAGCAGAATGACACATCACCCTGAGTTCCTGCCTTCCCCCTACTTCCCCACTGCCACCTGGGTCTCACTCCTGGGAATGGTTCCGGGTTACCAGGCCAGAATGAGTCAGGACTTCTGGTTTTTCTGGCTCCCGTGTTTGGGCCGAGTCCTAGAGTGTCAGGCATCACCTCCGGAAGGGCCCTGGGAGGTCATCTGGGTGAGGGGCTGCTAGCCTTTCTGTTGTTGTTATAGCCTTTGGGCAGTCTGGTGAAGCCCGTGATAAAACACTTGAGATCACAAAGGAAAGCGATCATCGTGAAATGCAGTCATCAAAATATTTTTTAAAACAAGTTCACAGCCCCCAGGTTAAAAATCTCTGGGATTTTAGTCAAACCCCCTCATTTTATAGGTAAGAAAAAAAGACAGAAGGTGACTGGACCAAGGCCACACACCAACTTCAGGGTGAAGTCAGGCCTTCTGACTCTCACCTGGGGGCTCCTCTTACTACTCCATGCAGCCTGAACCTTCGTTAAATTGTTCACTGCTCCCTGCTGACATGCCCATTTGAAAAACTTGTCTTGCCCACCCAAAGGTCCCACCCTGCCACCTTAGGCTCCTTCCCCACCTGTAAACTCCACAGGCTGGGATCTGTCTCCATCTTGGAAGAACTTGAGGACGGGGTACCCGGTCACCCCAAACTCTACCACCAGTTCCTTTTCTGTAGGGCCATCCACCTTGGCCAGCTTCACCTCTGAGGACTCATTCTTCAGCAGGGATGCTGCCTTCGCATACTCAGGGGCCAGAGCCTTGCAGTGCCCACACCAGGGAGCATCTGGGTAGTGGGTGGAAAGCTCAGTGAGTAGCGCCCCACTGCCTACTCCTCCCCAGCCTTCCTTCATTCACTATCTTTGTCTTGTCTCTCAGAAACTTTGTTTGACAACTTTGTCTTTAAAGGGGTCATTCAGCCCAGCCACCAAATGCTGCCAGGCAGATGGATACCTGAATTGTCCGTTTGTGGCCAAGAATCTCTCTTGGGAGCCTCCCTTGGTGTCCTATCATTCTCAGGGGCTGGCCATCCTTTGTGAGTTTAACTGAAGTGTCTTACTGCCATCTGACTCTTCATATAATAGGAATTAGAATCAGAAGGGATGGCAGTGAAACTCTGGTCCAAAGCCTACATTTTGGAAATGGGCCCAATGAGAGAGTAGTCACTTGTATTAGATCACATGGGCAAGCAAGTAGCTGATGCAGGTTTTGAACCCTGGTATTTTGGAAGTCTTCTCCACAATGCAGGGTCTGAGGAACAGGGTGGATTGGGGGACGCTGAATGGACCCTGCCTTCTCTTCCAGTCCCTGATGGATCCCCAAGTGCTTCTTGGGCAGCATCCCAGTTGCTTCAGGATTTGTCATACAGAGTGGCGTTCCCTGGGCACCTTCTCCCATGCCAGGCCCCAACTGTGGGAAAGCATCTCTTGCTGACCCACCAGGAGCTGGAAGGGTGCTGGGTTTCTGAGTCTTGGAAGACCAAGGCCCAAGATCCACATGCAGCCAGCGCAGTGCTACGAGTCATGCAGAGGTATACATGTATCCTTGCCCATCTGTGTGTATTTCTATGTCAGGGGCTGTGTAGCCTCTCCCTGCCTGCACGTGCTTCTGGAAGCTCCCATTTCTTTACCATACTGATTCAACACTTGCCCATTAATTTTCTGTTCTTGGTTTCTGGGTCTCCCAGTCTAACCTCTAAAGGAATGCAAAGGAAATAGCCAGGGAGTCCTGAGAGGTGTTCAGACTTGAAACAGGCCAGACTGGACTTTTTACTCTCCTATCCCTGTCTAAACTCCCTGGGTTGTGGGGAGGGGAGGGTGTCCCTTTGTGTTGGGTAGGGACTAGTGAAGAGGAGGGAAAAGGTGGCGCTGTTTTCCAGCACTTTAATGGTTAACTCTGCAGTGGGAAAAGGTACAGCTGGGCCCAGGGACTCTGGTCTCCTCTGCTCCCAGCTGTTCCCCAGAGCAGAAGTGGGACAGCACAAGGGCTGGAAAGGGCCATAGAGGTCAAAGAACTATAGAACCAATGTCTGAGCTGGTGGAGACCTTAGACAGCAGACAGTCCAAAGGGCTGGCTCATTTTCCGCAGGAGTAAGGAGAAATCCAGAAGTGTGTGTGTGGGGTGGGGGTGATTTATTCAAGATTTCTCAGGAATTCAGTAGCAGGTTGGGACTCGGGTTTAGGGCTTAGAACATCCAGCATCTCCTAGCCAGATAGGACAAAGGTCTGGTGCAAACCATACCACAGCACTGCACGAGCCCCCCCGCTGCCCCCCACTCTCCCTGAACTGCACAAGACCTCAACCTCATGCTCTCAGCCCAAAGCCCCACCTTTTCCAAGGCCTGCCCCTGAGCCTCGACTCCTCGTTCCCTCCCCCAATCTTCCAGTGTGTTGGGGGTGGGGGTGGGGGTGGGGGTCTCCTGAGGGCAGCCCTTCCCCCATTCCCTGCACTCACAGAACTCCACCAGCAGGTAGCGGTGTTCTCGTAGAGCCCGATCAAAGTTGTGTTGGGTGAGGACCAAGACGTTGTCCTCCTCCAGAAGTTCATCGGATGGGGGTCTCAGGGTGGCCTCTTCTGGAGCCTTGGCCTCCTCTCCCCCTCCCTCCTCCCCATCTAGGGCCCAGGCCCATCCAGTAAGCAGAAAGAACAGCAGGAGTGAGTCAAGTCTCATTGTTGGGAGCAAATGCTGGCTGGTGTCTGTGCCCTGGGAGGGGGGTGGGGGCAGATAACAAGGGGGGAGACCAAGGACCTGCTGCCACGTGGCAGTTCCTGGGCCTCAGTACCAGGTGCGGGCTGGAAAGATAAGGCACAGCCATAGGGGAATTGGTTGGGGCTGGGGCCAGGCTCTGGGAGTAAGTGGGGCAGGGCAAGGGGGCAGCCAAGAGGTTTGAGACAACCTCTACCAGCTGCGCCTTGTCACTAGGCTCTAAGTAGCCTCTGACCTTAATAAAGAGCTAGGACAAGTTAGCTCGGTGGGGAAGGACACTCCCTCCTTCTTCTAGGACCCAGCCCCCACTCCTATACAGAAAGGCACCTATACACCCTCTCCGTCCTTTCCAACTGGGGAGCTATGTATTGATGATCCAAGTCCAGGGAGGGGAGAAGAGATACACCTGAGCCAAGAGACAGAAATCACTGAAGTTTAATGGGAACAGTTGAGAACACAGACAGTAGGGAATTGGGGGCAAGGACGGGAACCCCTTGGCCTGGGGGGATGGGAACAGGCAGGAGCATAGCCCTTCCTTCTCAGGCAGCCCAGCCCCAGCCATGCTGGGGCCACCACAAGAATGTGATGGGGGTAGAGGTGGGGGACAAGGGACACAAGGCAATTCTGATGAGCTTTGGTTACAGACACAAGCCCCCGGCAGGTGGGTAGGGATGGCTGAAGGCTTCTACTGCTCCCCACCTGTTCCACCCCACTCTATGCCCACCTGTCCCTGGAAACCTCCTCCAGGAAGATGACTGTTGGACCCTGAGTGGGGAGGACCAGGGTAAGGGGATGATGAGAGTCAGGGTTTGTATAACCTGGTGCAGACACAAAAGGGTCTTTTGATGGGGTTGAGGGAAAGAATTATGGAACTGCCCCTTCCTACTGAGCTTGGATGACTAGGAGTTATGTAATGGAGGA
>NW_027185694.1:22145810-22165212 GCF_028583685.1 Petaurus breviceps papuanus | reverse complement strand
ATGGGAAGGGGCCGAAGGGGGAGGAATTTGGAGGCAGCCCCTTCCCGGGCTAAGGGTGCTTCTAAGAGCCAGAGAAAGGCCCCGAAATGGGAAGGACAAAGGAAGGGGGGGACCTGCACCTAGTGCTCAATCATGGGCTCTCAGCCCCCCTAGGAAGGTCCCTGCCAGCCTGGCCCAAGGGTGACCTTAGAACCCAATGGAGGCTGAGGCAGATGCAGGTGGGACAGGGGTTTGAGGGCGGGTGGGGGTGGGGGGTCAGTCCTTCCAGTCTTTCTTTATGTTGAGGTCCCACTCCCAGGACAGATGGTCTGTTTTGTCATCATCCGTGAAGAAGGACTTGATGTGGTAAGTGCCTCGAACAAGTAGACCCTTGGGGGCTTCCTCCATGGGCGTCAGAAATTCGTATTCCTCTGTCCTTGGCCCATAACTCCCCACCATGTACACGGCCTTGTCCACTGTGGGTGAGATAAGGTCAGGAGCTGTCCATGGAGACCGCCCTGCCTCCCCCCTCAGATTCAGGGCACCCAGAAGGCAGGACCACCCCCCACTTCAGTACAAGTGCTCCCCAATGATAGGGGCTCCCTCTTTGGACTGGTGGGATCCTGAGGTTAGGGACCATGCTTTCTCCCCTTTCTCCCTCCAGGGAGGGGACTTTGCTCCCAGAAAATTCTCAGGAAAGTGAGGATGGCGGTAATGGGTGCCAGAATCCTGAGACCCCCAGGCCCCATTTCAGTGCCTGTGGTTGGTCTCACCTCGTAGCCCTTTGCGGTAGGTGTGATGTAGATACTTCAAGCCACAGACAATCTCCTTGTTGACCTGCAGGTTAAGTGAGAGTGTGGTCTAAGTCAGAGAAAAGGGGTCTTTACCCCATATATGTGGAACTGGAAATGGACTAGAGTCAAGATTTCCCACAAGAGCACAGAAAGTACAGCCTGTGCCACTTGGGAAGTCTGAAACCAAAAGGGGTGGCTATCTGGGCACTCCCCACCCTAACAATGTGCCTGGAAACCAAGGACCCCTAAGACTGGGCTTAAGGGGAAAGCATTCAGAGAAAGGATTAATCACTTCTGGCAGAGTGTTAGGGGGAACACCCATTGCAAGAGACATCCAGGGTGTGGAACAGAGGATCTGAGTTGGGTCTTGCCTTAAAGGAAATCTTCACTTTATAATCCACACCTTCCTTGAGCACGAACACCTGATTCTTGAGAGATTCCAGGTCCCCTGTGTAGGCGAGAGAAACAGGCTGGGAGTCAGGCTGCCCTTTGCTGGGCCTTGGGCAACAGGGGGTGTTCATAGTGACAGGATTGGGGTGAGGGGCCCTCACAGCTCAGGGACGAGGGGTGGGATAAGGAAGCACACTGTGCTCCGTAGGTCTTTGTTTCCTAGAAGCTTTCTGGAAGGCAATTCATGGGTCTCTTTTCCTCCTATCTCTCTCCCTTATAACACCCAGCACAAAGTGGGAGGAAAAGATCACCTGTCAGGTCCATGGTGATGGGTCCAGGGGCCTGTTCACACACCAGCGTCAGCCGTGTCACCTGCACATTGGGGAGGCTGGGATCTGAGGTACGGAAAGAGCAGGGTAGTTGGGAACAGGGGTTATATGTGAGGGGAGAATATTATAGCCCGTGGACCCCTGATGACCCCTTTCCTGTCACCAGTCTTTTTGCTGTTCATGAGCTATTACCCCAATCCAGAACACTCTATTCTTCCTTCTCTGGTTCTTGACATCCTTCAGGGCCCAGCTGAGGTCCCCCCATTCCAGGAAACCTTCCTTGGTTCTCCCAATCCCCATTCAGTCTCCCTCCTCTGGACCCTCTCAGTCCCCACTGCTCTGTACTATGATTAGTTTTTCTGTGGGTCTCTGGTCCCCTAGACCAGAAGCTCCCTGAAAGACATGGATTTTGTCTCCTACTGTGCCCAGTACAAAAGGAAGGGGTGTCAGCTGTGAACTTGGGATAGGGGGCGGGGAGGATGAGTCAAGTGGTTTGACTTTTATTTTTTAGGTGAGGAAAAATCCTGTCTGAACAAGCTGTGCTTTGAATTTTCCCTGGATGGCAGAAGGTAGCTACTACCTAATTAGCTAAGGGATGGCATCATGATACAAAGGGTAGAGCACCACCCCCAGCCATGCCATCCAGAGGATTCTGGGAATGAAAAAATAGACCAATTGTTAGTCTAAGTAGGTGAATTCCAAAACTGGCTTTTCAAGGGAGGTGACTGTTTTCACTGGGGACCATGAGGCAGCCATGGGAAAAACCTCGGATCATGATAGCTGGGCCTAGAGAAATTAAGCTAGAAATAATATCAAGAGAAGTTTGGGACTAGGTAGATTTCTATTATTCACATGTCTAATTGCCTTCCTTTCATTCAAATCAACTAGTATTTGTCAAATGTCTACTATGTTTCAAGAAAGGGGGGAGGGGGAGGAGACAAAAATTAACCAGTCCCTGACCTCAAGGAGCTTATATTTTACTGGAGTTTATATTCCTTAGATGTATCATTTCAGAATTTATATATTTTCTTTTCTTTGTATAAATTTTTTGGTCTAGACCAGAGGTCAAACCTTTCAACCTGGCAGTATCACAGCCCTTGATTGTATTCAAATGCAATTGGGAAATATTTAATAAAAATAAATACAAATATAATAGAACACAGATAATGTTAATACAGGGTTTTCTAAGTCAGCATGCACATGGCTATCTTTTTTTTTTCTTTTTGGAGGGGGGATGGCAGGGCAATTGGGGTTAAGTGACTTGCCCAAGGCCACATGACTAGTAAGTGTTAAGCGTCTGAGGTCATATTTGAACTCAGGTCCTCCTGACTCCAGGGCCAGTTCTCTATTTACTGTGCCACCCAGCCGCACCAACATGGCGATCTTTATGTATGCTTTGGAGATCCCTTTTCTATTTGAATCTGATACCCCTTCCCTATACTAGGAGTATCTAGAACTCTGTGATAATGTAAACTGTCTCCACTTAAGAGTCTTAGACCAGCAGTCCTTCACTTTTTTTTGGTATCCTGGAACCCCTAGGCAGTCTGGTGAAGCCTAGGGATCCCTTCTCGGGATCATGGTTTTAAATGAATGAAATAAAATAAATTGAATTATGAAGAAAATCAATTCTACTGGAATAAAGATGTACTTTTTTCCCATCCAAGTTTGTGGATGCCCTGAAATCTATCCACCACCCCCTCAGAGGGATCCATGGACCCTAACTTAACAACTTCCTTCTCAGTTACTTGAGGCCCTGAGAAGCAAGGAAGAAAACAAATATTTACTAATTGCCCACGATATTCCAGGCACCCTACAAATATTATCTCAGTTGATCTTTACTGCTGAGAGGTAGGTGCTTTTATGACCCTCATTTTACAATTGAGGAAACTGAGGCATATAGTAGTAAGGTAACTTGTCCCGGGTCACACACCTGGTAGGTGTCTCAGGCTGCATTTAAACTCAGATCTTCCTGACCCCGGGCCCAGCATTCTATTCACTGCTGCATAGCTGCCTCTAGCTGAGGGATCAGGTACCCTTGTAACACACAGGTAGTGTATGTCAGAGGCAGGATCTGAATCCATGCCTTCCTGACTCCAAGGCCAGCCCTCTGCCCGCTGTAGCACAATGCCGCTCTTCAACTTGGAGAACTCTTCGACTAGAAAATGAAGCCTAGTAAATGGAGCCTAGAAAATGGCTGCTATGGCCCGAAAGATACTAAAACAGGAAGGGGACAGGGGATGCTTGAAACTGACATTCAAAAAGGACGACAATTGCAGGGGCAATGGACAGGTCATTAAGGTTTGAATGGTATGGGATTCAGGAGAGAGAGGGCACAGGCCTAGGGCTGTGGTTCAGTGGTCAGGGAAGTTTAGTAAGTGAAAACCCTGGTTCTGAGCACAAAGATCAGTTCAGTAGGGCAGCTACCATGTTTCCCCGATAATAAGACCTATCCCGAAAATAAGCCCTCCCCTTACTGTGTAAGATTCCTCTAAAATAAGCCCTCCCCCGAAAATAAACCCTATTGAGATTGCTACTGTAGTGAAGGTGATCCCCTGCGCTACACGCTACATTACGGTACCCTCTGTATGCACCGTCCCCCCCCGGGTGAAACGCACGCCGCGCTCCGAGCTGCATCCAATCAGAGCTGCAGCAGTGAGCGTGTCATCCTGTTCTTCCCCAGTGATTTGCTTGCTGGTACATTTTTTTGTTCACATTTACCTGTTTATTAAAATTGCTGTCAATGTTCATTAAAATAAGACCTCCCCTGAAAATAAGCCCTCTGGTGTTTTTCTGTCCAAAAAAATTAATAAGACAGTGTCTTATTATCAGGGAAACACGGTAGGTGGTGCAGTGAATAAAGCACCAGCCCTGAAGTCAGGAGGACCTGAGTTCAAATCCGGCCTTAGACACTTAACACACTTACTAGCCATGTGACTTTGGGCAAGTCGCTTAAACCCCCCCCAAAAAAGAAAGCAAAAAAAAAAGATCAGTACAACAAATATTTAATAAGCCCCTACTGTGTGCCAAAGGACTTGGACTGGTTCCAGGGCCTAAGAAATCCACACAAGGCAGTGAGAAGTAAGGTCCAGGACTGGACCCCCTGGGTATTTCAGTCAATGCTTGCTGGCCTCATGGGCTAAGTACATCCTGAACCTCTATTCTGTTCTACTGGTTAGTCAGTCAGTCAATAAACATTAAGTGCCTGCTTGATGCCAAAAGAGGCAGAAAACAGTCCCTGCCCTCACGGAGCTCACAATCTGATGCTTCTCTGGAGGTCTTGTTGTCCACATCCTGGCCCTGACCCCTGGGGAGGTAACTTTTTCTCTTTCCCAGGGTCGTCTTAAGAAGACAGGCCCCTCCTAAGGAATGATGTATGTGTTTGGATGGGAAAGCAGATCCCCCCACAGGAGAAGGAGCTAAGCAAGCCAGGAGAGAGCTCGGGAGGGGGGACGGGCTGCCAGGGGTCATACAATGTGAACCCTGAGACCCGAGACCCTCCAGCCCACCGTGTGCCTGAGCAGGAGCCCCCGCAACAACAGCTCCACCAAGGGGTCACCCAGCGGTCACCCAGCCTTTGCCCGAAGCCCACTAGTGATGGGCAGCTCAATATTCTGCCAAGCACCTTATCCGTCTTTGTACGGTTTTAATTGTTGGGAACAGTTTTCCTTATATGGAGCTGAAATCTTGCCTTTCCGGTACTTCTACTTACTGCCCCCAGTTCTGTCTTCCAAAGTCAAGTAGAGCAAGCCTGATCTCCCTCTTCTATGTGAATTAATAATAAATAATGATAGCTAGCATGTATGTAGTGGTTTAAAGGTTGGCAAAGCACTTTACAAATATTTGATCCTCACAACAACCCTGGGAAGTAGGTGTTATTATTATCTACATTTTACAGTTGAGGAAACTAAGACAGAAGTTAAAGGATTTGCCCAAGGTCACACAGCTAGAGTTTGAGGCTGGATTTGAACTCAGGTCTTCCTGACTCCACGACCAACACTGTGACACCTAGTTTGCTTTACTTCCTCCCATAAACCATCTCTTCTCTAGGCCAAATAATGCCTCCCCCTCCCCACAAGCCCCCAAGGAGCCCAAGGTGAGTCAAGAGGCCACCAGATTCCAGGATCAGGGTCTCATTCCTGCCTCTGGTTCGAGTAATTTCTGACCTAGGCTTGGCCACCTACTAGGGGGGATAGCGGTGGATCTGGACCTGGTGCCTATTTCTTTTAGGTATTAGTGGCTGGTATAGTGAATGAAAAACTGGTGTAAGAGTCAGAAGAACTGAGTTTGAATCTGACTTTCCTATTTCCTGTGTAGCCTTGGAGAAATCATTCTCTGTGCTTCTATTTCCTTATTCATAAGACTAAATGATATTGAAAGTTCTTCCAGCTTCTAACTCCTAGGATTCTATATGTGTGGTGGGGGATAAGGGAGGGGAGAAGGGAAGAAGACAGGCTTAGGGAAAGCCCTTCTTTATGAATTGTGTATTGCTTCGGAAAGGATGGGGGGAGGTAGGGGCAGGGAGAGCAAGAGGAGAGAAATTGTGTTTTTAGTTACTGGGCCTGGAGAGGTTTCCTGATGCCCCATCTCCAAAATCTATCCAGCTACCTGATTTCCCACCCTCAGTCTATTGTGGAGTCTGCCAGTCTGATAGATGGTGCTCTGGACTCCGCTGTCCCCATCCCCTGCCCTCTGCCATGCCCTGAGCCTCTGGTCCCCAGATCAGTATTCTGCCCCAGCGCTGACACCCCCAAGCCTCTAGTTCCCCAGGTCGTTGTGCCCACCCCAGCCCCAGTGCCCCCAAGCTACAAGCCTCTGATCCCCAGGTCAATGTGCCCACCCCAGCCCCAACACCCCTAAGCCTCTGATCCCCAGGTCAGTGTGCCCACCCCAGCCCTGACATCCCCAAGCCTCTGGTCCCCAGATCAGGGTGCCCACCCCAGCCCCAATGCCCCCAGCCTCTGGTCCCCAGGGCAGTGTGCCCGCCCTAGCCCCAGTGCCCCCAGCCTCTGATCCCTCAGGCTGCTGTGCCCACCCCAGCTCCAGCCTCCTACCCACAGCCTCAGGAATGGGCCCCAACAGGGCCTGCTTGTACTTGGTTAGACTCTCATCATCTTGGTCCAGCTGCTGGATCTCCTGCAGAGTCTTCTTCTCTGGAGCCTTGTAGTTCAAATCCACCTCATCCAGATCTTCCTCATGGGCAGCCCGGATGCCTTCCTTGTCCGCCATGAAATCTGTTTGGGAGAAGAAGAGGAAGATCGTCGGTAGGGAGGAGAAGCCCCGGGCTGACATCAGATCATGGCATTCAAGGACTCCTGCATCCTCAGCCTCTCCTATCTACCCAATCAACCCACAAGTCAGGCACTGCGATAGGCACCAAAACCCAAACAGATCTTGCTCTCAAGTTTACATCCTCATTAGTGCATATATGCAGGCATGTGATAAGGGCTAGCGCCTTAGTGCTATTTCAAGGGTTGAAAGTGCTTTATATGTTATCTACTTTGATCCTTAAAATCCTGTGAAGCAGATGCTATTATTACGCCCATTTTACAGAGGAGGAAACTGAGATTAAGAGGTTAAGTGACTTGTCCTTTGTCATAGGAATACGGAAATATGTGAGGCAGCATTTGAACTCAGGCCTTCCTGTCTCCAATCTAACACTCTAAGTACTGCCTCAATGCCTGTCTGCATGTATGTATATGTGCATACATACATAGACACACACATATATATGCACACACATGATACAAAGTAATCTGGGGAGAGGGCACCAGCCTCTGGGGGTGATGGAGGGAGTAGAGAGTTTTCTTGGAGAAGATGGCACCTAAAATGAAGGCCAGTGAGAGTCCATGAGGGTCTGAACCAAGGGCAGTGGGAGAGAGACGCCCAATCACATCTTCCACTGATCTCCTACCTCCATCCTCCTCTTGGTCCTGATGTCACATTCTCTGAATTTTTTTTTTTTGCCTCCCTCATTCTCCTTCTCTCTACCCTTCAGTTCTGTCATATAGCTCACCTCTTGCAGTAAGCCTTCCCAGGTTGACACCGAGTGCCTTTCTTTCTCTAAACCAGGGGTGGGGAACCTGAAGCCTTGGGGCCACATGTGGCCCTCTAGGTCCTCGAGTCCTCAAGGGGATTTGTTCTGTGAAGTTTAGATTCAGTCAAAGGGCCTCACTGGAGTCCCTGGGTTCCACCTCCCTGCAGTCTAAATTCCTATAAAGGGATCTCTTTTTAACCCTTCTGTAAAGTTCTCCTAAGCAGCTAGGGGGTGCAGTGAATAGAGTACTGGTTCTCAAGCCAGGAAGACTCATCTTTCTGAGTTCAAATCTGGCCTCAGACACTTCCTTGCTGCATGACCCTGGGCAAGTCACTTAATCCTGTTTACCTCTGTTTCCTTATCCGTAAAATGAGCTGGAGAAGGAAATGGCGAACCACTCCAGTGTCTTTGCCAAGAAAACCCCAAATGGGGTCATGAAAAGTTGGGCACACTGAAAACAACTGAATGATGAGTTCTCCTCCCAAATGAACTGTGAACTCAGGGACCTTGCAGTGATGGAAAAAGTCTAGACTAGGAAGTCAGGAAGCCTGGCTGGGTGACTCTGGGCAGCTCATGTCTCTGTGAGCCTGAGGATTCTTATCTATAAATGAGGAGACTGGGTTAAATTGTATCCATGGTTCCTCCCAGATCTAACATTCGGTTCTTTTAAGGTTCAGTGTTCTGACAAGCATTGCCATTTTCTTGTTGTTTGTCCCTCATTCTCCTGAAGAGGACCATGACATCAGGGAGATGATGTCATGGCTTGCAAGTGACTTGGATTTAAGTGAGGGAGGGCTGTGCAAAGTCACCAGCTTCACTTTCTCCTCCCGAGCTATCTGAGTCCAGTGGCTAGATATGGATCAGGACAACTGGAGATGGCCCAGGATACAGTGGGGACCCTTGGCCTTTTCAGGCTAAGGTATTTCCCAGGTCTCACTTTGACTGAGGCAACACACACTTAGTCATTAAGCTTTAATAAGAAATGAGGTAGAGCCTCTTTACCTAGCCAAAAATATTTTAAAATAATAAAAATTAAAAAAAATTAATCTAGAAGGGATTACTAGAAACCTTCACTGTTTCTGGCCAAAACTTGTCACTTATGTACAAATAGAACCCTGTGCTAAGTAATGAGGACATAAAGACAAAAGGAAAAACAATGCCTGCCCTCAAGGAGTTTAAATTCTACTGGGGATGGTAGACACAGTAGATACAACATGTAAAAAATATAGCAGTGATACACACACACACACACACATTTTTTTAAGACTGGGTCTTCTCATCACGAAGGGGCACGAATTCGATCCCACTGCTGATTGGCCCAGGAATATTGACTTGCTCTATACCTGGCCTGAACTAGTTCAGCCCTTCTTGCACAACCCAGTACACTCGCCTTCCTAGGAACTCCACCATATTGATGAGCTTAGTACGGACCACTCTAGTTCAAAACTCCTGAGCTCAAGAGAGCCTTCCTGGCAGCTGGGGCTATGAGCATCTGTCACCATGCCTAGTCATACATAATGACCTGAGGAAGAGGGATTGAGGACTAGCTCCATTTTTCTTTGTTCTAAGGTGCCTCCCAGCTGTGACATCCCATGATGTCTGTGACTGTACCCATTCATTCAGCCAGCCATTACCCAACTTCTCCTTTGTGCTAAGGATCCCTGGAGCACTGAGCTGGGCATACAGTAAATTCTCAAAGAAAATCATCCTCATCATCCCAGAGATACAACTGACCTAGGGGGGGGAGGGGAAACTACCAAGGTGTAATCTCCTGTGATATCACCTATCAAAATAAGTTCCAGGCTTTCTAAATTCTTCCCTTCAGAAATCCATAGCCTAGCTCTGGAAGGGACCTCAGAGGACATCTAATCCAATGCTCATTTTATTTTATTTTGGAGGGGAAAGGTAAGACAATTAGGGTTGAGTGATATGCCCAAGTTCACACAGCTAGTGAAGTGTCAAGTGTCTGAGGTCAAATTTGAACGAAGGTCCTCCTGACTTCAGGGCCAGTGCTCTACTCACTGCACCACCTAGCTGCTCCCAATGTTCATTTTACAGAAGAAGAAAAAGAGGCTGAAGCAGGTCAAATCAGAAGCAGAATTTGAACCCAGGTCCTTTGACTCAAAAGCCACTGCCATTTCTATTGTTCCACCCTTTCCAAGAACCAGGAAGGAAAGACAATGCTTCTCATAGCATCATGATAAATACTCAGCATGGTAAGGTTGAGAGTTAAGTGATCCAGAGGTCTGTAAAGTGAAGGAAAAGAGTCATTCTCAGACAGCTGAGTGGTGCAGTGGATAAAATACTATACTTCCAAAGAGAAAGAGCAGAGTTCAAATCTTGCCTCAGATACTAACTGTACTAACCCTGGATAAATCACTGAACCTCTATCGAATTATCCAGAAGGAGCTTAATAAATACTCGGTGATTTGATTGCAAAGTGGGGACAGTAATAGCCCTATTTCACAGGATTGTTGTATGTATCAAATGAGATAATATATGGAAAGAGCTTTGCAAAAATTAAAGGGCTATGTTAATGCTAGCTATTTTTATTATAAGCCTTAACCTCTCTCCTGAAAAAAAAGAGCAAGTGATTATTCTGATGGTTTGGGAGGAAGAATTCCTAATTGTGGGGACTCTCCAGCCACCTTTCCCTCAGCCTCCAGTCTATATATCCCCTCCCCTTCCCCAATAACTCCCACCCTTTGCCTAGTTTGGCATCTGGTTCATACTCTTGGACCTCAGAAATAGAGGAAGGGCTCCCTAGGGCCACAGGGTCCTTAACTCCTCTTTAGTACCATACACACACACACACACACACACACACACACACACACACACACACATACACACACACACACAAACACCTGACCATCTCCTCAGTCCAATCCCTCCCCAGCGTAGGCCCTCAGGAAAACAGGACATCACCGTAAGAGAACTAGTTAGAAGATTTAGGTTCACATTCCATCCCTGACAATTGCTCTCTGTGTGACCTTGGACAAGTCCTGCAACCTCCTTAGGTCTAATGTTCTCATCCCTAAAATAAGGTGACTGCATTAATGCACTGTTAGTAGAGCTGTGAACTGGTCCAGCCAATGATGGAAATCAATTTGGAGTTATGCCCAAAAAGTCATTAAATTCTCTGACCCAATAATGCCACTACCAGGTCTCTACCCTCCAAAGAGATCAAAGAGGAAAATGTACAAAAACATTGACAGTAGGTCTTTTTTTTGTAGTGACAAAGAAGTGGAACATAAAGGGATGCCTATTAATTGGGGAATGACTGAACAAATGAAGGGGATGGTTTCAGAAAAACCTAGGAAGACTTATATGAACTGATACAGAGTGAAGTGAGCAGACCCAAGAGAACAATGTATAAATAACAAAAATATTGTAAAGATAAACAACTTTGAAAGACTTAACTAATCATAAGAATTAAGGGTTCTGATCTTGGAATGACCACCCAACAGTGAGGAAAAATGCTATGAACCTTCTGACAGAGGCTCAAAATGCAGAATGAAATGAACATTTTGGGTTGTGGTCAATGCAAGAATTTGTTTTGCTTGACTATAGGTATTGGTTAGAAGGGTTTTATTATTCTTTTCCCAAAAATCCAGGGAATAGTGACCCTTAGTCATCAATTTCTTGATGTGATCCATAGTCCAATGAGAGAGAAAATAAATCTTAGTTAATTGAAGTATATGTATATACACACACACACACATCAATGTATATATAGAGAGAGAGTTTTAAAAAAATGTCCATGTTAATAATGGTATGAAAGAAAACACACACACAAAAAAAAAAGAAAAAGAAAGAGAGTAAATAAAAAGTATGCTTCATTCTGCATTTAGACTTTTCTCAGTTATTTCTCTGGAAATAGCATTTGTCATGATAAATCCTTCAGAATTATTTTGGATCATTGCATTGCTGAGAATAGCTAAGTCACTCGCAGCTGATCATCATACAATATTGCTGTTACTGTGTACAATGCTCTCCTGGTTCTACTCATTTCACTTTGCATCAGTTCATACAAGTCTCTCCAAGTTTTTCTGAGAGTAACCTGCTCATTATTTCTTATAGCACAAAAATATTCCATCCCAATTATATACCACAACTTGCTCAGCTATTCCCCAATTGATGGGCATCCCCTCAATTTTCAATTCTTAGCCGCCCCATAAAAAACTGCAATAAACATTTTTGTACATTTAGGTCCTTTTCCTTTTCCTTTGATCTTTGATCCTTTGATCACCTAGCGGTGATATTGCTGGGTCAAAGGGTATGCTTGGTTTTATAACCCTTTGGGTATAGTTCTAAGTGGCTCTCCAGAATGGGTGGACTAATTCATAACTTCCAATATGTGTGTGTGTGTGTACATGTATATACACATATATATAAAGTAAGGTAATTGGGCCAGATGGCTTCTGAGGTCCCTTCCAGATGTAGATCTGGATTCCTGTGTGTTTTTCTCAGCTTCCCCTTAAGAGGAAGGAGCATGGTAGAAAGACTGGGAGTCAAGAGATTCTCAGTCCTAGTCCTGCCTGTGCGGTAAAATCATCGTATGACCTTCAGAAAATCACTTCCAATGGAGCAGTTGGCCTAGATGACGCCTTCCATTCTAGGATATGTAAAGATAGCACAGAGTGAAAGAAGTCTTCAATTTTCCAAATATCCTTTCAATAATCATTCATTTTATTGAACACCTACTAAACACCATGCAATGAGATTGTTAGTTCCTAGTGGGCAAAACTAAAAACTTGTGATCTTTGTCGGTTCCAGACTACCCATGAACTGGAATCAGGTGGAAATCCCTTTGTTGCGAGCACTAGGAACAAAGTAAGAAGGGGAAGAGACTTTTGCTGTATTTCTGACCTGGACTAGTTCAATCCTCCTTGGGAAATCCAGTGCCTCACTCCCCTTCCTGGGAGCTCTACCATACTGATGAGCTTAGTATGAACTAAAGACCAGCATAGACCACTCCAGTTAAAAACTCCTAAGTTTAAGAGGTCTTTCCTGGTAGCCGGGATTACAAACATCTACCACCATGGCTGGTCATTCATGATAATTTGAGGAAGAGGGATTGAGCACTAGCTCCATCATTCTTTGTTGACCCTGAAATTCACCTATCCAAAGTACAGAAGGACCTAGATGCAGATCCAGGGCCCTCTACAGACCCCAAGCCTAAACCCCAGCCTCTGTTCATAAGATGCTACTTTCTGGAATGTGATACTACCTAGGGGTTTCCCCAGATGCCAGTGACATATGTTTTGGAGGGAGGAAATTGTTGAGGGGAACCCTGTGCCCTACCACTTGGGGCTAGCCAGCACCAGACCCAAACATAGCTGCATTTTCTGGAGAGGGGCTAGGGGCAGGAGAAGCGAGATAATCCTAACTGCTGTGACAGTGTTTTATCACTTTCTCAAATTTAAATTCAGAAACATTTATTAAATTTTCACTACATTCCAGGCACTGTACTCGGGCACTAGGGACAGATGCAAAGATAAAAACCAAAAATAGTACCTGCCCTCAAGGAGCTTTAATTGTGTTGGGGGAAACCTACACATGCACAGATAATTCAAAATAAACTCAAATCCTATTTGCTTCAGATTGCCTCAACTGTAAAATGAACTGGAGAATATAACAGCAAACTAATCCAGTGTCTTTGCCAAGAAAATCCCAAAATGGGATCACAGAGTCAGACACAGATTACTGAACAACAGCAGCAACAACAATATGTGTACATTCCAATAGATCTAAGAAGGGGCATGGTAGAAAGACTGGGAGTCAAGAGATCCTCAATCCTACTCCTGCCTGTGCTGCAAAACCATTGTATGACCTTCAGCAAGTGACTTCCAATGGAGCAGTTGGCCTAGATGGCCCCTTCCATTCTAGGATATGTGAAGACAGCACAGAGTGAAAGAAGTCTTCATTTGCCCAAATATTCTTTCAATAATGCGTTGGTTTTATTGAGTACCTACTAAATACCTTGTAGAGATTGTTAGCTCCTAGTGGTACTACAAAGCATCCAAGAAGCTGTGTCTGTTTGTCCTTTGTTCTTGAAGAGGACAGTGATGTCAGGGAGGTGATGCCATGACTTGCAAGTGAATTGGGTTTAAGTGAGGGAGGGCTGTGCAAAGGCACCAGCCTCACTTTCTCCTCCAGCGCTATCTGAGTCCAGAGGCCAGATAGGGATCAGGACAACTGGAGATGGCCCCCATCAGAGGAGCAGCATCAGTGGGGCTGGAGAAGTGGGAGGGATTGAGGAAAGGCTGGTACTTGAGTTGAACCTTGAAGGAAACTGGGATTCCAGAGGCAGAGATGAGGAAGGTGAGCACTCCAGGCATGGAGACAGCCTGTGCAAGGCATGGAGGTGAAAGGTGAGTGTCATCCATAGGATGTAGCTAGTAGGTCAGTTTAGTTGGAATATAGGGGAGTGATATGAAATGTGTAGAAAGGGAAGTTGGAACCAGATTATGAAAAAATTTAAATTCATTTAGTCAGCAAGCATTATTAGGCATCTACTATGGGCTAGGCACTGTGCTAAGTGATAAAATATATAAAAAGAAAGGCAAAAGACCGTTCCAGTTCTCAAGGAGGTCCTAGTCTATGGGGGAGACAACATGCAAACCTCTGGGTACACATGAGCTGTATACAGGAAAAACTGGAAATAATTAACAGAAGGAAGATGCTAGAATGAAGAGGGACTGGGGAAGGTTTCCTATTTATCTAGGACTTGGAGGAAGCCAGGACACAGAGATGATGAGAACATACAAGGCATGGGAGATAGTGAGAAGCACCCACTGGGAGCAACAAGGCGGCCAGTTTCACTGGATCACAGAGAACATAGCAGGGAGTAAGCTGTAAGACAGGCAGGCCAGGTAAGGAGGGCCGACTTACGCAGGGCTTTGAACTCCCAACAGAGGCTTTTCTATTTGATTCTAGAGGTGATAGGGAGCCACTGGGATTTACTGAATAGGCAGTGACATGATCAGACCTGACAAGGAAGATCCGTTTGATGGTTGAATGGAGGATGCGGGGAGTGGGGGTCGGGAAGACTTGAGGCAGACCAACCCACAAGGCTATTACAGGTGAGAAGGGCCTGTGTCTCCTTCAGGGGTGGGAAGGGGCTGTATGCAAATGTCACATTTTATTTATAGCAGAGGAAACTCGGTACCACCGAAACTTCTTGAACTGGGGAGTGATATGGTCAGAAACAAAGGGTGCTGACCCAGTATTGTGCCTGCAAACGATTTCAATTCTCTGAACGCTTCCCCCAGAAAAACTAAAGGGGAATGGAATCAGCAAATCACCTTCCACATATAGCTCTTTTTGGTCCACAGAGGTAGCTGCTAATGGAATCCCACCCCAGTCCCTCAGAATTATGTTGTATATAATGACATGTACATGTTGTCTCTCCCAATAAAACCTAAGGAAGGATTGTTTGCTTTTTGTCCCTGTATCCTCAGGCCCTAACACACTACTGGGCATACAACAGGAGCTTAATAAATGTTTGTTGTTTGATGGGCTTGTGCTCACCCTACACTCTAGAGAACTGAATTGGGAGTCTGTCTCCCCTACCCTCTTTTCCCAGAACCTAAGGTGGATTCCCACCTGCCCCCATCTCCTCCTTTATTCCAGACTTCTTGCTGGAAAGAACAAATTTCATGATCTCTCCTCTCCCCTCCCCATGTGAAACCAATCCTCTCAAGAGTCACAAGTGAGCACCTGCTCTCTCTAGCAGGGGCTGCCCAGATGTGTGGCCCAGGGAAACCCTGGACTATCTTCCCATAGTGTTCTAGAGAAAGAGACTGACATGTCCTCTCACTGTGACCTGTTCCTGGTACATGGCCCCTTTCAGCAGAAACCCTTCAGAAGCTGTAGATTCTTCCCTGCTCTCTTCCCAGTTCTAATCTCTCTCTCTGTCTTTCTCTCCTCTCTTCTCTCTTCCTTTCTCTCATTCTCTCTCTCTCTGTCTCTATCTCTCTCTGTATCTCTCTCTGTCTCTCCATCTCTCTCTGTATCTCTCTCTGTCTCTGTCTCTCTCTGTGTCTCTCTGTCCCTCCATCTCTCTCTGTCTCTGTCTATCTGTCTCTCTCTCCAAACAGTTATCTTTCCTTTTCATTCATCATCTCTTACATCACTGCACCCCACCCCCGCCCCAAATCCCACTTATCCTTGAAATAATATAACCTCTTTGAGGGCAAACACTGGTATTGTTTTTGTGTCCCCAGTACCTGGCTCAGTGCCTTTCACTTAGTAGTGATTTCATAAATGACTGTTCAATTGAATTGAGCCCTTTCCCACAGTGCTTTGGGGACTGTCTCTTTCCAGGGGAGTTTCTGAGCTCACTTACTATAGTTCTGGGGCAAAGGACTGATGAGACTGTTCTGTCCTGGGCTCTTCTTTGTCTCTGTCTCCCTCTCTCAGACTCCCTCTCCCTCCCTCTCTTTGTCTCTGTCATTTTCCTCTCTCTGTCTCTGTCTCTCTCCCTATTTCCTTCTTTCTCCCTCCCTCTCTGTGTCTCTGTCTTTCTCAAACTCCCTCTCCTTCCTTCCTCCCTCCCTTCCTCTCTCTTTGTCTCTGTCACTCTGTTTCTTTCTTTCTCTCTCCCCATTTCCCTCTTTCTGACTCCCCCTCTGTTTCTCTCAGACTCCCTCCTTCTCTGTCACTCTTCTCTGTCTCTGTTTCTTTTTCTCTCTCTCCCTATTTCCCTCTTTCTCCCTCCCTCTCTGTCTCTTTCTCAGACTCCCTCTCCTTCCCTCCCTTCCTTCCTCTCTCTTTGTCTCTGTCACAGTCTCTTTTTCTCTCCCCCCATTTACCTCTTCCTGATTTCCTCTCTCTGTCTCTCTCAGACCCCCTCTCCCTCCCTCTCTCTTTGTGTCTGTCACTCTCCTGTTTCTCTCTCTCCCTATTTCCCTCTTTCTCACTCCCTCTCTGTGCCTCTGTCTGTCTGTCTGTCCTTGTCTGCCTCTGTCTAACTCATCAGCTCCCAGGGGTTTAATTATCTCTATGTAGATGACTCCCAAATCTATATATATACAGTCAATCCTTAATCTCTCTCCTGAGCTCCAGTCCCAAATCACCAACTATCTGCTGGGCATCTCCATCTGGATATCCCCTTGGTATCTCCAACTAATTATGCTAAAAACTGAACTCATATTAAATGAGGCTAAAACCCCTAGACTTGTCATCTTCCCCCTTAAGACCATCCCTCCTCCAAATTCCCTATTTCTGTTGAGGGCCACCCTCAATATTCTTCCTGCCAACCACGTTCATTACCTTAGAGTTAGCTTCACTTTAACTTTTCCCTCACTCTCATACCCAATAGGTTGCCAAGTCTTGTTAATTCCACCCCCACAAAATCTCCTGAATTTGTTTCCTTCTTTCCGCTTGGCCTCTAGTCCTAAAGGGCTCTACTGTAGTTCAGATCCTCATTAACTCAGTCTAAACTATTGCAAAAGTCTACAAAATGATTTTCCTGCTTCCAACCTCTCTCCTACCCATCTTCCAAATGGTTGTCAAATTGATACTACTTATAACACAGATCTAACCATGTCACCCCCCCCCACCCTAGAGTCTTCAGTGGCTCCCTATTGCCTCTAAGATAAAATACAATATACTTGGCCTGACATTTACAATCTCTTCTGCTGGTTTCCTGCCTACCTTTCCAGGATGATTTCACTCCACCCTTTCAAACTCTTTATTCCAGAAAAAGTATCCCACAAACTGTTTCCCATACATATTATTCCATGCTCAGTCTCCTTTGCACAGCTGGTCCCCCAGGCCTTGAATTCTTTTCTTCTTACCTCTGCCTCCTAAAATCCCGGTTTCCTTCAAGACTCCCCTCAAGTCCCACTTCCTAAATAGGGTTTTCTGGATTCCTCAGTGATTAAGTGTTCTTTCCCTCCTAAAACTACTTTGTATATAACTTTATCTGTGTGCATATTGCAACCCCCCCAAAACTCCTTGAAAGCTGGGAATGTTTTTATTTTGTGTCTGCACCCCCAGTGCCTAACATAAAACAAGGGCATAATATGTGGTTATTGAGCTGCATGGAATTCCCATGGTGCTCCAGGGCCCCTTAGGTCATAGTGACCTAAGACCAAGGTTCTTCTTCAGTCCTGTTCCTCCAATGCTCAAGGACCTTGGGTGGAGGTATCTCCACACTGGCTTAGTTCATCCTCTCTCCCAGCCCCCAGCCTCATCCTAGTGACCACAGAGTCCCAGGGAGACACCTCTGTCTTTGCTTTGCTCTTAGGAACCATGGATAGTGGGCTCTGGGTGGGTCCCTAGGAGAGAGGCTCTCACAGCCTGACAATTCTGTTTTCCTTCCAAATACAGAAATACTAACAGCCTTCCTCCTCCCTCTCTAGTACAGTAGACTCAATTTCTCAGTGCAGACCCAACCCCAATAGAGATCCCTTCTCTACACAGAAATAAGGAACTACCAATACAGAAATAGAATATCCCCTTCCCTAAACAGATCCTCCTCTCTCCTGAATGAAATCCCCCCCTTCCCCATCATCACCACCTTGTCCCTCCTCAAATATCACCCCTGCCTTCCCTGTTCACAGCCCCCCATTTCCCTCAAACCCTTCTGTCCTAGGCAGGTCCCACTCTTGCCTTCTCCCCCACACTTCCTTTCCAACCCCCCATCTGCGGATAGCCTTGCAGTCTCTGGAGCCAGAAGGCTCACTCAGGGAGGAGGGGATCCCTTTTAGCAGTCCCTTGCTTCTTCTCGTGCCCAAGAGAATGAATGCAGATACCTCCCAGGCCAGAGGGGCTGGTGGGAGCCTCACCTGCTGCTAGCAGCTCTCCCATGGGTTTTGCAAGAAGGATGGGAAAGATGAGACCCTCTGCACTCTTCCCTCCACACCCCGATCCATTGCCACAAGTCAGCCCCCACTTCAACCCAACCCAGCTTAACACAAGAGCCTCCGCCCGGGAAGACCCGATCGCAGTGCCTGGAAGGTACCGAAGGTTGGGCTGCCGCTGACTCCGGCGGGCACCTCTCCAAAGTTACCATGGGGAGGGGCTGGACTGGCAGGGAGGTACTAATCTGGACTGTGTCAGCACCTAGAAAGTCCTCTCCTCACCTTTCCTACATTCTTCTTTCAGGTCTTCTGGCCTGGGTATCTTCCTAGCTCCCCTCCCCAGGTGCTCCCCTGCCACGTTCCCCAGCACAGGTGTTCCCCAATGTTCCTCACCCCCGGCCATGGCATTTGTCCAGATGCCACCTTCCAAGTCTTCTGGCATGGGTGTAGTCTTCCAGCGTTCCCACCCCAAGTCCCGTTGCATGGGTGTCTCCCCGTGTGAGCCCCCTTTCCATGCCCGTGGCATGGGTGTCTCCCAATGTCTTCCCCCTCCAAGCATGGGTGTCTCCCAGTGTCTTCCCCCTCGAAGTCCCCTGGCATGGGGTGTCTCCCCGTGTCTTCCCCCTCTAAGCTTCTCGCATGGGTATCTCCCCTTCCGAAGCCCTGGCATGGGTGCCTTCCTCAGTACCCCAGCCCTTAAAGTCCCCAGCCTTGCCCCAGCCTCGGGCCTCAGGCGCTCACCTCTGGCGCACACCGTCAGCCACAGGAGCTCAAGAACTTGCGCCCCCAGCTCGCACATATCCAAGCCCAGCATGGTGCCGGCTCCCGGGGCCCCCGCCCGCCTGCCAGCCGCTCCCTCTCGCCGCCGCCGCCTCCTCCTCTTCCTCCTCCTCAGAAGCAGCAGCAGCAGCAGCAGCAGGAGCGGCAGCAGGGGAGGCCCATGGACCGACCCTTGGCTCTGTCTGCCCGGCCGGCGCTGGAGCCTGAGATGTTGAGCTCTGAGCTCCCAGCTCTAAGCTCCAAGGAACCGCTGCTGCTGCCGCTGCTGCCTCCGGTCCCCTC
>NW_027185694.1:22075886-22145710 GCF_028583685.1 Petaurus breviceps papuanus | reverse complement strand
CACACACACACACACACACACACACACACACACACACACAGGCGCGCGCGCACTCCCAGGGCGGGGCGCAGCCCGGGGATTCCCCCTCCTCCCCAGCCCCAGCCCCCTTTCCAAGCCCTGCAGGCTCAGGGTGGGGGTGGAGGTGGGTGTTCCAAACAGTTTTAGGGACGTGGGGCGTGTGTCCGTGCTGGTGTCCCTAGAGAATCTGTGTCAGATTGTGTTTCTTATGATTCCGGGGTTACCACTGGTGCGTCTGTGGGTGTGTCCTTATGTGTCTATCTGTGGCGGTGTCCTGGTTTGCCTGGGTCACTGTGTATGCCATACAGCATATGTCGGTGACTGTCACTAGCGTGTGTGTGTGTGTGTGTGTGTGTGTGTGTGGAGGGAAAAGTAATGAGCAATGTTGCTCTGGCTCTAGGTAAAACTCAGGGGTCGGCTCAGCCTCCTGGGTGTCTGCACTCTTCCCCAGGGCCCCCTTAGAGGCAGCCTTCTGCATCTGGGGCCCCACACCTGTGTCCCACTCCCCCCCTTCCCTGAACGGTCCCAGGGGCCTGTATCTATTGTTTAGGTGAAGGGCCTGCCCAAGGGCTGGCCTTTTCACAGAGTCTCCCTCCCCTACATCTTTCACTTTCACTGGGGAATCTTCTTTGTATCCCAAGGGCAGGGGTCCCCTTCAGCCTTGGCCTTCAAAGTCCAGAAACCTTGGAAGAGTTGGGGTGAGAGCTCCTGGGATGGGGTTCCAGAGTGCCTGGCTCAGGAAGTCAATACTTTCCTCTTTTCCAACCAGAATAATAATCACTAACTTTTATATAACAATTTAAGGTTTGGGAAGCCCTTTACATAATTACCTTATTTGATTTTGACCGTAAGCCTGTGAAGTAGGTCCTCCCTTTTACAGATGAGACAACTGAGGCACAATGAAGTTAAGTGACTCACCTAGGGCCATGCCCGAAACAGGAATCCTCCTTTTCTGATATTAAGTCCAGCGCTTTAGCCAATCCATCAGCAAACATGTATTAAGTACCTACTATGTTCCAGGTACTGTACTAGGTTCTGGGGATACATTGGCAAAAATGGAGCGGTTTCTGTCCTTAAGGATCTTACACTGTATCTACTAGTGGTCTCTTCCACCTCTAAACTCCTATGATACCTTGTTCTTTCATTTTTTCTCTTTTTTCTTCCCTTCAGCAATGCAAATCAATACCAATTTACGAAACACCTGCTTTCTCTTATCTGCTGCCCTTCCTTTCTCCTACACCTCCCTTCCTTCTGCTTTTCTTCCTTCCCATTTCCCTCATGTGTTTCTCCACCTCCTTCTTTTCCTCTCTGTCAGACCTCCTTTCTTCAGACTTCTTCCCCTCACCTCAGTCTCCTCAGCCTCCTCTTTCCTATGGTCCACCCTTTCCATTCCTTCCTTCATTCTCTCCCTCCTCTCTTCTCCCACCTTACTTTAGCTCCACCCTTCCTCTTTCCCTTTTCTTCCTCTTGCCCCTACCTCCAAGGGGTTTGAGACATTACCTCAGATCCAAGGCCCCCTAAAAGAGGGTCAACTATGAATTAAAATCCTGACTCCCCAAATCCTCACCCCTTGGATGGGAGCCCTTCAAGCCTGAGAGAAATGTGGTGTGGCACCAAAAAAAAAGCATTAGATGTGGCATCAACACACCTGAGTTCCAGTCCCAGCTCAGCCACGGTGCAACTTGAGTCAAATAACTCCCTCTTTCACTGCTTCAATTTCCACATCAGTAAAAAGTGGTTGGAGAGAGAGGTTGACCTTTCTAATTGTAAAATCCAGTGGAATCAGAATCCCTCACTGCTCCTAATCTCCACACATCCCAATAGAGCCTGACCAGGGCTTTATCCGATGTTAATACTATCCTTTAGAAGATCAAAAAAGCAAGTGCCATCTACTGAAGGGTCCCCCTGAGGGCACTGGGCCACCCTAAGCTAAGAATTGCTATGCAGCTATTGCCAGATCTCAATTTTCAACCCAGTTTCTTTCCTGAGATCCAGAACCACATCTCAGACTGAATTCTGAACTGACAGACGGTAACCCTTCAAACTCAGCAATGCCAAACCCATCATTCTTTCCCCCCCAAATCTGCCCCTCTCCCTGACTTCCCTACGGGCACCATCCATCCTCCTAGTCACCAGACTAAAGATTCAATGTCACTCTTCTCCCTTCCCTCTCCTTTACCCTCCATATCCAGTCAAAGTCCTAGTGTATCTTCCCCAAATCTCTTGCATTCATTCCCTTCTCCCCACTCAAATGGCCACTCCTCTACCTCAGATCCTTAGTACCTCTGGCCTATCCCATAATAGCTACCTAGTAAAGCAGCTTCCTTGTTGGCCAGCTTGCCTACTGTCTACTCCAAGGGTGGGGAGTGTTTGGCCTTGAGGCCACATGTGGCTCTCTAGGTCCTCAAGTGCAGCCCTTTGACTGACTCTAAACTTCCCAGAACAAATCCCTTTAATAAAAGGATTTGTTCTGTAAAAATTGTATTCTGTCAAAAGGCCACAACCCAAGGACCTAGAAGGCCACATGTGGACTCAAGGCTTCAGGTATCGCACCTGATTCTTTCTCCATTCTATTATAGGATCCCAGATCTACAGTTGGAGTTGGAAAGGACCCCTCCTCTTTCCCTGTTACCTCTAGGATCAAATGGGAAATCCACCATTTGGCTTTTAAAGCTCTTCATGGCTTCATCCCTTCCTCCCCTTCGTCTTCTTATACCTTAGTCTGCTCCACAGCCTGTAACACTGGCCTTCTGGTCATTGCTCACATAGGACACTCCATCTCCAGACACTGGGCGTTGGCACTGGCTGTGTCCCACATCTGGAACTCCCTCCACTTCATCTCTGCCTTCTGGCTTCCTTCAAGTCTCAACTTAAATCCCCCCCCCTTCTGCAGGAAGCCTTTCCCAGTCCTCCTTGATCCTGGCACCTTCCCTCTGAGACTGCTTCCAGTTTATCCCGTCTGTAGCTTGTTTGTACATGGCTGGTTGCATGTTGTCTCCTCCATGAGCTCCCTGGGAGTGGGGACTGTTTTTTGCCTTTTTTGTATCCCTAGTGCTGACTAAACACAATGCCTGGCACACAGTAGGCAATTAATAAATGCTTGGTGACCTGACTTGATGTATTCAAAGTTATTGCTAGGATTTTTTGCACCCATGGCAATACTACAAACCATGCTCAGAATGACTTCATGGTGGGGATGCCAGCTTGAGACTGAGATTCAGAAAAATAAAGATGGGATAAGGAGGAGAGAGTCTCCCAACCTAGGTGCCAACAAGTAGCTTTCTATTTTAACTAATTATTCCTGCTAACAAGAGACTATGCTGTTTCTCTTTTGGCAAGGGTTGGCAGCACCCCCTAAATTCCAGAAGCCTGTGTCAAAGCCTCTAGTGCACACCCTAGTTATTGCTGTACAAAAGGGGTAAAGGGAGAGGTGGTCTCCAGAGTGAGCCCCTGCGTCAGGACAAGGGTAGTTCCACAGTCTGGGTCTCAGGTCCCCAGGTTTTAGAGGCTCTTTCATAGGGCAGCTGCCTTAGAGCTGAAAGGATTCTTGGAATTCAAGTCCCTCATTTTTCAGATGAGAAATGGGGATTAAGTGCCTCCTATATGTGTCATTCATAGCATGGACACAGAGAAAGGCAAAATACAAGCATATTTTGTATAACTGGCATTTGGTAGGAATGTCAAAGTCATGGCGTTGGATAGAAACTTGGGCTGCCCTTTTCTCTGGTTTGGTCCCTGATTGGTTCAGAGTGAATGTTGGTAGCAATTGTTTCTGTTTTGGCCAGAAACTTTGGTCTTCCCCTCCAGGTTGATTTTTTTTTTTTTTTACTAGGTAAAGAGGCCATTCTCTGCCTCATTTCTTCCCTAGTCTTATCACTGAATAGGCATTGACTCAGTCAAACTAAGACTTGCTAAAGACCTTGGCTTACAATGGCCAAGTTCTTCCATTATAATTGGGGCCATCTCCAGTTGTCTTGATCTATATCTCACCACTGAACCGGATGGCTCTTGGAGGAAAAAAGTGAGGCTGGTGACTTTGCACAGACCTTCCTCACTTAAATCCAATTCACTTCCATGTCATGCCATCACCTCCCTGAAGTCTTCTTTGAGAATGAAGGACAGACAACAATAGTCTTCCTGGTCTACCTTTTGCCTCCTTTTCCTGACTCCCTTCTATCCCTTCCATCACAGCCACCATGCTGAGGCCTCTCCTCCTCCTCTCCTTACTTTTGAGGGGCACTTCAGCATAACTCAACAATCACTGGCCTTGGAGGTCAGAGACCTAGTTTTCAGTTCTGGCTCTAATATTTAGTAATTATATGAATTTAGGCAAGGAACTAAATCTTACTAAACCTCAATTTCCTCATCTGTAAAACAGGAGTGATACTATTGATACATGCTATTTCCCATGGTGTGCTGCCAGGAAAACAGAGCTAGATATAAGAACTTGAGTTGGAGGCCTAGAGGCTGAGGCCAGGCCTGGGGGATGGGTGTGGGGAGCTCAGAGCAGAGAACAGGGCTCTAGGGTAGCTGTGTGGGGAAGGTGCTCCAGCCAGGGGAATCCAAGCCCAGGAGAGTCATTAGGACTCAGTTTCCTGTATGACACAGCCCCTCCCAGTGACTCAGAGGCTTTGGAATGTGTGAGGAGGGACCAGGCTTGGAAGTGGTGGGGGAGGGAGGTGTCTCATACTTCAAGCCAGTGACCTGAGACCTGGATTGGAAGCCAGAGACAAGGAGACATGAGCTCCCTCCCGGTCCCTCCCAGCCCCCAAGCTTGAGCCAACCAGATCAGCAACTCACCCATTTTGGGTGTTTATGGGGGTGGGGTATGGGATGAGGTGAGGAGAAAAAGGAGGTGAAGGGGATTGGAGGAAAAGGGAGAAGGGTTGAAGCAAGAGGAAAATGGAAGATGTTAATTCAGCCCTGCAAAGAAGCCACCAGTCTCTAGACAAGCCCAACTCAGAAGGGGAGGGTGTAAGACAGAGAATACATTCAGCATCTTTAAGGTCTGATGCCTGATTTTCCTCAGGGCTTAGCCTAATTTCTTTAATGCTCCTGTGGGTGGGTAATTCCAGTGGTTCCTGTGATCAACCACCACAAGGAATACCCCCAGACAACTGTCTCTGAGTTATTAAGCATACTAGGCTGCTGACTGAGGGGTAGGGGTGGGATAGGAAAGGGGGGATATAGGACAAGTAGGGAAAGATGGATAACAAAAATCCACAGATATTCTGAAATAGTTATTTCAACTCACATCCAGAGAGAACTGGTTTTCACCAGAGAGAACTGGTCATAAGAAGCCAAAACCAAATTCTGGTTTCCTCAGGAAATACCCCACAGTTAGGGGATGAGGAGAAGGTATAGTAACCATAGGCTCTGCATAATTCAGAATCTGTTTTAAGACTGCTGGAGGCCTGGAGGCCGCATCATGGAGGTGAGTTGGCCGCCTCAGTCCTTCCTGGTGTCACAGAATGCCTATAAATACCGCACACACTGGGACATGCTAAAGAAGCTTTAATTGTACCTGAATAAATTTAGTCTCTGCACATCAGATAAACTCAGGCACATCTAATTATAACCTAACACCACCCATGGATGATGGAGCCCAGCCTGGGGAGAAAGTGGACCTGGGGCTATAAGAAAAAGAAAGACCAGCCATTGCCTACACACTATAACTGATTACAACAGAACAACCTACCAGGCTATGAGTTTGCTTGTTTAAGGTCCTATGAGATAGGAAAGACAAATGTTTTTATCCCCGACTTATGGATGAAGAAACTCAGAGAGGTTAAATAATTTGCCTAGGTCACACAGCTAGTAGACCAAGTGGTAGACCAAGGACCTCAGGGACTTGAATGGAGGATGTCTGTCCCTGGCCATACTTTTTCTGCTAGGCCACGATAGATAAACTTAGTCATTAGAACTCTCTCCCTCTTGCAGATATGTTCAGGTATCTACAATAACAAGTGTGTCTGTGTCCTCCACCCCCATTTGGAAGGATCTTGGGGCACCTGCAAGCAAGCAGTTCGATGCACATATGTAAGTGTACACACATGGATATACAACTGAGGCATATGGACACACATGTACAAAATGCATGGATACATTCAGGTATGCACAGATACACAGGCATGAATGTGCAATTTCATACATACATACAAACACATACATACGTCTTTCTGGTTTGTTTGTTTGTTTTTAGTTAGTGACCCAGTGGATAGAGCACTGGACCTGGAGACAGGAAGACCTGAGTTCAAATTTAGCCTCAGACACTTACTTGTGTGGCTCTGGGCAAGTTCTTTAATCTCTACCTCTATTTACTTAACTGTAAAATGGGATAATAAAAGCACCGACTTCTCAGGTTTGTTGTAAAGCTCAAATGAGATAATGTTTGTAAAGTGTCAGGCACAGCACCTGACATGAAGTAGGCATTTAAAAAATGCTCATTCCCTTCCCCTTGTATTTCCCCCACCTTTAGCTTGCAGCTCCATTGATGGATATCTTCACCACCTCTTCTTGGGGCAAAGCTCCCGGCTCTGACATGCTATGGTCCTTTGTAAACCTTATAACTGACATTCTTAGGGTCCTTGAAATTCTGACATCCTTTGCTCCATGCAGAGCCATCACTAGGAATTTTTTTCATGGGGCAAAAATAGTTGAGTTGGTTGTGGCGATGCTGCCTGCATGGAGGACAGTCCAAACCCAGGGGTAGCCGTCATTCTAGGAAGGAGAGAGGGATGCTGTTCCCAGTGCCTGTGGGGATAGGGAGAGTAGGATGAGGCCATGGTACCCTAGGAGGGGGGGGTTGCTGCCAGTGTGGGCCAGAAGAAGACTGTGAGCAAGGTGCAGGGACAATGGCCATTGTAGGGAAGAAGTGCATTGCTTCCCTTTCTGTTCTGTGTTCTATATCCTAAGGATACTTCCAGTCATTAGCATTCTATGTTCTCTTTTTATCTCCAGCAATGGAGTACTCCAAAGTCATCTCAGCCGTGACTTAACTGAGAAGACAGACTGATAGATGCTCCCAGGGCCACTGGCCTGATCTAAGCAGTAAGGAGGGATTCCTCCAAGAGCAGAAGGATGGCTTTAGATTAAGGGTACTTGATGACTTCTTCAGCTAACTCAATATGTGATCAGAGGCAAGACAGTCCCTTTCTTCTCTCTTCTCTTCCCTCCCCTCCCCTTCTCTCCTCTCCTCTTCTTGCTCTGTCTCTCTCTCCCACACCCTTTCCTCCTTTGTAAAATGAGGGAGTGCCTAACTGAGCTTCCAGATTTGAAATATGAGTTTATGACTGAAAGGAGGGATACTCTAGGGATTCGGAGGGAATTCGGACAGAACACAGCCCCTTATTCTAGCAAGCCCTCCTGCCTCACTCCAGACAGATGAATGAAGGCTACTTTGCCTCTTGGACAGATGGGAGCACCAGGCTCCCAGGATGCAGGGCTCCCATGAAGACTTGGGATTGGAGCCTGGGGGAGGGGAAGAATTCTGAGGCACTAACTCCCAGGCCCTACAAAAATCAAGACATCAGTCTGGAAAAAGTAGCTAATGGCCCACAGAAAAGGGACCAGGACTCAGGGCTCTGACTTCCAGTCCAGGCCCCTTACCTCCTGCCCACTGACTCCTTCACCCAAACCTGGACTACTTGCCCTGACATTCTAGGCTTCCAAGCTAGGCAAAGCAGTATCTAAGAATGCCCCAGGGGTCTTCTTAAGCCTAGCCCCATTCCTGCATGGAATCTAGGGCTGGACATGGACTAGGAGAGGGTTGGGTCCAGGGATTCCTAGGGGTGGGAGAGGGAAGGATGATTTTTTTGTGACTCTTTTGGCTTCCTGTGATCCAGTCTTCAGCTAGATCATTCCTTCTCCTGAGCCCTATGGGCTCATTCTTCTTCTCCAAGACTAAAGTTCCCCAAGTTTGCTGTAAGGGGCAAGGCAGGGGAAGGAGGAATGGGGAAGTAAGAATCTGACTGTCAGACTTGGCAGTAAACCAGACAGAAGAGGTATAGGGTGGGAGATAGGTCTGGGCATAATATTAACAACTCTATGGCATTTCTTTAGCAATTTACCATTTACCAGATGCTTCTTCCATACAATAATCCAGTGACGGAGAGGATAAAAGCTTTATTAAGTCTCATTTTACCAGTGAGGAACCTGAGGCTAGGAAAAGTGAAGTTATTTGCCAAATGTCCCACAGCTAGCAAGCAGGAAGAGAAAAAGAGAAAGGTGGGGAGGAAGTTGGGTAGGAAGCCATTGGGGAAAGGGCCAATGGTCTCCCAAGTTCAACTGGGGGGGGGGGGGGGTGCCAAGAGATGAAGGGAAGATTTCGAGCTCTGGGTCTCAGGGGAAGGCATGGGTCACTGAAGAAAAACAATTCCCCACATGTACAAGACCAGAGCACCTCCAGTCCCAGGACTCCTTTGGGGGGGGAGGGGGAGGGAAAGGTCAAGTTGGTTCTGAATGACTTGGAAAGGGTACAAGGATTGGGTGTTTGTGAGTGTGGAAGGGGGGGTATCTCACCCCTTCTACTCCTATTAGATGGGGAATTGGGTAAAAGTAGGTCAACTCTGGTGGCTCCACCTACACCCTTCCCCAGTAGGAATTTGGAAAAAGTCTTGCCCCCAAAGCGAGACTTTGAGACCTTCCAGCCACTTTCCCCCACTCCCTTCTCTTCTACCTCAAGCACAGTACAAAGGCGGCTCTGTGGCTGCATCCCCCCAACTAGGCAAGAACAGCTTGCTCACAAAAAGTACACCCAACGAAGGCTATGGCCCCCAGCTCCAGTCCACAACATGGTTACACACACAAGTCTGCTTACCCGCTCAGTCACAGTTACACCCAGTCCCATGCTCACAATCACAAACACTCTAACAACTACCAAGTAGACAAAAAGTCACATAAACCAAAGCAGAGACCTTCAGCCACACAGAATCACACTGGAGCACGATCAGTAACAGTCTCTAATACACACCTTCTCCCTCACAGTCCCAACCGTACTTCCCATGGTTACGCACACCCCAACCATCCCTCCCATCGTCTAACAGGCTCTCACACCCAGGCTGGCTGGCACTCCGTCTGGAGATTTACAAAGTTGCACACTCAGTTCCGCTCCCGCTCACACCCACCCCTCCCTCTCGCGCTTGGTCTCCCCCCCCCCACCCCCCACCCCCGGGTCCTCACCGTAGGGTCCGTCCGGCCAAGTTCGCAGCCGCCGCAGGGTCAAGTTCGCAGCCGCCGCCGAAGCCCCAGCCTCGAAGTGTAGGGCGGTGGCCCAAGGGCTGAGCGGGACCCAGGGGCGGGCGGGCGGAACCCACGGTCCAGGAAGCGGGGAGTTTCTCATTCTTCAGCCAATAAGCCTCCAGTCCCCGCTCTGCTCTGGCCGGCCAGGGCTATCCAGGACTGGCCTCTTCGATTCTTCATCCCTTCATGAGCCCCAATTCCCCTCACTGCGCCCCGCTATCTCACCTTCACCAAGCCTCTATTGACCCCACCTAAGGCCCTGACCCCTCATTAAGCCTCCTCCCCTATCACGGTGCCCCCAGTCGTCCTGACTGAACCCTCATTCAGTTCACTAAACCCTTAACCTTGACTGATCCCCCGCCCCTTCAGTCATTCAGCCCTCATTCAGTTACGATCCCTCTCGCTCAGCCTCCAAAATTCTAGTTGTTGAGCCACTTCAGGGGGTTTTCCTCGGTGAAGACACTGAAATAGTTTGCCATTTTCTTCTTTTACAGATGAGGAAACTGAGGCAAACAGTTAAGTGACTTGCCCAGGGTTACGCAGCTAGTAAGTGTCTGAGGCTAGATTTGAACTCAGGAAGATGAGTCTTCCTGACTCCAGGCCCCGAGCTCTGTCCACTGCCCCACCTAGCCGCCACAAATTCTTCGCCGAATAGTCAGAGGTCCCCCACCCCCACCCCTTCCACCTCCCCTCCCGCCGATGCTTTATATTCCCTTCCCTTACCCCTTATCTCCTCACTGACTCTGAATTCTCTTATAAAGCAAGCAAGCCCCTGTCATTATCACTGAGCCTCGGTCCCCTTTCCTCATGGAAAATCCGTTCTCCTCACTGAACCCCCATCCCCTCACTGAACTGCCCCTTTCCAGGGAAGAACTCTTTCCACTGACAACCCTTTTTTATGTCACGAAGGCATTTCCATCCCCCTCATCGAACCCCTACCTTCTTCACTGTGCCTTCGTCCCTCTACACACCCCTACTGACTCATCCACTGTCCCTGGCTCGGGGCACACGTTCTGCAAAGCTCTATCTGACCGACCTCTGTGAATCCAGCTGGGAAATGAATTGTCACAGAGGAATATCGCAGTGCAGGGGCCCCCTGTGTAACTCCTGCAGGCCATTCATGTACCTGTCCAAGCCTGGGGTTAAGCCCACACCCAGAGGTCCATCAAGGGACACAGAGTTGAGGTACATGGACTGAATGATCTCCCAGGAGCCCCTTCCTGTTTGGGGGATGGGACTGGAAACTTTGAATTCTCTGAAAATGGGTTGGGGACACTGGTGCCTTTTCTTCCGCTGTCACAAGGGGGCAACCTTGGTCTGCTTGCTGAATCCTAGCAGGAGAGTACCTAGTGGGGAGGTCAGATAAAAGGGAAAGGAAGTCATATTAAGGGATGTACCCTCTAACTCACATATCTAAGTGGATCATTGGCAAATCCGGCCCCTCCACCCCCTCTTTGCCTGGCTAGGAAGTCCTTGGAATATTCCTCCAGAGTGGGAGCCAGACTCCCCTAAGCTTCATCTGCAGGTTTTGAGGGGGAGTGGGGAGGAAGATAGCATACATTCTGAGACTTGGAAAAGGTTAACTATATCTCAGAGATAGAAACCCAGCCAGGGCAGAGGAGGAGGGCTGGGATTGGAAGATGGCCCCTTCTCTCCAACATTCCCCCTGGAATGGTGTATCTAATCTCATCCTCCATATTCCTGTTCCTCTCCCCAATATTCTGACACCCATTGGTAGTGCAGGTAAGCCAAAGAATTGTGGGAACAACAGTAGCCCCCCTCAGACCACTGGCCCTACTTCCAGCCTGGTTCCCCAAACCTAGTCCAAGGAAACCACCTTGGTGACAACTTCTTTGGCCTGTGCCATTCCAATCCCCTCTCCCCCGCCCAAGCCATAACTACGGAAGACTTGGAAAAGTAAGTTCTTATCTTCAAAGTCCTCATCATTGTCCAATGGTTCTATGTCTGAAATGGATATCCATAGAAATGGCATAAAAGAAAAGGTATTGCCATCTCCTTGGCTGCTACACCCTGAAGACCATGGGGCCTTTCTATCTGTCTAGCAGCTGAAACTTTCTATACATGTAGTCTCTCAACTCAACCCCCCACTTTGAATGTGAGCTCCTTGAGAGCAGGGATTGTTTGGATTTTTTTTCTTTTTATTCCTAAGCCTTAGAAAGTGCTTTGTCATAGTAGGAGCTTAATAAATGCTTTAACATTCACTTATTCAATTAAAAATTCACTCTGTAGGAGAGCAAGAAATAGTTTACCTGTCTGATCTATGGAGAAAAGAAAAATGTATGACCAAACAAAAGATAGAGAACATTATGAAATGCAAAATGGATAATTTTGATTACATTAAATTAAAAGGATTTTGTACAAACATAGCCAAAGCAACGAAGATTAGAAGGAAAGCAGAAAGCTGAGAAACAATTTTTACAGCCAGTGTCTCTGATAAAGGCCTCATTTTAAAAAATAGAGAGAACTGAATCAAATCTATAAGAATACAAGTCATTCCCCAATTGATAAATGGTCAAAGGATATAAACCGGCAGTTTTTGGATGAAGAAATTAAATTCATATGAAAAAATACTCTAAATCACTATTGATCAAGCAAATGCAAATTAAAACAACTCTGAGGTACCACATCACACATATCAGACTGGCTAACATGACAAAATGAAAAATAACAAATATTGGAGATGTGGGAAAATTGGAACACTAATGCATTGTTGGTGGAGTTGTGAACTGATTCAACTATTCTGGAGAACAATTTGAAACTATACCCAAAGTGCTATAAAACTGTGTATACCCTTTGATCCAGCAATACCATTGCTAGGTCTGTATCCCAAAGAGATCATTAAAAAGGGAAAAGGATCCACATATACAAAAATACTTATAACAACAATTTTCTGGTGACAAAGAATTGGAAACTGAGAGGATACCCATGAATTGGGAAATGTTTGAACAAGTTGTGGTATATGAATGGAATGGGATACTATTATTTCATGAGAAATTGTGAGCAGGTGGATTTCAGAAAAACCTGGGAAGTCTTACATTAATCAATGTTGAGTGAAATGAGCACAGCCAGGAGAACATTGTATACCGTAACAGCAGTACAATGACAACTTTGTTACACTTAGCTCTTCTGAGCAATGCAATGATCAAAGACAATTCCAAAAGACTCATGATGGAAAATGCTATCCAGCAATGAATAGAGCACCAACCCTGCAGTCAGGAGGACCTGAGTTCAAATCCAGCCTCAGACGCTTAACAGTAACTGTATGACCTTAGGCGAGTCACTTAACCCCAATTGCCCTGCCTTCCCCCTTCCAAAAAAAAAATAGGCAAAAGGGAAAATGCTATCCTCATCCAGAAAAATAACTATGGAGTCTGAATGCAGATCAAAGCATTCTATTTGCTCTTTCTTTTATTGTTTTTTGCTTTTTCTTTATGTCTTTTCCCTTTTGTTCTGATTCTTCTTTTACAACATGACTGATGTGGAAATATATTTAATATGATTATACATGTATAGCCTATGTCAGATCGAATGCCATCAATCAAGTGGAGAGAGGAGGGGAAATTTGGAACTCAAAATCTTATAAAAGCAAATGTTGAAAACTAAAAATAAATTTTAAAATTGTTATATATATATCATTAAAAAATTCACCCTGTTTATAGAATTTGCTTTTTCTTAAATTTTATTACAGCTGCATCTCTCCCCATCCCCCACCCCCTTCCACTTATACTGCCACTACCCTAATGCAGGTCTTAATCAGCTCTAAACTGGAGTAGGGCAATATCTTCTTAAATAGTCTCCCGGCCTCCAATCTTCCCAGCCAATGCATCTTGCATATGTTTGCTGCCTGTGTAATCTCCCGGTATATTCTGATCATGTCACTTCTATACTCAAAAACCTTCAGTGAAAAAAAAAAAAAACCTTCAGTGGTTCCCTATTCCCCACAGGATAGACTATAAATTCCTTATCCTGGCATTCAATGGCTTTTGGAACTCTAATGCCTCCTTATTTTTCCAGTCTTTTTTTCTTTCACTACCCCCATTTATATATAGTGCTCTTCTTCAGTCAGACCAGAAGACGCTGTCCATAGAACACCCCCCCCTTTTTTTCCCAGTGCCTGATTCCCTATCCTTGACTATATACATCTAACCATTCTACAGAACCTAGCTAAAATGCCTCCTCTTCCATGAAGCCTTCTTGATCACCTGGCTAACCAGAAAGGATGTTGTTGTACCGTGTGGTACAGAAAGAATACTGGACCTTCAATCAAAAGGAATGGATCTGAATACTGGCTCTAGTTGTATGACTCAGTGGCTATAAGCCTTAGCTTCTTCTTCTGTAAAATGGATGTAAAAACACTGGAACCCACCTGACGTAAAGAATACTAGATTTGAGACTTAGAGGATCTGGGTTCAAATTCTACCTCTTGTGGCTTACTCTCTGTCTGTGATCATAGGCAGAACACTTCACTTCCATGGTGTCTCTGTAAAGTCAGCAAGTTGGTCCAATGGACCTCTAGCCTCCCTTCTATAATCTATAATCCAAAGTGTTTGCTAAATGATTGGACTGATGGAGGAATGGATGTCACTCTTCTTTGCTTCTCCCCATTCTGACCTTCACCTCTAGAATTACTTAAACCCCTGAGAATTGTCCCATGTCTGTCCCATATAATAATCCCAATTGAAGGTAAAGTGGTGTAATGGTAATGAAATCTGAAGATCCCTTTGTATTGCTAAGCTGACAGGTACTTAGCGCCTAGTTTCAAATTAAGCCTCCGTTAAAGAAACAGAAGGTATGAACCCCTGATGTAACAGGAAGGGGCTGAACAGGGAGGAGCAACAGTGTATATAAGGAAAAACTCCAGCTGAGAAAGTCAGAATTTCCTGGGAACTTGTGGTGGTGGAGCTTCTACTGAAGGCCAGCCGGAGCTGCCAGAGGAAGCATGACTGTGGTGGTGGTATTTTGTCTGTTTGTGGCCTTGTGAAGCCTTGACTTCCCAGGAATAGAGACCGTGAAGGATTTAAGGTGGACTGGACACTGTGAGCTTCAGTGTGGAGCAGGAACTGCACAGAGAGCAGGACAAGGATGTGGGAGCTGTCTGCCTCTGAACCCAGGTGACAGTTTGGTGGATTCAGGTAGGAGCTACCTGCCTCGAGTCAAGATGAAAAGACCCCTCCATGGATACTGAGTAGTGACTGATGAAATTGTCTGAGTAGTGACTTACCCTGATGTGAGGTTTTACTTTGGGACTCACTTTGGGAAGAGTTGTGTGATTTGGCCAGATGAGACTCCGGGCAGCTGCAGAGCCCCCTGAGTCCCTCTCTGGTAACTGAGTAGGTATGGATGCGATGGTCAGACAACTGGAAGTCCTTTCTGCTGAATTGTGTTATTTTCTGTTGTAACTTCTGTTTGTATTCTCTGAAGTTCAGGGTGCTAACTTTTTCCCCTGAACTAGGTAAATTATATATATATATATATATATATTTGATTGATTGAAGTGACTGTTGAAGTTGTAACATAATTGCACCCCATGGGTGGGTGGTGGGTGACTTTGACTATTGTACTTTGTGATTGAATTAAGAACTTGGTGATTGACTAAATGAATGTACTTTGTTTATAATTGGAAACTAACCTCCAGTTGAGACTATCCAGGGGTGGATAGTCTCAACTTTGACTTTTGTATTTTGTGTCCCTTACCTCCTTAAGGAAGATTGAAAGATTGAGTTACTAAATGATTGTACTTTGTTGAAAACCATTGTGGCCACTTTGGCGAAAACTATGTGGCCATTTTAGTAATAAGTCATTGTGACTGCTGTATTTTGTTTTTTTATGATAAGTTGTAACATTGTGAATGCTGTGCCTTGATTTTCTGTGAATGTTTTGCTCTGATTTATTATTGAATAGAGTGTTCACTATACTATGTAATCAGAATCTTGAACGCTGTTCACAGCAGCAGTCCTCTGGAAAGCTGCTCGTGGATGGCTTTACAAGTAATAAAGAGGCATAGCTAGAGACTGCATGATGAGCATGCACAATGTCTAGGGCTGGAGTCAGGAGGACCCAAGTTCAAATCCAGATTCAAACACTTACTACCTATGCCACTTAACCTTTGCTTGCTTCAATTTCCTCAACTGTAAAATGAGGAGAATAATAGTGCCACCTTCCAGGGTTGTGAGGATCAAATGAGATAATATTTGTAAAGCACTTAGCCCAGAGCCTGGCACATAGTAGGTCCTATATCAATGCTAGTTATCATTATTAGTGGTAGGAATGTTGGGTATAAAGTCAGGGACTCAGGTTTCAATCCAGGATACTTACATCTGTGTGACCTTGGGAAGGTTACTTCTCTGCATCTCAATTTCTTCATTAATAATATGAAGTTGGGTTAGTCTACCTCAAAGAGTCCTTCCAGCTCTAAATTTATGGTCCAATGGTCATAATTCCTAGAAAACATGAAGTAGGCTGCTGAAGGGTCAGTTAAGATGGGAGTCTTGGTGGTGTGTGGAGTTGGATTAAGACCAAGCTAAGGTCTCTTAACACTCTGTGATTCTCTCTGGCTGTATGGGGCATGGGAATCACTGCCTCCCCTTCAATCAATCAATCAATTAACAAGCATTTAAGGACTTAACAATATACCTGGACTGTGCTAGGTACTGGAGATACAAATACTAAAAGGGAGGTAGTCTCTGCCCTCGAGGAACTTATGTTCTAGTAGAGGAATAGAATATGCCCAAGATGAGAAAATAAATTATCTGTCCCCCGGAGTTAGACTTTTCTTTTGGGGTGTGGGATGAGAGATTTCCTGAGTCCAGGCTCACTGGGTTTGTTTTGGGGAAGGAAGCATCTGGAACTGGGAAAACCCAGACCTCCTCCCCCTTCTCAGGGTCCCACCATCCAGTGTTCTCTCCTTGTCTCACAGAATTGAGTCTGTTCCATTCTCCTCACCCCCACCCCAAGGAAGACTGCATTCTGTATAAGGGGGAAGCCTGATCTTAGCCCATCTCCCTGCCTTGAGTACAATGCTGGGCACGCAGTAGATATTCAATAAAAGTTTGACTCTTCCATTTTTGGGTTTTGATGATGGAAGTGGAAGGATACTCTATTGACAGCATTAATTCAAGCTTCCTAAAGTCCTGTAAGGCTGACCAATTGCTTTCCCCACAACAATCTTGTAAGGTCAGTAGTACTACCATTTTTTCACTTATCCAAGCTCAGACACTTACTAGCTGTGTGACCCTGGACAAGTCACTTAACTCTGCCTCAGTTTTCTCATCCGTAAAATGAGGTGGAGAAGGAAAGGGCAAACCACCCCAAGCATCTTTGCCAAGGACTGAATAACCACAATAAATTGGGTTCCCTCTTCCTCCAATGGCCCCAGTTGGCCCATCCCCAAATGTCCAGCAGGTGGCAGCAGAACCGAAGAGGCCAGTGGGCGGGTGGGGCAGTGGGAGGGATGCCCCCCGGGGCTTCCAGCTCAGTGCTCTGCATCCCAGAGCTTTCAGTAGCTTGGGTCGGCTTCTTTCTCTCTGCCTCTCCTCCTCCTCCTCCTGCTCCTTCCTCTCCTCTGCTCGATCTGCCTGCCCTTGCAGGGGCCATGACCATCAACACCCTACACCAGGGGGGCAGCTACAAAGTCCAGATGCCATGTCTGAGCAAGGTAAGAGGGACAGGGAGCCCTACATCCCTGTGCTCCTGTGCCTGGTGATCCTACGGTCCTCTCCAGGGAGGTAGAATGAGCTCATGTCTCTTGTCTACTGATTCCCTGGCCAACTGATAGCAGGGTATTCAAAAGAGGAGGCTGGGGGCAGCCACATTTTCTTTGTTGGGAAGAAAAGGTCATGGGTTTAGAGCAGCCTGTGTCCTGAGGGAGGAGCCCAGGGATGGGTCTGGGGTGTGGGAAAACTTGGAAGGGGTTGGGGGAGAAGGGATCTGTCCCTCAAGACAGCCTAGCAGAGACACTATGACTTGGAAGGACCCTGGGTAGGGACTACTCCTGGGATCTTTAGACAACTTAGTAGATACCCTCTGACCTGGAATGAACCTGGAAAGAGGGTGCCCTGTGCTCTAGGGGAACCCAGAAGAGGGACAACCTAACAGAGGTCCTGTGGTGTGGGAGAAACCAGGAAAAAAAAAACATTTCCCTAAGAGGACCTTGGGGATACCTTGCCTTTCTGTCCTTTCTGCTTGAGGAAAGAGTCTTAGCTTGAGGAAAGACTCTTAGACTCTAAGCTTTCTGGTCATGACACCGGCAACATTCCTCCAGTGGCGATGGGATGATTGGTCCTGAATGGTCTTAACTTGCCTCCTCTTGGGGGGAGCAGAAGAGTCATTTCTGTACTCCCCCCTTATATCCAGATTTAGACCCTTTCTCCCCTATTCCTGCCCTCCCCTTTCTTCTTTCTGATGGCCTCTTGGCTCTGGGTTCTCCTAGAGTAGGTGGATGTGTGTGCCTATGAAGAGAGTTGCTGCCGCACCCTTCAGGGAGTGGCACCATCATTCCCTTCAATCCTGACTGTGGTTACATCAGGGGCTCTGGTCAGAGGCTGCTGTGGCCCCAGGCATTCTTGACCAAGCTCTCCATTGGTCCCTGGACTGGTTCTTCTCCAGAAGCAGTGGGTCTCTGCTAAAGTCTTTCCAGCTACTGGGACTCTCCTTATGTCCTTATGTACCTTGATAAAATTAGGTTAGCTTTCATAGAACACAGAGTGGCAGCACTGGAAGAAACATTAAAATATAGAATATAGAATGTCAAAGTTGAAAGTGATCTTAGGGCAGAGAACATAGAATACCAGAGGTGGAAGGGTCCTTAGAACACAGAATGTCAGGTGGAAGGGTCCTTAGAACACAGAATGTCAGAGCTGGAGGGGTCCTTAGAAAAGGAAATGTTAGCTTATAGATATGGAAGGACTTTAGATACTATGAGTCCAACCCCAACTTTTTCAGATAAGGAAACTGAGGCTCAGTAAGGAGAAAGTCCCAAATCCCCAGTTTTGATTGGCTCTTTTCCTAGACTATGCTTTAAACTTCTGATCTTTTGTGATCCAACTTTCCAAGTTCTGTTCCTCCTCTGTCTATCTCCCTGGTCCCCTAAGAATCTCTGGAATTTTAGCATTGACTCTACTGGGCTTCCTCAAAGGCCTCTCAGGACACTTTCCCAGAGTCTTTCTGTCCTCAGGACTCTTGTTCCATTGGCTTTTCAGGGAGGCCTGGCTGTTGATCTCTGGGAAGGAATAAACAGCTCAATAGCAGAACCTTGGGCTGATCGGCGCCATCCTTCCCTTGGCCCTGGAAAGAGCCAAGCTCTGAGCTGGGAAGGCATTTAGTCAAAAGCTAAAAATAAAAGCAGCTTGCTTTGTTATAGCTAGACTCCTGCCCCGGCCCCTGGGAGGGAAGGCTGGGGGAGGGGGGAACCCTGCTCTCCCTCTTGGTGGGGGAGTGGGGAGGGAAGGAGAACCAGGAGCCCTCCCAAGAGTTCTCAACCCCTGGGACAAAATGTTAAAAAGGAGGTTGGTGTTTCCTCTACCTCTGGCTTCCTGCCCAGCCCTAGGCTGTCCCTCCCCTTTTCTTCCCCCAGGAGCATAGTGGGGGTGTCCCCTAGAGAGAAGGAACAAGCAGATGTGGCTGTTTGTGAGGTGGGCTAGGGTCATTTCAGAGCCTCTGAAGTTCCTCCTGTCCACCTCCCCAATCAAAAAGAGACCTATTCTTCCTAGAACCCGGTACCTGAAATTCTAGCATTCAAGATTCATTTGTTTGGCTTGATTCCACAGTTAAAATGCAAATACTCCTGGGAGCAGACTTTGATAATGGAGCAACTGGGTCCCTAACATGCAAGGAGAGGTGGGGTCCACTGAGAGAGGAAAAAGGGTATGGGGTGAGGGGTCTTTGGGCGACTTTACCTCCTTCCCCGGACCAAGAGGAATGCTGGCCTGGGTGGGGTCTAGGCCCCTTGCAGCCTTGGTTTGGGGGGAGGGCGGACTCTCGCCCCATGTCCCACAGATGGAGCACGTGATTGTAGCCATGCAGGACCCAGATATGGGGGTGAAGATGCGGAATCAGCGCTTGCTCATCACAGTGATTCCCCATGCCATGACAGGTGAGTCCTGTAGACCTGAGGGGACTGGAGAGGAGACAGCCTAGGGTGCCTGAGTCCAGCTGAAGGCCCCTCTGTAGAGAGAGGAGACTATTTGCAAAGGCTTCTGGGAGAGGCAGGTGTGTTACATCCTGAAGCTGACTAGGCCCTGGGATCCCCACAGTTCACTGGAGCCAGGACATGAGACCTGGGGTGCTGATGGCCCAGCCCACCAGCCCTGAGCTCTGAAAGGAGAGCTGGTCTGCCCTTCCCCCATAGCTTCTCTCCCATTAATGTACTTGGTTATCAATTATGCATCAGGTTGGGGGCAGGGATTGAGCTGAGAAGAGCTTGGGGTCCAAGGCTCTGTCTTCTTGCTGGAGAGCAATACTGCTCCCATCCCACCCCAAATCTTCCTGACTCCCTGACCCCACCCCACCTCATCTCCATTTTGTGCTTGGGACCCCTAGGTTTTTGTCCAGCTAACAGAGTAGGGCAGGAAGTATCCCTCCTGAAGCCCTCCTTGGGGACCCCAGAAGTGAGGAGGGTCTTCCCCTATCAGATTGTGGGATGGATGGAGGTGGAGTAGTGACCCCTGTGTCCACTGGCATCACTAACCTTAGAAACCCTGCCCACTGGTCTGGCACCTTCTGAGCTGCTCAGCTTTGCCCATACCATCCTTTCCCCTGGATCTTCCTCTGTCTATCCTGCCTGCCTATTCCCCAGTCTTATCAGTGCTGCCAAATTCTCGGAGGAAGGAGGGGGAAGGGAGGCAGAAAGGGAGCCAAGATCAGGACTGGGCCTGACTGGGTCTTCCCTAAGTGGCTGTCTGTCCCTGTGTGTGTGTCTCTGTCTGTCTCTCTGTGTGTCTCTTTCTCATTTTCTCCTCTTTCTGTCTCTCTCAAAAGGCAGTGACATTGTGGAGTGGCTCATCCAGAAATTCTCTATCTCAGAGGAAGGTAAGAGAGTATCAGAGCTGGGAGGAACCGTTTCCGGTTTCTCAGGCAGGAAGGGCTGACTAAACATTGCCCCTGTTCCCCAAGTCCTCTGCAGAGCAGGAGAGACCCAGGGTCCTTTACCTGTCAGCAAAGGCACCGAGCTGGGCCAGGGTTCCTAACCACAGTCTCCCATTCCTACACCAAACATGGTCTTTCCTCTACCCTTCCCTTTCATTCCTCCTGAGCGGACTTAGGGCTTGGTCCAATCTTCAAGATGATTATTGTTCCTAATTTAATGCCTTGTTAGGAAGTGCAATTTCCAAGTGCAGTGAGCTAGCTGCCAAAGATAGTGAGTTCCCCAGCATCAGAGGTATTTCAGCAAAGCTGTATGACAGCTGGTTGGGTAGGTGGGTTGGGGTAGATGCCTTAGGCAGTCCCTTCCAACTCTGAGATTTTGTAATCTGTAAGAAGATGGAGGCTGGAATGGGTGGGGGGCAGGGACAGTTAACAAGGATCCGGGACCTCCCTGAAGGGGCTGGGGAGCACTATTTGCCCTCCATGAGGGCAATGGGGGCCATTTTCCTGCAGAGCTCGGGTTCCTGGTTCTGCCACACACTCTAGAAGCCTGATACCCCTCCCTCCAGCAGCCTTTAATGGGACCGGAGAGCCAGGCTTTTATCTTGTCCTCACTGGGGACCAGGGTTGAATTCATTTTCTATGCACCCAATGCAAGAAAACAGGCAGCTCCTCTCAGGAGGCTGGAAGACAGGGAAGACCCAGACTGAAGAGTAAGGGGGAGCTTGGGCAGAAGCAATAACTGAAAATAACCTTGGAGTCTGGGCTGGGAGCTGCTGGAGGCTGGCTTGGGCTGACACAGCATCCCTCCCTGGTTCCCTTGAAGTTTCTGATCTCCCTGGCCTGGCGAACACTCCTTCTTCCTCCTCCCCTTCCTCCTCCTCCCTTCCTCTCCCCCTCCTCCTCTACCTCCCCCTTCTCCCCTTTCTCTTCCTTCTCCCTCTTCCCCTCCTCCCTTTCCTATTCCTCCACCCTTCTCTTCTTCCTCCTCCTTTTTCCTTCCCCTCTCCCTCTTCTCTTCACCCTCCTACCCTCCTTCCCCTCCTTCCACTCCTCCCACTCCTTCTGTTCCCCCCCTTCCTCTACTCTCCCCCTCTCCTTCCCCTCCTCCTCTTCCTCCCCCTTCTCCCCTTTCTTTTCTCCACCTTCCCTCCTTCCTCTCTTCCTCCTCCTTCACCTTCTCCCCCTTCTCTTTCTCCTCCTCCTCCTCTTTCTTCTCACTCAGGGCTTACAGGATCATGAGATTCGGTGCAGGAATACACCAAAGGCTTCATCCGACAGATGAGGAAATCTCTTTTAGAATCCTTTGCTTTCTTCCAATCTCAGCTTACTCTGGCACTTAAACAAGGCCTTTCCTGATTCTGCCTGGTATCTAATGCCACCCTACCCTGAAATTATTTCGTATGTTTTCTTTTTGTTTTTTTACATTCTAATAGAATTTTTTTTCCCAATTACTTATAAAGACAATTTTCAACATTCATTTTTTGGAAAGATTTTGAGTTCCAAATTTTTCTCCCTCCCTCTTTCCTTCCTCTCCCCCTTCCCCAAGACAGCAAGCAATCTGATATGTTATACATATGCAATAATGTAAAACTTGTATGTATTTTTTAATCACTTTGATGTGTACATGTTTTCCCCCGATAGAATGTTAGTTCTTTAAGGGCAGAAATTAGTTAGGAAGTTGATAGAGTGGATAATGGGGGACGTGGAGTCAGAAAGATTCAAGTGCAAATTCTGCCTTGGTCACCTCCAAGATATATAACCCTAGGTTCATCATCTAATCTCTCCTAGCCTCAGTTTCCTCATCTGTAAAATGGAGAGATTAATAGCTCCAACCTCACCCAGTTGTCATGAGGATCAGATGAGATAATAAATTGTAATGTGCTTAGCAGAATACCTGACACATGATGTATATTATATAAAGGTTAGCTGTTATTATTATCATAGATAATATAGTTTATGTCATATACTATTATTATATATTATTCAGATACTTTCTAGCTGTGTGACCCTGGACGAGTCACTTAACCCTCTTTGCCTCAGTTTCCTCATCTGTAAAATGAGCTTGGGAAGGAAATGGCAAACCACTCCAGTATCTTTGCCAAGAAAACCCTGAATGGGGTCATGAAGAATCAGCTAAGCAACAGCAAATTACTATTATTAGACAATATGTCAAATATTTTTCAAATTTAATATCCTACATAAATGCTAGATGTTATTATTTTCTCTGTAGCCATAGAGCCTGGCACATGTGGTTTTCTTTTTGAACAGAGCTATGATTTACTCAGGGTAGGGAGCCATTAAGGCTTAAATAATAATAAGTTAATATTAAGGCTTAAAGCTGCACTAATACTTTTGGAACACCTTGTATTATGGTTTACTTTAGAACTGGGGAGCTGTAGGTATGGATTACCCACACATTATTAGACTCATTTGAAGGGTTGAGAAAGAACTGAAAAATAGAAGTATTTTACATATATATATATATATTGCATATATATATATACACACATATATTTATGTCTAATAGTAGCTATCTCTAGGGTAGGGAGGAGGGAAGGAAAAAATTTACATGAGAACTTTATTATAATAGATTTGCAGGTTCGTGTGCAATCATCTTTTTTTATTATACTGTTATGGAAATGCTTGTTTTATTTCATAAATTAAAAATAAAATAAATAAAACATTAAAAAAAGAATGGAGGGGAGGCATAAATTTGGAAGAGAAGGTTTTGTAAAAATCAAAGGTATTACCATTACAAACAAAAAGGTGGTCTCCCTAGAACCAGATACCTTTTCCCAGAAGTGATTCAAACCCAAATTTCCCTCTGCAGAGTCTCTACATCTGGGGAATCTCATTGTGAAACATGGCTACATCTATCCTCTGAAGGACCCTCGATGCCTTGTGCTCCGAGCAGATGATTCCCCTTACAGGTTCCAGGTGAGGCTGTCCTTCAATTAAACTCCATCTTTCTATGATTAAGGGAAACCAGAGAAGGTGAGGGACTTTCCCAAGGTCACACAGCAATTTTGAATGCTTTGGTGGCAATGGTGGAGAGGTGTCCAGTTCTCAAGGTGGGATGCCCTCCAGCCAGCCAGCCAGCCAGCCATTCAGCCAACCTGGCAAGGGCCCTGGGTACCCAGCTCCTGGGTTTGGCTTCAGAGAGGGAGGGGGTCTCAGGATTAGTGTTGTGGGGGCTGGAGCTAACACATAGATAGGTGTAGTTCAGTTCCTCTCCCCCTCCCGCCCCCTCAGGCCTCCTGGATTGCAGCTGGCCCCTCTCCCAGTGCTTCTCTTAAAGCAAAAGACCTGATTTGCATTTTTCACATATTATTTTTACTTTATAAAAATGGCAAACGAGAGGGAACGTGGTGGTGACAGATACAGCACTGTACTTGCTATTGGAAGCTTGGGGCTCAGGCCTTGGTACTATCACTCCCATCTTAACAGTGTATGACTATGGGTGTGTCACTAAAATTCTTTGAACGTCAATTTCCTCCATTGCAAAATGGGGCTAATACTTGAGCCATTTATCTTGTGGGATTGTTATGAAGCAGAAAGCTTCATGGACCACAGAGTGCCAGAGAAAAGTGAGAAGCATGTGGAGTCTGAGGCCCTGGATTCAAATCCCAGCTTTTCTGCTTATTATAAGAGGCGTGACCTTGAAGAAGACAGTTCACTTTTCTGAGGCTCATTTGTTGGCCCCTTCCACCTTTAAATGTGTAAACCTGTGATCCCATTATTATCAATACTATTTTTTCCTCTTCTTCCCTATTCCCATATCTTTCAGCAAATGTGCCAGGGGACTTCTTTAGCCAGGGAGAACAACTGAGGCATCTCTGATGTTGATTGGGCTGCCCATTTCTGACCAAATTAATTGCAGCTATTGATGGAGTCCCCTGAAGGTGGGCTGGTAGGGCCCTTAGTGAGGAGGCTGGGCACCTGAGGTCTGCCCCACCCTCTTCTCACTCAGAAGGGAATGGTAGCCATTGGATGTGAATTTGGGATGGCGATAAGGAATTGGGTTGTCTTAGTGCCCAAATCAGCTTTGAGCCACCCTACAGAAGACCTCACTTAGAGGAAATGATAAAGTAGCCTGAGGCTAAGAATTGGGTCATAGGAGTTTAGAACTGGAGAAGGGTCCCTTGGGGACCGTCTAGTTAAAATTGTTCATTTTACAGATGGGAAGACTAAGGCTAAGTTAAGTGAAATGCCTTGCTCGGGAAATAAAGGGCAGAGCTGAGATTCAAACCTAGAACTTCTAGCTTCAAATTCATTGTTCATTCCCGTTCCTGCTGGTGTATGAGACCTTGAGCTAGTTTCCTCCCTCTCTGGGGCTGCAGACCTAGAAGTACTTCTAAGGTCTTTCTAGCTTAAAATAACAACTTCTCAAAAGTATACAGAGCTTTGTAGTTTACAAAGCACATTTTTGTTTGATCACTAGCAAACCTGTGGAGTAAGCAGGGCAGGCATTATTGTCCCCATTGGACAGATAAGGAAACCAAGACCCAAAAAGGAAAAGGAATTCACCCAAGGTTATACAATGAATTAATAGCAGAGCTGGAACCAGAGCCTAGGACCCCTCATTCCAAAGCTAGAGCTCTTCCCTTTTTTTTTTTTTTTTGCATTTTGGAGGGCAATTGGGGTTAAGTGACTTGCCCAAGGTCACATGGCTAGTTTTTGTGTTAAGGGTCTGAAGCCAGATTTGAACTCAGGTCCTCCTGACTCCAGGGCCGGTGCTCTGTTCACTGTGCCACCTACCCACCCCAAGAGCTCTTCCCTTTGTCATTTTAGGTTGAGGGAAAGGACATGAGCAAAGGCAGGTGAAATTTAAAAACCCAATTCAGAGAACAGAGAGGATCAGTAGTGGTAGACAATGTTAGAGAGGTAATTTGGGACCCCAGACTAGGTGGTGTAGCAGCAAGCATCCCAGCATCCCCAGGGTGGCTGCCAACACAGGTTCTTAGATCTGCTTTTCTAAAGGAAAGCAAATCAAAATGGGTTAACAATATTGCTTTAATCAATCAAACATATCATTTACCTAGTTCAGGGGGAAAAGTCAGCACCCCGAACTTCAGAGTATACAGACAGAAGTTACAAGAAAACAGAGAAACATTTCAAGCAGACAGGCCTCCAACTGTACAACCATTACATCCATCAGTTATCAGAGAGGGCAGCATCAACAAATGGGTTTTCAAAGCTGGGGGGCTCTCAATGGCTGCCCAGAGTCTCATCTGGCCAAATCACACAACACTTCTCAAAGTGAGCCCCACAGCAAAGTCTCACATCAGGGATTATACAGCCTTCCTTTCTATTATATGTAGAAGGTCAGAGAATGGAACAACCCTCTTGACCCACTGCCCAATCACAAAGTATCTCCTGAAAAACAAGCCTCCCACCACAGTCTCCAGGTGCACTTAACCTAGGGGCAGGGAAGATCTTAAAAATTTACATTCCTATAATAGATGGTAGAGAGCCTAGAATGCCACAATTAAGAATCAAGTGCTTGCTTTTTCATGAAGAAGTAGGGATGGTGTCCTCAGGAAAGGGCATCCTTCTGCTTCTTCTTCCTTCTGAAAGAGCGTCTGGCTTCCACGTAAGGTTTAGGCTTAATTTTTCACTAATCCTATCCATCCACAGCAACCAGACCTGTACCAGTCTGTCCAATTCCAGGTATCAGCATCTCACCTAATTTGAGAGGCCTTGTCCTGGTGCCCTTTAATGCTGTGGGGCCTTCCCTAGGAGATTACCTCCAATGTAGCCTTTGCATGTTGTCTCCACGTCAGAATGTAAGCTCTTTGAGGGCAGGGACAGTGGTTTTTGACTCTCTTTGTATCCCCAGCACTTAGCACAGGGCCTGATACATAGAGCTTATTGATGTGACTACAAGTTTGGAGTAAGACCTGGGTTCCTCCAGAAAGGCTTCCTGGAGGAGATAGGGAGATGGGGGAGCCCACTCTGCCGCTTCCAGTCTGTGATGTCCTGCTTTCCATCTCCTCCCCCCCAGACACCCTATTTCTGGATGAGCACTAAGTGGCCAGCTGCTGAACTGGATTATGGTAAGTGGGTCAGGACCAGAGGCAGGACTGTGGCTAACAGATTTTGAATGATTTGATAGTAGTGGAGGGGGGTGTCCAGAGACTATTGGACTCACAGGAATATCAGTTCTCTGAGGGGCCTGGGAAGTCATGCAGTTCAACTCCCTCTTTCTATAATTAAGGGAAATCAAGATCCAGAGAGGGTGAAGGACTTGCCCAAGGTCACACAGCTATTCACTGAAGGGCTCCTGCCCCCACTGGGTCTCAGCTCTTCTCCCTTCATTCCTCCCCAAGCCCAGTCAGTCATTGTCTCCAGAGCAGGGCCAGCCTTCATCAGGCCCCTCCCAGCTGTTGCCTGGGAAAGTCTGGGTGCCAGCCAGCCTCTGCCCTTGGTGAGCCCACCCTTCTCTGTTCAAGTTGTTGAAATATATTACCTCTGTAATTTATGGCAAGCTATTTGATCTCCGTCCCAGTTTCCTGTTCCGTAAAGAGAAAAATAATAATGGCACCCACCTCTTAGGATTGTTGTGAGATCAAAAATGATAGAATAATCGTAAAGTGTTTAACACCACATTATTTCTCTAATTTAATGTAATTGCTCTGTACCTGATAACTAAATGCCAAAGATAATAAGAACAATGATTTTTATGTGATAATTTGGAAATGCAATTGATGTCATCTGAAATTGGTTTCTGTTATTATTGTGTTTCAAAATTCTCTTATATTGTAAAATTTGAGAGACTATTGTAAAACAGAAATGATCTTAGACAAAGCAGTTTTTAATCTGGATTTCTTTACATATGAATTGGACTTTTAAAAGGATGTGATAAAAAATGAGATATTTGAAAACTGTGAAATATTTAATGAGGTATATTTAGATATAAGCAGGTAATAATAATAGTTATACTATTACTACTAATAATATTTACTATAATAACAGATTTTCATTTGAAAATCTTGGCTATTAGGAAAGTGTATAAGGTGGTTTAAAGATGTAGTTTCAACATATTCATGATAAGTTAACTAATAGATATTTGTTGTATGTGTGAAGTCCCAGAATATGGGTAGTTTTAATTTCTAAGTAAAGGATTAATGAAATGTTAACTACCAGGGAAACATCAGGAAAGATATTCAAGCTGGGAAATTTAATGAAATTTTGCTATTTTAGATAAAAAATTCCTGGGACTGTAAATTTACTGTTGTTTTGACCTTCGATGACCAGGATAGTTATCTGAATTGTCATAAAAACAATAGTAGAAAATGACACGTGTGGCAATCTGAGAACTGCTCAAAGGTGGATGTTTGTGCCTGGAAAAGGTTGTGGGGACATGGCCTACATTAGGATCCTTCTGATTCTGTTTCCCCATTGTGCTATTTCCTTTCTGGAAAAGGAAAATTCTCTACCTGATTAATCCTGAGCCTTGCTTTTAACAACACTCTGTGACCATACGATTGGCTCATCAGATATGACTCATGCCTGAAATCAGAGCTAAGGGAATTTTTTTCCAACAGAGCTAAGGGAGTTTTCCTCTGTTATGTTATAACTCTTTCCCTCCTTTTCCTTTCATGGAAAATTTTTATAGTCAAGAAATTTTATAAGCACTACACTAAGTCAATTAAATAATAGATTGATACTAGAACATCTCTAAGTTGTTATAATAGGATTCAGGTATGACCATCTCACAGGTTTGGGGTTTTTTTGGAGTGGGGAAGACAAGGCAGTTGGGGTTAAGTGACTTGCCCAAGTTCACACAGCTAGTAAGTGTCAAGTGTCTGATGCTAGATTTGAACTCAGGTCCTTCTGATTCCAGGGCTAGTATTCTATTCACTCTTCCACCTAGCTGCCCCCATCTTACAATTTTAACCTATATTTATAGTCTAATTATAATATAGGGATGTTATCTGCTAAAGGGGGAAATGGTTAGACAAAGAGACAAAGTAATAAGACAAAGATATAACATACGAGTTTTCTAATGAAATGGAATAGCAAATTTTGAAAAAAGCAACAGGATTAGTCTGTTTTTTCTAAGAACTATATGCAAATGAATATGATTGGCTTCCAAAATTTATCTATCATTGAAATTCAGGCTTTGGGTTCGAGTTTTAAGTTTAGCGATATGTTTTGGGTAATAAGGTCTCAAAATTGGATTAAAGATTTATTGAATTTTTACACAAAGATGGCATTGATAATGGTACAGAAAGTTAAATTATTTTCCCATTTTAAAAAAATCTGCTTGATAATCTCAAAGGACAGAGGAGCTCATTTTCAGTTAGACTTGTGTGAATTTTTTTTTTTGCATTTTTTTGGAGGGCAATTGGGGTTAAGTGACTTAAGTGACTTGCCCAAGGTCACATGGCTAGTTTTTGTGTTAAGTGTCTGAGGTCGGATTTGAACTCAGGTCATCCTGACTCCAGGGCCAGTTCTCTATTCATTGGGCCACCTAGTCACACCCAACTCTTGTGAATTTTCAAAAGCTTCTTAGATCAGGTACAGGATTTCGGTCACTGACAGGTGGGATAGGCACACACTCAGGACTTCTGGAGTGAAGCTATTGGGGGGAGCTGGTGTTTAGCCACCAGTTTTCCCTCTGTCTATGGTATGTGTGCATGGATGCGTGTGTTGACAGGTACACATGCATGCATATGTGTTTGTGCACCCTGTGTCTGCCTTTCCAGCTATCTATTTGGCCAAGAAGAATATACGGAAACAAGGGGACCTGATTGAGCATGAAAAGGTAGGGCGGCCCCAGCCCCACCTCCCCTATCCAGTATATTAATATCCACCTCCCTACTGACATATGGGGACATAGAAACTGCTTTATTTCTTGGATGCAGATGCCACAGACCAGCGGCTCCTTCCCCTCTTAGCTAGGCCCCACTCAGAATTGCCTCAGAGCCCCCTGTCCCTGCCTTTCTCTCCTAGAGCAGATGGGGCCTGAATGGACAGCCATGAGGCAGGGGCAGGGTAGGGCCCTGACTGGAGCCCCTCTCCTCTCCCTCCTACAGGATTACTATAACCAGCTGCACAAGAAGATCAATCACACATGGGACTTTGTAGTGATGCAGGCCCGGGAGCAGCTGAGGCAAGCATCTCTCTGCCCTTTTTCCCTCCTCACCCCCCCACCCCCATAAAAACCCTGCCCTTTGTCTCAGGCCAGAGCCACACTGTCCACGGCCCCTGAGTCTGTTGTCTGGACCAGGGACTGTGTCAAATACTCCCCTGCCTTGCTCTCTCCCCTCCCCTCCTAGTTTATCTCCTGGCACTGCCCAGAGTGGGGGGCTGGGAGTGGGGGAGGGATGGATCTCTGGAGAGGACAGAACCAGGAGCTAAGCCACTCAGCTGGGAAAGGAGATAAGAGAAAATGGGGATGGCCAGATGTTGGTCAACAGGCTTTCCAGATGTCAAAGGAAGAGTGTCGGCTCATCCAACAGCCCCTAGGCTCTACCCCACCCTTTCCCCCTCTGCTTAATCTTCTCCGAGAGCAGGGATTAGAGTCATGCTGTCTCCTGAGAGCAGCACATCCCCAGCCTGATCTCTGAATGACCCAGCATCTCCCCTCCTCCCTGCCCTGATCTCTGACTGAGCAACTTCCCTTCCCTTCAGAGCAGCCAAGCAGCGCCGGAAAGGGGACAGGATTGTCATTGAGTGTCAAGAACAGACTTACTGGCTGGTGAATCGGCCCCCGGTGAGAGACTCTTCCCCAACCCCCTCAGACCAGAGAGCTTTGTGATGTTGGGCAAGTGTCTTGACCACTCTGGGCCTCGGGATCGCTTCCCTATACAATGAGGGATCTGGGCTAGTAGAGGGGATGAAGGGAAAGAGGTAAGACCTGGCATACAGGGGGAATGACCAGTGGGAAGGGGATTTAGGTGAGGAGCTTAGAAAAAGGGGCACAGAAGACAAACTTTCTCTGAGGTCCCCTGGGTAGGGGTAGGGGGCTGGCAGGACCTCACAGTGAGGGAAGCTGGGGGGGGGGGCAGAGTTAGATGGATGGACTTTGGGATATGGTCGGCTTCCCTCAGCCCCTCACTCTTCAGGCCAGCCTGGGGTCAGGTCTACTCTCTGTCTCCCTCTGCTGTAGCTTAAGGTAACCACAGTCTCTGGGAGCCATCCAGTAGGGTTTGGGGGAGCTTCGATCCTAGAGGGTGTTTAGTTTTTGAGCTGTTCCCTGCCCTGCCCCACCTCCCCTCATCCCAAACCAGGTCAGTAGGGAACCTAGATGCCCTTTCCTTCTTTGTGAAATGAGGACAGCACAGGGCTTCTTGGCTTGAAGGTGGCTTCGCTCCCACCCTCCACCAGGAGGCAGTGACTATGAGCCTGGAGAGACCCTGCCCTCTGGACCTGTTCCTGGAGTGGGCAGTAGGACCTAAACTCTTACCCAGTTGGCTGCATTGTGCCTGAGCCATAATGTGAGGGATAATTAAGGTGATGAGGAGCATCTTTAGGAACAAGGATTATAGGAAACTAGAAGGGACCTGGGATACCCCTTAGTCCAACTCCTTCATTTTACAGTTGGGGAAACTGAGACCCAGAAGTCAGTGACTTGACCAAGGCCACACAGCTAGCACCATATCAGAAACAGGTTGTAGGTCCTCTGACTTCAGCAGCAATGTTCCCAGGGGCTAGGGGCTAGGAAGGGGGCTTGGGGAGGGGATAGACAACAGGAAGTTGAGAATTGACTCCTCTGTTTCCCCTCCACCCCTGCCCCATTTCTCTGTCAGCCAGGAGCCCTGAATGTGATGGAGCAGGGACCTGAGAGGGGTAACTGCTATACCACCAGGGTGCAGATGGTAAGTGGACTTCCTTTGCCCTAGTTCCCCCATTTGTAGGAAACAACCTCTCTACCCTGTCTGCCCAATAGAGGAATTGTGAACAAGACCAACTCTGGCAGTATTTCTGGATCCATACCCGGAGCTGGCCTCAAACTCTTTTCCCCCCTGCTTCCCATCTCCCTTCTTCCCTCTTTTTTTTTTTTTTTTTTGCTTTTTGGAGGGGGAAAGTAGGGCAATTGGGGTTAAGTGACTTGCTCAAGGTCACATGGCTAGTAAGTGTTAAGTGTCTGAGGTCGGATTTGAACTCAGGTCTTCCTGACTCCAAGGCCGGTGCTCTATTCACTGCTCCATTTACCTGCCCTCTTCTCCCCTTTTTAACTGGGTCCCAACTCTGGCTTTGGATCATGACCTCCAATGTCCCTGGCTTCCCCCCCCACACACACTCCAACTCCCTCCCCTGATCATACAAAAAGAAGAACTGACTGAAGTCACAATGTGATGGATGATTAAGGGAATGAGGAACATTTTCAGGAACAAGGGTTCCTAAGATTATACATTTTAGAGCTGGAAGGGACCTGGAATGCCACTTAGCCCAAGCCCCTCATGTACAATTGGAGAAGCTGACACCCAGGTCAAGTGACTTGGCCAAGACCACACAGCTAGTACATGTAAGAAACAGGTTGTAGGCCCTCTGATTTGAGAAGTAGTGCTGGCCCCCAGGGTCCGGAGCTACAAAGCCCTCTATGGGAACAGAAGAGAGGAATTAGACAACAGGGGATTGTCTTGTGACTGGCAATGGTTGGTTGCTTTAGATAGACCGAGACTAGGCTAAACTCCTTGTCTTTTTTTTTTTTTTAAGCAGACCTGTGATTTTATTGGCAAGGGAGACTTCCAATGAGAAAGGCCCTAGAAAGCAGAACCTCCTTTTCCCCTCCCCCTGCCTGGACCCTAGAGCCTTAAAAAGAGATTTCCTAAAGCCTCTTCTCTTCCAGCCAAGTCCAGTCCATTCTTTTGCGCTAGAGTTTGGGGCCTTGCTATGGTTAACACTGGGCCCAGAGACTAGAGATACATACATGGCTATAGCCTTCAGCTGCAGCCAGGAAGTGGACCATTCAACCCCACTCTCTCCCCACCCCCCTAGTAGCTCCCTGGGATGGAAAAATGGAGATGTGACCAAGGATTCCCATTAGCACTCTCCTGATTTTATTTGACTCCCTGTGGATGGGAGCTAAGTGCATCCAATCCAAGTGTGGTCTCCAACCTTCTATGTGACCCTGTCTGTAAATGAGAGAATTGGACTGGATGACCTCTAAGCTTCACCATGTGCGGCTAGGTCATGCCATACTGCTCAGAGTGTGAGGCTGGAGTCAGAAAGACCTGAGTTCAAATCTAACCTCAGCTACTTAGTAGCTATGTGACCCTGGGCAAGTCATTTGACCATGTTTGCCTCAGTTTCATCATCTGTAAAATGAGCTGGAGAAGGAAATGGCAAATTACTCCAGTTTCTCTACCAAGAAAACCCCAAATGGGGTCACAGAATAGGACAGGACTAAAAACAACAACGTTCTTTGAAGTTCTGAAATTATGACATTTATATATACCTGTATGACCTTAGATGTGTCCCAACAGCAGGGGGTGGTCTCCACTGAGCTAGCCACACTCTCTCCTGGTCATCGTAATGATCAGAGGCTCTGGTAGGATTAGAGTCCAGCCAGGGCCTGGGACTGGGGAAGTAATCAGAAATGTGGGGGAAAAGCTGCAAGCTTACCTTCATCAGCATTTATGGGGAGAAGCTCTATCCAATGAGCACTGTGTCTTTGTGCCTACCAGATAAAAATAGCTAGCATTTATTTTAATCTCGTGACAACCCGGTGAGATAGAAGCCATCCTAGGAGTTATTTACACAGGGTTTTGCAGCTGGTAAGTCTAAAGCAGGAATTGAACTGAGGTCCTCCTGAGTCCAAGCCCATCACACTATCCACTATGCCACACAGATAACTCACTCACTAATTATGCTTACTTCTTGTTCCTGACTCTGGTTGTGGATGAGGGAAGGGAGAAGAAGATATTCCTCATTAGGGACTCTCATGATCCCCTATTCACCAGATCGTTCTGCCTTGTCCTCATCCTCCTTGTTTTAATCTTTTTCAGACTAAAAATATGGATTTTTATAAGCGAGAGGTAAGCCTTTAGACTGTCCTTGGGTTCTGTGGAGGGGAAACACATTGTGGGGCCCTGGGATCCTTCCAGAGGTGGGGAACCTGTGGTCTTGAGGCCACATGTGGCCTTGAGGCTACAGGTCCCCTCCCCCCCCAGTCCCCGTGATTAGCCTAAGGCCTGCTGGGAGAGACAGGATGGTAGGGCTATGGGTGGAATATGGCTACCTCCTGGCTATGGAGATAGTCCATTTTAAATTTTTTTAATTGGGTAAATAGGAACAAAGATTAAAGGCATGGGAAACTTGACTGTCCCCATCCACCCCACTGGAAGTTCATCCCTGGCTAGTCTGGGGGCCTTCAAGCTAGCTAGAGTTGATCCCTTCTTGCCCCCTTTTTCCTGTGCCTAGATTGAGTACTGTAAGAAGGCGATGGGTAGGACTAGGGTGAAGTCTTCTATCTGCCTGGAAGCGTGAGTGCCCCTGTATTAGGAACAGCAGGGTCTGGGCAGTTGGGAGGATGGGGATGTCATGCATGTCCACCCCAAATGCTTCCTTTGTCCCCACCCCATCTGGGATTTCCTGGGCTTACTCTTACCATCAAAGCTCTTTCCTTTCTACAAGGCGTTCTTGACTGGGGAGGGTTCCCCCAAATCATCTACATTCTCTGACACCACCGCTTACTACCTTTGTGACCTTGGACACAAGGTCCAGTCTGAGCCTCAGTTTCCTCATCTGTAGAATGAGGGGATCAAACTAATGGACCTCCAAGTCTTCTTCCAGCTCTAAATCCATGTTCTTGCTATCCTTGTGGGCTCTCTCTACCCAGATATCTCAAGTTCAATGACCAGTACATGCCCCATGACCCCATCATGTCTGGCTGCCTGCCCAGTAATCCTTGGATCACTGATGATACTGATTACTGGTCAATGAATGCACCCACGTGAGTGTTCTTTCCATCTGCTGAGGGTGGGTGGAGAGGACTGGGCAACCCTAGTTTCCAGTAGTTTAACCATCCCACACATACTGCCGATTCTTGGTGGGGATCATGGGCCCAGACACCAGGAATCTGGTTCCAGAATTCACTGAGGCCCTCCCATTTAGGGGGCCTCATTGCTCAAAAGGTAGGCAAGCACCAAGGTCTGTATCCTAAGGGGACCCCACCCTAATAAGCTCTGGATTTGTTTCTCTAATTCTGAGAGTTATGGGGGGATCCTTGAGGTGGGGGACATCAGACACTTTTGGCGGCATCATTTATTGCCTAGGGTGACGACACCTACTAAGCTACGGGTTGAGCGTTGGGCCTTTAACTTCAGAGAGCTCCTGGGGGACCCTCTGGGCCATATACAGTTCATGGAGTTTCTCAAGAAAGAGTTCAGCGGTAAGATGGCTACTGTCAGCTCCACACTTGCTAATGCTCCTGTAGGGGATTCAGGGACCCAAGAGGATCTTAGGTGATAGCAGCTAGGGGGTAAATGCAGAAACAGATTAAGTATCTGAGGTAGGATTTGAACTCAGGTCTTCCAACCCCAAGTTCCATACTCTACCTGCCCACCAAGATGCTAGCATGCCCGGCAGGACGATGTCCTTCTTGCTCTGGGCTCGGCCTTTTTCTTCCCAGTTCTCTGGAGCCTTGTCTCTTCACCAGAACATTGCGAGCCAATGAATCCTTATTCCTCCCCAGCCAGGGGGATAGGGTGGGAATGGGAGGATGTTCAGGAGGATGAGTAGGTGTGCAGCCAGGGGCCCCAGCTTACTCTGCTAGGGGCTTTGGGGGCTTCTCCCTGAACATTTCTCCTCTCATCTCATCTCTGGTCACCCCCTCCTCCCTTCCATCCAGCTGAGAACCTGAGTTTCTGGGAGGCATGTGAGGACCTTCGATATGGGGAACAGTCCAAGATTGCTGAGAGTGTCGACTCTGTCTACCAGTGAGCCTCATCTCCTCCCCGGCCCCCAGATCCTGCTCTGGGTCCCGCCTTTCCTTGGGTTCCTTCACTCCTGGCCAGTGGGGCAGAGACTAGAAAGGGTCATGGTGTCTGGGCAGAGAATCTTCCAGTCAGAAAGGGTTTTTCTTCAGAGGTCATCAGGTCCATTCCTCTGCTATGTATGTAATCCAGGTCTACCGAGGTGAGGGTGGGATGGGAAATTTTTGACATCCTATCTGAGGGAGCACTGTGCCCCAAGCTGCCTCCCCTCCACTCCCCAACTGAGGCCAAATTAACTTTATACTTCCTTTTGGAAGCATAAAGTTGGGCTATTTGTACCATTGGGAATGGTACACTCAATTTTCACTCTGATGAAGGGGAGTAGGATTAGCCAGAGGGGCCACCGGATATTCTGGGGTATTAGGTGATCCAGCTGAGTCTGCTGAATGAGGGGTGGTGAGGAACAGCCTGAGGATGGGGTAGACCAAGACATAGGTTCCTAGTAACAGAATAGAAGGATACAGGGTCCTTGCCTCTCTCTCTACTCTTTTTTAAAAGTAATAAACATTCGTGAGACTGGCAAAATCTTGCCTGAAACTGGAAGGATTAGTCTAACAGTCAGGTGGGAACAAAAAAGAGCTATACACTAGGTACTTAGGACTGGGGAAGTGTTGAAAGAGCCCCAAAGATAATTTTAGAGTTTTTTCCCCAGTGCCTCGATGGGCAACAGTGTCTGAAAGGCAAGCCACAGGCTCAAGCCCTTCTGCTGATTTGTCCATATTTCTCCACCTGTTGGGGAGCAGACAGTTTCTCGCCCCTGGGGCCACACGCTGGGTCAACATTGACAGCAAGACTATGGAGAAGACACTTGAAGGAATCCGAAGACCTCATCGCTACGTCATGGATGACGCCCAGATGCATATCTACATGCTTATGAAAAAGGTGCTGGGACTAGGGATTCAGTGGAGTGGGGAAAACAAAAGGGTTCCCATCTTAAAGCATCAGCCCTCTGTTGGGGCAGTGAAAGGTAGCTGGGTCTGAAGCTAGAAAACCATGCATTTTCTTAGAGAAATGCAGAGTTCCCTATGGATCCCCACCCTTTTATCTTCATGTCTTAAAGGTCAAGTAGCCTACTGGCTGGAACCCTTGACTTAGAAAAATGCAAAATGCCTGGGGCTTGGAATGTATGTAGTCATTTATTTATTCACTTAAGCTTTATTCCCCACCATCTACCAAGAAGGTTTTGAGTTGAAGGCGACTTACAAGAGGAAACACAAATGTCAAACAGAAAACACAACCAAGCCAAAATCAGTTACAAGCAGTAGAATAGATGTCACTGGACATTTGAGATGAGCTGTTGACTGTTCAGTCATTTCAGTGATGTCTGACTTGATGTGACCCCATTTGGGTTTTCTTGGCAGAGATACTTGAGGGGTTTGCTGTTTTCTTCTCCAGTTCATTTTACAGATGAGGAAACTGAGGCAAACAAGGTTAAGGGCTTTGCCTAGGGTCACATAGCTAGTAAGTGCCTGAGGCCACATTTGAACTCAGGTCTTCCTGACTCCAGACCAGCACTCTATCACCTGTGACACCTAGCTGCCCTTCTGAGTTGAGTTAGAACTGACAATTGTTCGGAAGATAATTATAAGAACACGGAAATCACAGTGATGGGGTCATTAATGGACTTTCCTCACAAGTTGTTCCTAGAGCCTTGCGGTGGGGGGTTGCGGGGCGGAGGGTGGATTATCAGATTGAAGAGGAAGCTGTGGACTTGGACATTCCTCTTTTCTGAAGACATCTATCTATAAATAAAAAAGGCAGTGTGGGGTAGCAGCAAGAGCTCTGAATTTGGAGTCAGAGGGTCTGGGTTTGAATCTTCTCTCTGTTACTTCCTACCCATAACTTTAAACAAGCCATAAAGCTCCCTAATCTGTAAATTTAAGGGATTAGACTAGATTTCTAAATTCATGATTTTTGTTTTTTGGAGGGCAATTGAGGTTAAGTGACTTGCCCAAGGTCACACAGCTAGTTTGTGTGTGTGTGTGTGTGTGTGTGTGTGTGTGTGTGTATGTGTTAAGTGTCTGAGGCCGAATTTGAACTCAGGTCCTCCTGACTCCAGGGCCAGTGCTCTATTCACTATGCCACCTAGCCGCCCCTAAATTCATGATTCTTTATACCTAATTACCTGAACAAGCTCTTAGAAGGTAATTTTATGGTCCTGGGAAATAAAAGCACAAATTTCAAAACAATTGTGTAAGTAATGGTATTGGAATAAGGTATCCTGCCTTTCTTTCAGGATTCCTATCCCAGGTTCTTAAAGTCGGACATGTATAAGACACTCCTGGCAGAGGCTGTGATTCCACCTGAGACTAAGAAACGGTGAGCTTCACCCCCACCCCCACCCCCACCCCTGCCTTGATCCTAATTCACTCTATTTACTAAACTCCAAAATTCGGGTTCAGAGGGGGTTGGGGGACAGGAGGAATGAGTCTTTCCCTTGGCCTTTTACCACTAATAACCACTCCATCATGTGAGAGAGCTGGAATTGGGAATTACCATGCAGGTTGGCCTCACCCTATCCCATTTGGTGAAATGGGTCAGCTTGGAGGAGAGGTCGCTTATTGAGCCATGAGAATGGGGGCAAGACTAGAGAATGGCCTCTGCATTTGCACTGTCTGTTGGAACTCCTGGCCTTCATCCTTCCTTCCTCTGTCTGTCTCTCCAGAGTGTTCCCATTCATGAGGAAACAGCGCCACTCCAGCCCTAGCCCGGCCCTCCTCCTGCCCTCAGGAGAACAGGAGCCCAAGGGGGAGGACAAGAGCAGGTCCCTGGCTTCAGGCACCTCTGCCGGGGAAGGGGAAGGCTAAGCAAGGCGGTCCTCCCTTCCCCTCCGTTGCCACTTCTCCCTCTCCTCCGGTTGACAACCTGGAGGATGTAACTGGAAGAGGGGAGGGGTTGGCGGTGCTAGGTGTGGGGAAGGGGACAGAGAAAAATGCATTTCATGACCTGAGATGTGTGAGGGCTCCCCTCTCCTCCCTCCTTGTCCCAGCCATCTCCATCATTACAAGGAGAGGTTAGAACACCCACCAACTCCTTACCCCTCCCTAATCCCGAGTCAGTCCTCAGCATCTCACGCACGCCAGCCTTGGCAGAGGAAGCGTGGTGCCGTGGACAAGGTGGAGCCGGGGCTTAGGAGGAAGGGGCAGGGCTCTAGTCTTAGCTCGGTCACTAGCCTGCAGCCTAGCATTGGGCAAGTCACTCTGGACCTCAGTCTCCTTCCTTACAAGTTACTTAGATGACACAAAGGCTCCCTGAGGTTTACTCCCAGCTCTCAAACCCCACTATTCGATCCCCTGTCCAGCCAGCCCTGGCTTGGTGCCTTCTGAAACGAGCGGCTTCCCGGCTCTGTGGGTGAGTAGTGATTTTTGTGGCCCTTCAGGCAGCTCATCAAGGAGCAGCTGTTCTCTACCTTGGGCTCTCCCGGTGCCCTTCATATACATGTGTGCACCTGCATGAACCCCAGGAACATTCTTCAGTTTCTTGGATAAGCTGCAGCCTCTTCTTCCTTCCCATGGCACGCTCTCATAGTTTCAAAAGATGGCAAGAGGTGTAGGTCTGTTGAGCTGCCCCTCCAGAGTAGGGCAAGACCCCCAAGTCTGCTGGGAGGAAAAAATAGGGCAGAACTTCCTGCCTCCCCAGGATCAGAAAAGATTGAAGCCGTTGATTCCCAATGTTCCCCAAAGGGAAATATCTCCAAATAGATGAATCTTGGATTTGGAAGGGAATTCCCAAGTCATATAGTCTAACCTGTATGTGAACAAGACTGCTCTACCTGTGGTCCACCCTACTCTGGGATAGCTCTAACCTTTAGGAGGGCACTTCAAATGCTTGAAAACAGCTATCATCTAAACACCCCTGACTCTTCCAACTCATCCACACATGCCATAATTCTGGGATCCTTTACCATCAAAGTGGGGCAGCTAGTGGGGCACTGGATAGAGTGACAAGCCTGTAGTCAAGACGACTCATCTTCCTAAGTTCAAATCTGACTTCACTTTATTAGCTGTGTGACCCTGGGCAAGTCACTTAACTTTGCCTCAGTTTCCTCATCTGTAAAATAAAGTGGAGAAGAAAATGGCAAACTGCTCCAGTATCTTTTTTTTTTTTTGCTTTTGGGAGGGCAATTGGGGTTAAGTGACTTGCCCATGGTCACACGGCTAGTTTTTGTGTTGTGTCTGAGGCCGCATTTGAACTCAGGTCCTCCTGACTCCAGGTCTGGTGCTCTATTCACTGCACCACCTAGCTGCCCCTGCTCCAGTATATTTGCTATGAAAAACTCAAGTGCGGTCATGAAGAGTGGGACATGATTTTAGAACCATCAAAGTTGTCTTCTGGATACTCTCCAGCTTCTCACTGTATTCCCTAAAATGTGGCATTTGGAATAGAACTTGATATTCCTAATGTAGTATGACCACGGCAAGATATAGAAAGGCCATGGCTTCTCTCGATGCAGCCACCAATTACATGACAGTTTTTGCTGCAATGTCATCCTCTGGACTTATTGAGCTCGGTCCACTAAGACCCTTCGATCTTTCTTCAGATGAACTTTTGTCTAGCCATACCATCTGTATCTTACTTAGGAAGTTAGTTTTCTGAGTCCCAAAGTGAGAATTTACATTTATCCCTACTAAATTTTATCAAATTAGATCTGGCTCCAAAAGCGTAGCATGTCAGAACCTTTTTGGGTACTGATATTCTCATCCAACATGTTAGCTATCTCGTTAGGTTGTTGAAGTAAGGCCAAGATAGTGCTGGCTACTCGCTTTTTGGCAGAGAGAGCACACTAGCGCATGTCTATATAATTGGAGTCCTCTATCACTACTGTAACCATGAACCATGCCTCTCTGCCAGGCTTGTGATGTTTCCGAAATTTCTCATTTCCTTTCTGTCCAGAAAAGATGTAGAGATGACAATATCAGTTCTGTTTCTGTCTCTGTTGATCTTTATGCAAATGTTCTCCACCATGTTTTCTTCTTCAAATTCCTGGATTTTTTCAAATAGGTATATGTCTTAATATACAATGCTACTCTATCTCGCCCTCTACACCCTCCCCTTTTGCCCACCCTGTTGTTTTTTTTTGGGAGGGGAAGGTAGGGCCATTAAGGTTGTGACTTCCAAGGTCACATGGCTTGTTTTTCAGGTGTTAAATGTCTGAGGCCGGATTTGAACTCAGGTCCTCCTGACTCCCAAGGCCAGTGCTCCATTCACGGTGCCACCAAGCCACTTCCCACCTGTTCCTTTTGAATCTTTCCAAAGGCAGTCGCAGGTCTTATCCCACCAAGTCTCAGTGATTTGACCCATGGCCAAATTTTATTTCCTTGTATTGTTATCACTAACCTTGTCTTTGCCAAAAAAGTATGTGATGTGCAAAAACATAGGTATCTGAGCCCATGGATTTTTATTGCTATCCCTCTTTTGCATTTTGCCTCTTGTAAATTTCTGGGTATCTCCATTGCTGTCACTGGTAAATATGGAATTTTCTCCTTCAACCTTTTTTCTTGTCCATTTAAATCTTTTGAGAGGGGCGGCATGGGGATAGTACAAAGTATCCAAGTCCTACAGCCCGCCCTCCTCCAAATGAGATTAAAATGTAATTGGGAAATATTTAACAAAATAAAAATATGACAGAAATAGATAACATCAATATGTGGTTTTTCTAAATCGATATGAAGCCCACAGGCCCTTTTTCTATTTGATGCCAATGGTGTGGTGGATAAAGCAGGCCTCAGAGTCAGGAAGACTCAGGTTCAAGGCTCTGACACATAGTAGGTGACCTCTCAGTGCCCTATACAACTCTCCAAAACTATAAATTGAAGATGATCTACACTGATAGGGTGTTTTCTCCTGCAAGCTACCAATGTAAATGAAGTCACTGGTCTAGTCCCATTCCCTGTTGATCAGATTTGCAAGACTCAAGGCAATACATTTTTACTAGTCTTATTAGGTCAGTTTCCTCCCTGGCAAGAGTCCATCATTCCTAAGTTTTAACCTGTGGCCTAAAAATCCCAAATCCATCTGGGTTGCCAGCTGTTCACTCCCCCCCCCCCCGCTTTTTGGGGGGGGAAGGCAGGGCAATTGGGGTTAAGTGACTTGCCCAAGGTCACATGGCTAGTTTTGTGTTGCATCTGAGGCTGGATTTGAACTCATGTCCTCCTGATTCACTGACTTCACTACCCCAGCTGTTTACTTTCTAAACTTACCTTTTTCTTCTGAAGGCTTTGCCTTCTTTTGGCAAATCAATGAAAGATGCCACTCATGCCCCTCAAGTCTTCACTTTCTTGGCCATGACTCAGTAGCCCTTAGCAAAGAATTCTGGTGGTACTGTTGGTAACCATGCAAGTCATGAGAAGTGGGTGGGGCAGTCCTTGGGCCTGACAACTTTGGGGCTGTACTCCATGCTTGAGAGATGCAGTCTTCTCTAGCACCAATGGCAGGCATCATCAACCAACACTACTGGTCTCTTGCTATTGGTCGGATGAAACCACCTCATGATTCCTAGGACAAGCAACTGCTTCTTAAGGAAGAACCTCTTCCTGCTGACTCCACTGGTCCCTTTTCACTTCTCTTGTTTATCTTTTTTTTTTTTGCTTTTTGGAGGGGGAAGGCAGGGCAATTGGGGTTAAGTGACTTGCCCAAGGTCACAAGCTAGTTTTTTTGTGCTAAGTGTCTGAGGCCACACTTTGAACTCAGGTCCTCCTGACTACAGGGCGGTGCTCTGTTCACTAGGCCTAGCCCCCAACCCCTCCCCCCCTTTAAATCTCATTCTTGCACTTGCCAAATTTCTGACCAAAACTGAATGCCAGTTCAGGATTTTTCTGTCTCTTCAAGCCCTTTTAATTTTGGAGTTTACCACTTTTTAAAAAAGGAATACTTCCTTCCCCTTGATAATGTGGGGAGTGGAGAGGCTTTCTTTCAGGCTCATTCATGACCTTCTCTTCTAGAAGGGACACCAGCTTGCCCTTTGAGCATGGGTAGAGGTTATTTGGCCGTGACAGGAAGACAAATACTCTCTAAGAGTTTTCATGTTTACACAGTGGTTTAAAAAGTTTGAAAATGAATCTCAAACAATCCCAAGGCTTTATCATCCCTACCTTCCAGAAGAGAAACCTGAGATTCAGAGAAGTAACCAGCCTGTGCTAACTTTGGTGGGTTATAAACCCAAGTTTCTCTGACCTCATCCAAATTCTCCTTCTCCTCTATGACAGCAAGGCTGTCATAGTAAGCTCAATGTTGGCTTTAGCATCAGGAAGACCTGGCTGTTGATGCTGAGCAAGAAACTTAAAACTTTTGGTGCTCTCACCGAAGCCTTAGTTGCAGTGAAGATGCTGATTGGCATTGGTTAAGTAAACTGTGTCACCTGGAGTTCCCTATACCAAATGCAATCCTACATCCATCCTTATCCTGTTCCACCTTTGCTGGGAGTGAGATCATTAGTCCAGAGCCTTTCTTACTATATTTCATTCTTCTTAGTAGTTATGTCTCACTTTAGCAGGGTTCTGAGTTGGGCCTGGAGTCAGGAAAAACTGAGTTTAAAGCAGACTTCAGATGCTTACTGTGTGACCCTGGGCAAGTCACTTAACCTGTTTGCCCCAGTTTCTTCATCTGCAAAATGGGGATAATAGTATCCATCTTCCAGGGTTGTTGTAAATCCAGATTAAATAATTGCAAAGCACTTAGCAGAGTACCAGGCATACACTAAGCACCATATAAATGTTAGCTATTGTTATTATCTATACCTTTTCACCTGGACTCCTTTGTGATCAACAAACATGTACTCACAGGAGTAAAGCTTACAATTCATAGCTTGGGTTCTCTGTGTGAAGCCTTGGCCTTGTTAGTACTACATATACACCCAACTGGCCCAGGCCAAGGCCCATTCCACAAAGCTGTATGGACTGCACCCTCTGAATCTCTACATGATGACACAGAGTTCCACGTGCACTCCTGCATTTAAAGGGTGGGATCGAGGGAAAAGCGGAATGGCAAGGCTGGAGACGGTTGTTTCCAGCACTGCACATACTGGTGGACATAAAGCTCAGCAGGGAGGAAGCCAGTTACTCATGAGAATGAGCAGAAGGGTGCATGGATGTGCTGAGCGAAGCAGAGGGGAAGCCGAGAGATCCAGAGCCAAGCTGGGCCTCTCCATCCCTGGCTGGGACAAGGGGCAAGAGGGGGAAGGCAGCCTTTTCAGGTAACCAGCTGGAGCACCTGGAGAGAAAGCAGCAATGGGAATTCCTAGGGGCTGGCGCACTCCTAAGGACTGGTCATTAATCAGGGGACAAGAACTGTTGGGAGCAGGGTAATTCCGCTGCTCAGTGATTCTGCAGCTGATGCAGAAGTGATGAAAACAGTCCTCCTGTAAGTGTCAGGACATCTCTGATTCAAAGAACTTTCAGTCTAACAGGTGGGAATGAGACATGCACACAAAGAACGGTACTTTGATAGAATACTGTTAGGTGTGTGAGAGGTCAGTGATCTGAGACACTTAGGGGACATCACCTTTTTTATTTATTTATTTTTTTTAAAGCAATCGGGGTTAAGTAACTTGCTCAAGGTTACACGGCCAGTTATTTCTGGGTGTGGTGCTAAGTATCAGAGCCCGGATTTGATCCCAGGTCATCCCGACTCGGGCCAGTGCTCTTACTCACTGAGCCACCTGGCCACCCCTGGGACATCATCTTTAGCTAGGATCACAGCAGGCTGCACAGAGGGAACAAAGCCATGTTAGGCCTTGAAGAAAAGGGAGGATTTTAACAGTTTGAGATGGGAGTGGGGGTGGGAAACATGGGCCTTAGGATATTTTCAGGAGGCAGCCTATCAAAATTCATCCAGGCTAGAAGACAGGATGGCAAGGGGAGGAGGAGGAAGGCTGAAAGTGGGCCACGTTGTCTCTAGAACACAGGATATGTAAAAACGTATCCTTGAGATAAGGCAAGAAAGATACGCTGGAGATTCTGAGTGCCATGACACAAAGAAATCTGAATTTTATTCAGTAGGCAACAGGAAACCACTGAAAGTTCTGAAGCAGGGGAGGAATGTGAGGAAACCTGCTAAGGTGGATGTTGTTTGTGGCTATTGGGGTCTTTTATTAAAATCATCTCTTTCTATTTCTATGGCTGAGATTAACAGGTATACAAGTCAAAATCTTCCTTACCCAGCGTGTGCTCAGAGACTGCAAGATGCTTAGTACAGGCTTCATCTATGCAAAAATTAAATCCCCAAAAGCCCAGAGTTCCCACCAGTAGTCTAAGGAGTAGTGCCCAAAGCTTAGTCCCTATTTTCCCCAGGTCTACCCTTGAGGGAGCTTTTGAAGAAAGTTTTGCACACATGTCATCCTCCCATTTCTCTGGGCAGTGTCACATTTTACCTCCATTTTACAGAGGAAGAAAGTGAGTCTGAGTGTGGAGTGGTGTGTCAGAAGTCAGAGCTCTTTTCCACACACCATGCATAGGTGAAAACCATCTGCAGGCTCAGGGGTGTACAGAGAGACGTACGATTTGGGGGCGTGTAGCTGCCCTGTATTCCTGACTTCCCTTGGTGACTGCCTCGGTAACCCTGTCTCATCTCTTGATTCAGTCCCATTTTTCACATTTTCGTTCTAAGTGGCTCACTCCTGTGGTGTGACTAAACAAGGTCTTCTTCCACACCAGCCTTCTGGCCTCACTCTAAGGAGAGGGGAGTATGGTGAGCCCTATCTGGACTGGCTGGAGCTGGAGAGCAGAGCTGTGCTATCTGAAAAAGGCTCAAGTCTTCAGTGTAGGGGGCTGCTGAGACACGACTGGTGGGGTGCCATGCCTCTCCATCCACATGACAGTAAATTGTTAATGGCTACTCCACTGGATTTATTTTCTTTCATCTTAAAAGGCTAGAACCTGAAGTAAAGAGACCCACAGATCCTGTTAAGATTTCAGATCAACTCAACTGCCATGCCCTTATCTACTAAAACTGTAACAGCGTGAGCTGAGCCTGTACCCTTTACATCTGTCCCACTGCAAAACAGTCCCTGGGAGGCCCAGTTATCGGCCACCACTGAGCTGGCAGCACACTCCATACACTGGTGGCATTTATAAACAATGCAAGAACATTTAATGAAAAAGACCAGGGGAGACTGCAGGGTTCAAATTGATTTGTATTAAGTTTTAAAGGTTGAGCTCCATGATCGAAGGCAGGTCCTAAGCTGTACCTGCCCTGAGAGGAGCTTAAGATCAATCGACAAGGCACCAAAGGAAGTCCTTCATCACCTAAGTCCCCGCCCAGGGGAGGGCGGGGTATATGCCATCCCAAGCCTCCCCACAGAAACGCTGCAGCCCTGCCCCAAGAGGGCCTTAGCTGTCTGGCATTGACTTCGTGTTTCTGATTTTAGCAGGAAACTAGTCTAGATCATTTTGATTCCATAAAGGCAAACAGGCACAGAGTAAAACACCCAAGAAACCCATTGTTTCCTACTGATGCTGCTGTGAAGAATTTTCCCCAGTGTGTGTCACCTCTGCTGGGTATGTTTTGGAGTTTAGGGCACAAGTATCCAATATGTAGAGTTTTAAAACCACCACATTTTGTGAGCAACCTGCCCCACCTCACTGCACTGCCACACACAGGGACTCATCAGAAAGCTGCTGGGAACAGTGTTTTCTCTCCCAAACCATAGCTACGAAGTCTCTGAAGCCCAGCCCCCTCCAGGGCCTTAATGCAAGGGGCTCTTGCAGGCCAAAATCTTTACTGGCCCAAGCTAAAGAAATCTTCCTGAATTAGGATTTGGGGGCAGAGGAGCCAAAGCTGCAGTCACCAGGACACCCCCGGAGGCAAGGGGCAGCCTGGAGGTGAGTAAAGTCTAAGCAGCTGCAAGCAGGAGGAAAGGTCAGATGGGCAGTGTCTCTAGACACGGATTCACTGGAGCTGGATGTCAGGATCTTAATCAAAGACACGCTATCTGACTAGGCACAGAAGTGCTTCCACAGAAGTTAGGTCAAGCTGGAGGTGGGACAGCAGATTATCATCTGCTTCAGAATTTCCTGAAAGTGTCAGTATCTCTCAGGCATCCCATCAACTTAGCTAGATGGAAATGATCCTTGACAGAGAGAGGAAAATCACCAAGAAAGCATCCTATCTCCCTCAGCCTAACTCAGCAGCCTCAAACCCATAGGCCTTCAAGGAGGAAATCTCAACAGAATGGATTAAGTTGGCCCTACAGTAAAGCCTGGAGGGCTGGGCAAGGCCTAGTAAGGCTGTCTTGTAGAGAAACTTTGGTCATGGCTGGAACACAAGAGAAGGCAGAGACAGACCCGTACAACTTGGTGGTAGGTAGGGGCCAAAATAAAAATAAGCTAAACTTCTCTGGGCTGCAGATAGGTTAGACAAGACAGACTGATGGTGGTTGCTTGCTGTGGGTCATGTGATAAACAGGACAGTGCGTGGTGAAAACCCTGCATTTTTCATTGGCCCCTGAAATTCTTTGGCGGGTCACAGTGGCCTGCAGGCTGCACGTTGTGCAGGCCTGCCTTAGAGAAAATCACCAGGTGAGCGCCACCCCCAAGCCCAGGGCAAAGGAATCCCACCAAGAAAGTGTCATTTACTGCTATCAAAGGTGTAATGAGTGACCTTTCCCAGTGACCCTTCCTAATTGTTCCTTATTTGTGAGTCTCAGAGTAAGGCACCTGGAGAAAGACTTGGGACAAAGGACTCCAATTCTGTCTCCACAAGAGGAAACCACACTTCTGGCCTATGCATAGGTCAGTCTGGAGAACATGTGAAAAGTAGAGTTTTCTTGGATTTTTAATTTCTTCAGTTGGTTTCTTAAGAAGGAGGAAGAAAAACCGGACACTCTGCTGAGGAGTTCATACTTCCCTCTTGTATCTCAGCTCATAAAATCGGTCCCTAATGGTCTGTTCATTCTCAGGCCTTGCCTGCCCCAGCCAGATCACCTGAGAATTTAGGACATTCTCTTTCACCTTTTGCTTTGATAAAGACACCAGGCCAGGCCTGTCTTGACGCGTGGGCCCAGTCAGCAGCACATAAGAGGCATGGTAGTTCTGCTCAAACAGCACTATGGTAGGGGAGACACAAATGGCCACAGGTCTCTCAGGGGTCCCTGGAATGCCAGCCCTCCCACCAAGCCTATACCAAGGACCTGTTTTCACCCTGGGAAGCCCACCATCCCAAGGCTGTCACCAATTAAAACCAAAGGAGAGATGAACATCCAGATCCCCTGAGTAAGGGCTTTCACTCACCATTAAAGGCCACAACATTTTTGGTAATGTTGGTAAGTTCCAAAAAGTTATCAGGAAAAATCGGGTGGAACATATACAGGTTTTTCTGTGAGTCAACAGTTTCCTACAGAGAACAAAAACCAAAAACCAGACAGTTAATGTACTTGGTTGGTGGACATCCTGGTCTGCCCTAGACGGCTCTTCTGCCCCCCCTCCCCCTGAGAGATGATTTATTCAGAAGGAACCTTAAAGATCATCAACCCTTTGATTTTGCAGGCGAAGAAAGAGGCAGAGTTGGGACTTGAACTCAGGTCCTCCAACTCCACAGCTCGGTTCAGCACAGTCCCTCCTCATACCTTCCGGTTACTACTGCTCCAGAAGAAGAAGGCGGAACGTCGGTCCGCAGTCTTTACAGAGGCTGACTTGGGAGTCCCTGAAAATGAGTTCAGGGTGTGGCTCCAGAGGACAGCTCCCGAGGCAGCATCCACGATCAAGATCTGAAGGAAGAGGGAGACATGCTGGGCAAAGTGCCTACGAAAGAGAATGGGGGTGGCTCGTGGGGCTCAAGGTGGAGCACGTGGACATTTTACTGGCCTGCCCCAATGACTACCCGTAGGCAGCATGGTAGAGACCACATTGCCTTTCATCCAAGAAGTGTCTACTAACTGCAGAGCCCCGTGGAAGATAAAAGGTTTGGCTAACAACGATGATACCCTGGAAGTAGGAGCTATTATCATCATCTCCATTTTACAGCTGAGAAAACTGGGGCAGAAAGAGATTAAGTGACTTGCCTAGGATCATATAGCCAGCAAGTGTCTGAGGCTAGATGTGAACACAAGCCTCTATGACTCAGTGCTTTATCCCCTGGGCCCTTACTAGCTGCCGGCTGTAAGTTAAGACCTGACCTCCTACCCTCATGGGGTTTATATATTATATAACCTATAGAAAGAGGATATGACTCATTCACAAATAATATAAAATAACGTGGTAAGTGAATCTGGGGGAAGAAGGAGGGAACCTGTAACTTCATACAAGGTAGATGGAATTTCCAGATAAAAGAAATTCCCCCCACATACAGGCCAGTGTCTTCTCTGCAGCTTAGTCTAAGCAAGCTGCCAGGAGCACTGAGAGGTTCGGTGATTTCCCAAGGTCACACAGGCTCCTCCATGTCAGAGGTAGGACCTGAACTGACATCCTCGTGGTTTTGAGGCCAGTTTTTCTGCCAGCTACTCTGCGATGACTTTCAGTAAGGTGGTGATTCAGAGAGCTGGGAACCAAGGGGAGAGAGGAGAGAGGAAAGGAAAGCTTCCTGGAAGAAGCAGCATTTGAAAAAGTGGGCTTGGGGCAGCTAGGTGGTGCAGTGAATAGAGCACTGGCCCTGGAGTCAGGAGGACCTGAGTTCAAATCCGGCCTCAGAGACTTAACACAAAAACTAGCCATGTGACCTTGGGCAAGTCACTTAACCCCAATTGCCCTCCGAAAAGCAAAAAAAAAAAAAGTGGGCTTAAAATGAACAGGAACTCAACAGGAGGTTGCCAGGCATGGCAAAGCAAAGGTTATATTCAGAGAACAGACTATGAAGAGCAATGGTCTGAATGGCCAGGCCAGGCCAAGGAAGTTCTATTTCATACAATGGGCAACAGAGAACAACTAAAGGTTTTCTGAAGAATCCCCCAGCTTCAGCCCTGTGTCACCAATGGCCTATTGGACATTTCAAAGTCAACACGGTCACAATTGACCTGGACTTGGATTCAGGAAGACCAGAGTTTAAATATCATCTCAGACATTTACCAGCCATGTGACCTTGGGCAAGTCATTTAACCTCTGTCTGCCTCTGATTTCTCATCTGTAAAATGAGGATAAAAATAACAAACTACCAACCCAATCTTAAATCTTAAAATTAGATGTTGCAAAGTGCTCTGTAAATCTTAAAGCACTATATAAATGTTACTTATTACTAGTCACCTTGCCTGTTAAAAAAAACTCCAGAGGCTCCCTATTATCTGCAGGATCAAATATAAAGTTTTTGGATATAAAATCTTTTAAAGCTCTTCATAACCAGGCCCCTTTCCACCTTTCCAGTCTTCTTACACCTCACTCCCCGCTCCACACACTCTGTGGTTAATGACACCCATCTACCTTATGGTCATTCTGAGAGAAGCTCTGCTCCCAACTCTGGGTATTTTCACGGACTGTCTCCCATCCCTGGAATGTTCTCCCTCTTCCCTGAAGTTTCAGCTAACATCCTGCCTTCTTCCTCATGTCTATGGAAGGTACTACAATCCGTCTAGTCTCCCGGGTCCATAACCTTAGTGTCACCCATGACTCCTCACTCTCAGTCACTGGACATATCTAATCGGTTGTTTTGTCTTTTCTACCTCCACACCCTTCCTTTGTCCTTCCCTCTGCTTACACACCACCACCTTCTTTGATGCCTCCTACCTACATAACTGTAACAGCTTCTTCTTAGCTGATCTGCCCAATCCAAGTGTCTACTCAAGTCTATTTGACATGCTGCTACCATAAATTCCATGGGCTCCCTACCGCTTCTGGAAGCAGACACAAAGTCCTCTGTTTAGCCCTTTACCACCTGGCTTCAATCTTTTGGACATCATTCCCTTTCCTGCTCTCTGCGATGCCTTTTCTGTTTCCCCAAACTCCTAGTGGCCTCCCGTCCCAAACAACCCTGTATTTAATGACTCAGTATTTATTCCATATACATTTATGTATATACACAGAGGCAGTGAGCTGTAGTGGATATGAGGCCAAGAACACTTTGGAGTTGAGGTGGGTTGAATTTCCCCTTTGATACATGATTCCTCGGTGACCCTGGGCAAATCACTTAACCTCTCACTTCTCTGGGCACCTCTCTAGGACGGGAAGTTTCAAAGAAGTTCTGCCATCTGTAACGGCAAAGAGTGTCCTGTATGAGTAAGAACATAGATCTAATTCCTGTATCACTACATTTCCATTTTTTGCTGCTGTTTGGTCGTTTGGAGTCATGTTTAACTATACTGGAGCGGTGTGCCATTTCCTTATCTAGCTCATTTTACATATGAGGAAGCTGTGGCAAACAGGGTAAAAGACTTGCCCAGGGTCACACAGCTACTAAGTGTACAGTTATTATTTCCCTCATTAAAATGGACATGGATCGCTAGTAGATGTGTTTTATTCTTTGTGTTTGTAAAAGGAGACCATACAGCATGTGCCACCCATTTCTGTGGCTTAGTCCTCTGGTTTCTCCAACTTGGCAGTACGAAAGGTAGAAGAACCCCCCATCCTGCCTGACCTTAGTGGATGTGCAAATGCTGATCTGGCAGCACCAACAGTCACTGAGACACACAAGCCACCCACAGAAAAGGCTGTCTCTCTGGCCCTCTTTATGCTCACCTCAAGAGGCAATGCACCACAGATCCTACCTTCCCTGACCCTGGCTGGCCATCTTTTTGCCCTTTCTGCCTGGCACCCTCCTCCCTTCATCACCCAGGCCCCTCTTACCCCAGAAGCAGGTCTCTTACTCCTTATCCAAGGAATATACTGGGTCCCAGCACACTCTGGTTGCCCAGACTTATCTGCCTCAAGCTTCAGAGAAAGACAGGACTGAGCAAAGGAGTTCGTTCAAACCTTTCTTTGGACACCGGTTCCATTTTCAAGGACTATAGCAAGTTCACCTGGTTTGTAGTAGCCAAGGACTGGTTTTCTGGAAGGATAAGAGGAGGGAGATCAACAGCAATTTAAAACAAATTCAATGAATGTCAGAGCTTTCCCTGCAAAGAGGCAGTGCAAAGCTCTACATCATTCCTAAGCAAACAGTATCCCTGAGGCAGCAGATTTAATGGGCAGTGTTCCTCCTTCCCCACTGTGAGCAGCACAGCCTAATGGAAGAAAGGGAGGTAGTTTAGATGATCTAGGTTCAGTCCCAGCACTGTCACTTCCTAGCGGGGCAACCTGAGGCCTAGCATTTAACAAGTCTCATTTCTCATCTATAAAATGGGACAATTCCTTACGACAGGACTGTTTGGATAAGTTAGTGAAAACTGTTTGGAAACAGAAGCGCTGAAGAAACAAAAATTGATATTGTTATTGCATAAGGTCTCCTCCTCTTAACTGCCCCCTCTGTCCAGGACGGAAGGAATAAGCACCCTTGTTAAGTGCTTACTATGTGCCAGGCCCAGTGTTCCCCAGCTCGGAGGCTAGATCTGACTGTGGGTCTCCCTGTCTCCAAGTCCCCTGGTGCTCTATCTGCACCATTCTGCTTCCCTGGCACAAGAAGGAGCTCCTGGTTTTCCTGAACCATCTCACAGATAGAATGCCAGTACCTCGCTTGAGAGGTCAACGATACCTCACAACTTCAGACACGTTGAGGATCCACTTGGAAATAAGCCTCTGCCCGTCAAGCAGCTCACACGCATCTGATTTCACAAGGAGAATGTCTTCCCCTGTATTCCCAGGCACCTTCATTACGTAGCGGATGGTTCCCGAGCTAAGTATAAACGCAGAGGGAAGGACCAAGAAGACAACAGGGAAAGTTTCTTGGGGGGAAAAACACATTAGTGCTGTAACTAGAGCAAAATGTTTCCAATTCTGATAAAACGGAATCATGAAAGGCAAGGGGTACTCATTCTGGTGAGAGGAACTGGCCAACCCGAGACAAGCGGAAATTCAGCTCTTCTGTGCTTGCTGCTCACCTCTGGAGGTGACTGTCTACCTTACCTCTAGTTATAGCGTTACCTACTTATTTCAGTTACTCCTCTTCTAAAATATTTGGAATGGTGTCCTCCTTTTTAAAAAAAAATTTATTTTATTCTGAACTTTAGAAATAAAACAAGCATTTTCATAACAGAATAGAAAAAAAGATGATTGCACATGAAACTACCAATCTATTGTGCAGAACTTGCTATTCCTTTTAAATATATAAAAAAATGATCATGTAATTTTTTTTCCTCTTTTTCCTCCTCCCAACCTCCTGGCCACCAGGCCACCATCAGACACAAGGACAGACAGACAGACAGACAGACAGACAGACAGACACACACACACACACACACACACACACTCTCTCTCCCCTAATTATCAGGAAGATAGCATCTTCCTTCTTAGGTCCTTTGTAGTTAACTTGGGGACTTACTCAAACAGCCAAATTTGGGTATTTAGTCAAAATAACTTAAGTCACTCAAAGCCATTCTTAAAACAATATCGCTGTTACAGAACTCTTGGTTCTGCTCATTTTGCTATTCATATATTTCTGCGAGTCTACCTGTGTTTTTCTAAGATCTTTGAGCTGATTTCTTATAGCTCAGTAGTATTCCATCACAATCATATACCACAACGTGTTCAGCCATTCCCCAATGGAGGGGCATCCCTGAAATTTCCAGTTCTTTGCTACCACTTTTCTCCCTAATCATCTTTGGAAAGAGAGCTAGTAGTGATATTTCTTTCCAGTTCTTTGCTACCACTTTTTTCCCTAATCATCTTTGGAAAGAGAGTGGTGTTTCTGGGTCGGTGGGTACAGGTCCAAAGTTATTTAACTGTCCTCTTTTTTAAAAAAATTTAATTTATTACACTGTTATGTATGGGATTCACTATAGGCAGAGAGCTTTCTTCATCCATTGGGAAAATATTTCTATTTTTATAATCAGAGTCAATAGGTAAATGGGCATAGTGAACTTTTTCTCATGAGCACATCTATTCTGTAAAATGAGGTAGATTTGCGTATTTTTGGTTCCACAGGTAATTTCTGGATACTTTCTCATTCACTTAGAAGACAAATGTTTTTTAAAAATACCTGACATGTAGTTGGAAATTAGATTTTATTTCAATTTAAATTCTTGAAGGATTTAATTTCTTTCTTGGTTAAACTCTTTTCTATGGGACAGAAAGTTAAATTATCCATACAAAAAGAGATAATATAATGCTTAGTTTGAAATTTTTCTGAGACAAGATTAACACCTTATAGAATGATTCCAGACAATGAATTAATGTCATGAAATGCATGAGACTGCTTTTCAAGTCTCTGCCAACTATTTCTCATCAGTGTGATGTAGGGAAAAGAGTGCTGGGTTTGGAATCCAGAGGAGGATGACCTAGATTTTGAAACCCAATTACCTCTGTGACCCTGGGAAAGTTCACCCAACCTTTGCGGGGTCCAGTTTCCTGACCTGCAAATAATGCCTTATCAGTTCATTTTGTTCACTTTGGAAAAGAAAAAGGACTTAATTTTATATGGAAAACAAGGGACTTATTCCCTTCGCTATTCTTCTTCCCTCAACATGGCTTCACCTCATTCCATGCTCTCTTCCTTCTGCTCACACTTTTCTGTCTGCGCACCCCTGCTGGGTGTGATCTTTTACCCAATTTTATACTACTTTTATTCACATTAGATTTACGTGTGGCTGTGCCTTGTCACATCCATGAGGCTCTTAAGTTCCTGATCACCAGGAACACATCTTTTGTGTTTCCCTTTGTGCCTAGTATTGCATACAGGAGGCACTTAATATTTGCTAAATGGGTAATTCCTTCTTATTTTTCTCTTCTGATTTTTATCTCTACTTTTATTTGTTTTCCTTAAACCCTGAATATGATATATAACACCAAACCTCTTTCCTTTAAACTGCTGACCATGGTCTTTCATGCTTTTACACTGGCCGCCATATACATTGGAATGTAGCCGCACTTTTTGTGGTAACAAAGAAAAATAAAGGAGATGCCCATCAGCTGGGGAATGGGTACATGAACCCTCTATGGTACGTGAACATACCATAAAGTAAGAGTTCTTAACCTTTTCTGGGTCCTGGACCCTACCCTTTTGGCCACTAGTGAAGTCTATGGATAACAGCTCAGAATCATATTTTTAAACGAATAAGATATACTACAAAGGATTTCAAGGGAAATGAATTAAATTGAAATAGAAATAGTTATCAAAGTATTAAAAAAAAGCCAAATTCATGGAACCCCCCCCAGGTTAAGAACCCCTGATGTAATGGAATATGATTATGCTGTAAGAAAAAAATAAATATGATGACTCTAGACTTACGTGAACTGGTAGGAAAAGAGAAAAAAAAAACCAAACAATCCAAATTAAATGTTGTGGGATTGTAATGCCCAAGCCTGACCCCTCAAGGAGGTCAATGAGAAGGCACTTTCTTCCTCTGAAGAGGCAGAGACTTGGGGTATGGAGCACTTTATTATAATGTCAGGCTTTTTTGATGTGCTAGTTAGTTTTGCTGAGCCCGTTTTTTTTTAGTCATAGTGGATTTAGTCATAGTGGATGCCTATTTGGGAATATGAGGGGGAAAATATATCAGGAAATATAGGTGATATAAAATAAAAGCTGCCAGTAATAATTTATCTTAAAAACATCCACACGAGTCAATGACTTTTTTCAGCAGGGGGCTCCCCTCCTCCACAAAGGAATATCAACCATACTATGGGAGTGTAAGAAAATGTGACTGTGTACAAAATGAACCTGAGAGAAGGAGGCACTCTGTGGGTAACATTGTCAATCATCTTCTTCCAGTAAGGATCCTCCTCAAACATGCTTTTTCCTCCAGTCATTTCCTCATAAAGACCCTTCAGAGCATATCCATAGAGAGAGGATGCTGCATAAGACAAAAAGGAGTCAAAGGTCTGGGTGTAGCAGTGGCTCACGGGATCTGGGGCTGAGGAATGCTAACCTTCTACCAAAGCTCATGCACTACAATCTTAAGGGCCTCTGGGTTGGGAAGCACCACATGTGTTCTGGACAACATGGAATAATGAGAATAACTCTGGACTTAGGAGTCAGAAGGCCTGGCTTGGAGTCAGGGCTCTTGTACTTACTAGAAGGTGATTACGAGAGATTCATTTTTTCTTCGAGTCAATTTCTTCCTCTATAAATGGGGATAGTAACCCATTTTGATGGGCTATTGCAAGAAAAGTGTTTTGTATTAATAAGAACTATAATTATTATCCCTCTAAGAGTCTTTTAAAGACTTTTATAGAATTTGCATCAGAAGAACCTAGGGGATCTTTTTGAGAAGTGGTGAGAAGACCAACAAAGATGGCAGAGTAGGAAGAAGAATGGCTGAGCTCTCTCCTACAAATGAATGGAAAATCCAGGGAAAAAAAAAACTTTAAAAACAAAAGAATTTTGAGTCATTTTTCCAGCCCAAGTTGTCATTGGGAAACAGGCAGAGAAGTCTGCAGACTCTGGGATGGGGTATAGCCAGGAATGGCCAAGGAACATTACAGCCTAGACCCTAGAGGAAGGCCTGCATATGACTGTGAACTAGGGCAAGAAAGAACAGAACTAGGATCCTGGCAGAGTGAGGAGGGAGCCTATATCCAGGGGTGGCATTCTAGCATAAGCAGTTGCAGGACTTAGGCTGTGTAGTGAGTATGGAGAAAGTACAAAAAAGGCAAGGAGCAGCTAAATGGCTCTGGTCCCAGGAGAGGAGCAGGATCTTAGATCTAGCTCTCAGTCCAGTCTGAAGACTGCACTGGAATAATGAGGATAGTAAACTCAAACCAAAGGGGAATATGAAGGTCTGTCACTCTGAACCCACAGAGCTTTCCAGTTAGCTGATGGTGCAGTCTAGCAGGAAACTCGAACTGAGGGCAGGTCCACAATTGAATGGTCATGCCCAAGTCAATGTAAGAACCTGCAGAACTTAGATCAAGAGGCCAAGCATTCATTCAGACTTTAAATCAGACCATTTTGGGAGCACTCAAAGTTAGAAGGTCCCTAGCCTAACTTATGCTTGGGATCCTGGAATAACATAAGACCCAATAACCTGAGAAAGCAGCTGTAGCTCTGAAAGAGACACAAAACAGGATAAAAGGCATCCCTGCCATTCCTTTCAGAAGCACAGAGAGCCTGGCCCTAAGGCAAAGTCCAAAGCCAGACTGGAAGGACAAGCAAACAAAAAAGGAATCTTACCGTATGGTGACAAGGATGCTCAAGACACAAGCCCAGAAGAAGAGACTGCCTCCAGAACATCTACAAGCAAGCCTCAAAACGTCTTGAAAATTAGCATGGACCAAACAGAAATAAATGACTCCATAAAACAACAAGAAATATGAAAACAAAGTGAAAAGACTAAAAAAAGAGAAGGCATAAGGTATCTCATATCAGAAACTTACCTGGAAAACATAACAAGGAGAGACAATTTAAGAATCACTGGACTGCTTAAAAGACAAGACCAAAAAAAGATTAGATACCATTTTTTTTTAAAATCACACAAAAAAATTGCTTATAACTAGAGGGGCAAAGTACGACTAGAGAGAAGCCACTGTTCACCTCCTCCGAGAAACACAAAAATGAAAATTCTCAGGAACATCACTGCCAAAATCTAGAGCTTCCAGGTCAAAGAAAAAAACTGCCAACAGTCAGAAAGAAAGGATTCAAGTATTGTACCAAGGATCCAATAGTCAGGATCACACACAATCAGAAGCAACCTCTATGAACTAGCAGACACTGGAATATTCCAGAAAGCAAAGGATCTAGGCTTCTAACCAAGAATAATTTACTCAACAAAACTGAGTATAATCATACAAGGGAAAAAAACAGACCATTAATGAAATTGAGCATTTCTGACAAAAAGATCAGAGCTGTGTAGAAACTCTCAAATACACACAGGAGTCAAGAGAAACATAAAAGGGTAAACATGAACAAGCAATAAAGGACTAAGCCAGGATGAACTGACCACATTCTAATAAGAGAAGATAGACAAGGCTTTCCTCAGAATCTTACTGGCATCAGGGACTACAGAGAAAATCAAGACAAGACGTGGGAATGGTTTTTTAATGTTTTGATGATCTTAAAATAAGAAAGAAAAGGGAGGGGGAAAGGAATACACTAAAGGGGAAAAGAGGAGAAGGGTGAGTAAAATTAACTGACACCATTTGAAGGAACAAGTAGAAGACTAGACAAAAGAGGAGGAAGGGGTGAGGGAAGCCAGTGACATTCGAGCCTCATCTTCATCTAAACCGGTCAGAGGAGGGGAGTATGTCACTCAACAATGGGACAGGAAGGAAAGGAGAGAAGGGAGGGAGAGGGTAAAACGGAGGACAAATTAAAATAAGGACTAGCTCTAAGCTAAACAAGCTTTAACTAAAGCAGTGTATCTCCAAACTTAGAGCAGAGGGTTTTAAAAGGAAAGAAAAAGAAACCGTGACTGGTCTCTGAACAAGGGAAAAAGAGGGGACTGGAAGCAAAATTAACAAACCTAGACCCCTAGAACATGCCTTTTCTCTTACCACCCTCCTCTGTATAAAGGGGAAGAGGGAAACTCTGATCAATACAACAACTAACCAACCACAGGACTCAGGATGAAACATCCTTCTGCCCTCCTGATGGAGGGGTGTTAGATTTGGGGTGCAGAATAAGACATTCCTTTTTACACAGCCAATGTGTGAATTTGTTTTGATCAACTATGTATATTTCTTACAACAGATTTCTTTATCTTTTTCTCAACAGGGGAGGAGGGGAGAGAACATAAATGCTTGATAATAAAAAAAAATTTCTTTAAAAGAGTACAAAGAAAAAAAAATACCAGAATGAAAAATAATGTAGTATGCTCCAGAGTTCGTGACATGCATGATATAACCAACTTCTCCTTCTAGATTTAGGCGGCTCATGGAACCAACTTGGTCACCAGTAGCTCTTGAATAGAGGTAACTTTTAACCTGGAAAACAAAATGCACCCCCCACCCCCACCCCAAATGTCAAGATGTTACAATTACTCTTGCACCACTGAAAAGCTAGGTGGAGCAGTGGATAGAGAACATTGGGGTCTGGAGTCAGGAAGACTCAAGTTCAAATCCAACCTCAACACTTAGTATTATGAAAAAACTGCAGGTTTGGAAAACCTTTCTTATTTAAGAGTTCCAACTCATAAAGATTTCCTTTTGTGGCCTGAAACAGAAATGGAATCAGGCGAAAAAAAATCAAAACCTTGAAATTAGCCACCCTGGGGAGGCTAAGTGGCCACCCTAGCAACTATGCAAATGCAAGGGAACAGCAAGGGAAGGGGCACATTTCTGAGACAGTTATCCAACAAAATTTGAAAGAAAAAAATGCCTGTCCCTCTTTACCCCCTGCAGAGCCAGACAACCTCCCTGCCCCCTGCTGTCTATGAGCAAAACCCTGAGCCTTAACTCAAGAATCTGTGACTAAAGGAAGACAAAAGAAAGTGAAAGAAAGGCGCAAAGGAGAAAATAAAGGAGGGTGTGTGTGTGGAGGAATAAAGAGAAACCAGGAATTTCCAGCTGGTTTTGACTAAAGGCCACAGAAATAATATTTGTAAAGTGCTTAGGCACAGTGGCCCATACCAAGCACCATATAAATGCTAGCTGTATTATTACTGTAATATAAACTTACTCTAGGAGCTGTTGGCCGGTGGATGCCAGACTCAAAGGGGTTGGGACTTAGTGTCTCATTGCTTGGAAGAGGATTCCTTCTCTTCCACCACAAAGTATGAAAGAAAAAATGTGTACCTCTCTCCCTGATTTGAAGAAAAGCAGCAGGTCTTCAACCTCATCGTTATCCACATCAGGTATAATCAGGAAGGGACTCAGTATTGAGTCATTAACTTCAAAGTACCAAGGCAGATGCCACTGTATTACCCCTTAAGAGGAAAAGAAATGTATTAAAGGTGAGCAATGGCTTTAAAAATAAACTCTCACTTCAAAAATCAACATTCTAAGGGACCCTAAGATTTCTTAGCAGAGATTTCACAGTGCTAGTAAAAATACTTGTGAATTTCAGGACTTGCTGGTCCCAATTCCGGTAACAAATGATGCCTTATACTTTTCAAAAGGGCTTTCAGCAAACATTAATTATCATCTGAAACTCCTAATAGTCAGTCAGGCATTTCTTAAGCCAAGCATGGTGCTAAAGCTGGGGATGTGAAGAGAGCAAAAGACAGTTCTGGCCCTCAAGGAGCTACCAGTCAATTGGGGGAAACATCATGCAAATTACTATTTACCAACAAGCTAGATAGAGAAGGAAGGCACCAGCACTAAGGGAGGCTGGAAAGGCTTCCTGAAGAAGTTGGATTTCTTCTGACTCAAAGGAAGTCCAGAAAAGCCAGAAAGTAGAGAAGAGGAGGGAGATCTACGGCCATGGGGGGCAGTCAGTAAAAAGGCTTGAAAAGCTGGGAGGAGTGTTGTGTGTAAGGAACAGCAGGGAGGGCAGTGTCACTGACTCACCACAAAGGCGGGAGGGGGCCAGGCTGAATGCCAAATAGGAGAGAGGGAGAGGGGGAGGGGGGAGAGGGGGAGAGAGAGGAAGAGAGAGAGGGAGAGAGGGAGAGAGAGAGAGAGAGAGAGAGAGAGAGAGAGAGTGTTATGTGTGTACAGAACAATCAGGCCTCTACCTTGGGAAGACCATTTTGACGGCTAAATGGAGGATGGATTGCAATGCATAAAGACTTGAAACAGGAAGACCAACCAGAAATTTCTTATGACAGTCTAGGAGGGAGGTTATGAAGATGGTAACAGCGTCAGAGGACAGCAGAGGAATAAAGAAGAGATGACACAAAGCCCCTGGAAACAGGTGAAGAGGGTTAGGACAACACATGGGTTTTGACCTTGGGTGTGAACATGGATATAAGTATAAGCTATCTACAGGACACCCATTTCTAGACATCCAATAGTTAACTGGGGATACAAGAATGGAGGTCAGCAAAGAGGTTAGGGCTGGATAAGTAAATCTGAGAGTCATGAGGACAGAGAGGACAGAGCCCTGTGGGACACCCAGGGTTGACCTAGGACATGACCTAGATGTTGTGTTGTGTGTTTGTGCTTCGTTTTCGAGAGGAGTCATCAGGGAAATGACATAACTTGCAGTTGACTTTGAAGGTCTAGCAGAGAAGACTGAGAATGAGCCTTCAGATGTGGAGGAGAGAAGCAGGAGAGAACAGTGGCTGACCGGAGAGGGTGGAGGGTGGGAATCGAAGAGCTCCTTCCAGATCGTCCATTTAAGGGGGCGGCCGAGGACAGTCATTTCCTAATCTCCCACCAGGCCACAGGATTTCATCCTGCCCCTGCTTCTCTTACCTGCTCCCATTTCCCCATTCCTGTCACTTTTTAGCTTCTTTTTCATGCGCTTTCTTCTACTTGAGGACGGGGACTGTGTTTTGCTTTTCTTTGCAAACCCAGAGGTTAGCCTTGAGCCTAGCACATAGGAGGCCCTCAAATGCTTACTGACTGACTTAACTTCAGGGTGTGCTCATCAGATAAACAGGAAAAATAACATACTTAACCTTTAGAGAGTTGTGGAGAAAGCACTTTGTAAACCGTAAGGAGTTATTTAAGTGTGAGCCACAATTATTATTCCTGGTGCTTTGCAGACAATAAACTGGTATCACACCATCTGGATCTACTGAATTTCTCATGACAAAAGTCCTGTTCTAACCCTCAATCTCCTTACCCAGTTTTCCTTTCCCACCCCGTTAAGACTTCTTCATTCCCTGAAGTCATTTCTACTTGCTGTTTTCTTCTTTCATATTCTGTAAGCTACAATTAACAGGGAAGTTCTGAATCACCTATGCACACATATGGCCCTTAGGAGCCTGAAAACATGCTCATTTATCTCTATCCTAAAAGGCCAAGGAGTTTGCAGTCTTAGCTTTAGGTTCATTTACCTGGCTTCCCCAAAATCAGAATGATAACTATTCCCTAATAGTTTATCAACTGTTTTATTTTTTTTTTATTTTATTTACTTATTTATTTTTAAGCAATTGGGGTTAAGTAACTTGCTCAAGGTTACACGGCCAGGTGTTTCTGGGTGGGTGCTAAGTGTCTGAGCCCAGGATTCGATCTCCAGGTCTTCTCAACACTGGAGCCGGTGCTCTTACTCGCTGTGTCAACTGTTTTAAATAGTCAACCCCAAACCATTCTTACTGATTTCATACTTGCTGATAAGCTATTCCTATCCCATATATTAGAGGTACAAAGTCAACTTCCTTTCCATGTTTTCCTGGATTTAAGTGTCTATTTTACAAGATCCATCCATAACTTGAGGAGGGGACTCACTTGGCCAAACTTTAGTATAGGGGTCTGTGGCCCACAGCATGCCTGCCAAAGGTGCTTGACGGCCATGGTTGTATACAGAAGAACACAATGGCATGCATGTGAGAGAAGAGCCCATCTTGCCACACTTTTTCTCCTTCCTATTTTCACTAAACCTAAGACTTCCTGGAGACTATCTATGACTTATTCTACCAATAGGTATAACCAAGAACTAAGGCAACCCAAAAAACCGTCTCTGCTGAAGAACTCAACCCTGCAGGCTGAGTAGGATCACTCTGAGGTCATCATGAAAAAGAAAAAAAAAAGACCCACTGCAACAATGGCTCCTTCATAAACCAAGGGCAACCCACCCAGGAAGCAACATAACTCCTGGGCACCTGGGTTTGGACTCTAGAAAGAATACATTCTTGGCACACATCTTAAATTAGGCTGAACAAATGAAGTCAGAGCACAATTTCTTTAAGATGTTTTTTTAGAGATTTAATTAAAAATCTACATTATAAAATCTTTGAAGATGAAAACATAATTTTTTGTCTTTTTCCCTCCTCTGATGTTACAACTGTGGGTTGTGACCCCATGGGGGGTCCTATCGGGTCAAGAGAAATTTAGCAACAGTAAAAGGTTCCTGAACGCACAATGACCAAAAATTAATTTTAAAAATCACACTCATAATGAATCTGAGCTGTTTCTGGCAGCACTTGCCAAGTTACTTCTGGCACCTTTACTGCAGCCTCAGTTCAGAATACAAAGCAGACCCATTTGCACTGTGCATGCCTTCAGGCCACACCACACCAAAAGCTGCCAAAATGTGAAAGGGGGTCTCAAGTGGAAAAAGTTTAAGAAGCCCTGGTCTAGAAGATGCCCAACACAGTAGGTACCCAATGGAACTGTCAGATTTTGACTCCACTGGATGAAATCCTCCCATGCTATCCCCATACTTTCCCTAAAAGACCATGAAAATTTAGGAGAGAAAATATAAACATGCTCCACCTGTTTCTCTTACCTATGGAAGAATCAACCGCAAGGAAAGAATTATTTTTCCCCACAATGAAGCAGCTTGAGGACGGCCCACTCATCATCTGTTGATCAAAACACTCCATGTAGGCAACGTCCTGAGCAACAGGCCTCTCCCAGAGCAAGCTGCCATTGGCACCTGACACAGCGGCAAGAAAGGCACAAGGGGTGGAAAAGCCTAGGAGATGAAAGGCAGAGAGTCACTGCTTGTACACATACTCTGGGCTGTTACTTGCCCCATGGGTACGCACCACCACCCCTATCTCCACCTACTTCTGAACTGCCTTTTTAAGTGGAGTCTTTACAAGGATTAGACTGCTGCCAAGTTAAACTCATGCATCTTCCCCCAGCCTTCGTTCACAGGGAACATTCCCAGATTCTGACCTTGCTTCTTTTCTGTCTCTGAACCCTGTCCACTGGCAATTTCATCCAAAGGATTTAGAGCTAGAAGGAACTTCAGAAATGAAATCTATTCCAGTTCTCTAATTTTACAAGAGGACATGAGATGGCCAGCACAAGGTCACACTGCTGGTAAATATCCAAGCCAAGATTCAAACTCCAGTCTTCTGGCTCCAGGTGCAGTGTTCTTTCTATTAGACCATGCTGAATCCACGTGCTACATGGCTTCATTACCCCTTCCATGCAAGTTACCCCCAAGTCTGTGTCTCTGGACCTATATTCTTTCTTGAACACCAGTCACAAATTTCCAACCATACATTTCTACCTAGACCTAATTAGGATTCTGAGGTTCTGACACTTTCATCTTCTCCACACTTCCCCATTCACGAGGGAGGCAGTCACCCAGCCTAATAACATAATAAGAATAGTAGCTAACATGTATACAGTGTTTATATTATTATATATTACATTATACATATATTATATGCCTGGCACTGTGCTGAGAGCTTTACAATGATATACATAATATAGTACAGTCATATTATATATAGTACATTATGCAAACATATCATTTCCCACCAATTATTATGTCAAAACAATGTTCTAACATTTAAAAAAAAGTTTAAAGTTTGAGTTCCAAATTCCCTTCCTCCCCTCCCTGAGACAGTAAGCAATCAGATATAGGTTATATATGCACAGCCGTGTAAAACATTTCCATATTAGTCCTTTAAAAAAAAAAGAATGAAAGTGAAAAGTGCTTTATAATTATTATCTCATTTGATGCTCACAAAAACCCTGGGAGGTCGGTGCTAGTGTTCTTCCCATTGTGGTTTTTTTTTTTTTTTTGCTTTTTGGAGGGCAATTGGGGTTAAGTGACTTGCCCAAAGTCACACAGCTAGTTTTTGTGTTAAGTGTCTGAGGCAGGATTTGAACTGGGCTCCTCCTGACTCCAGGGCAAGGGCTCTATTCAATGCACCACCTAGCTGCCCCCCCCCCATTGTTTAACAGATAAGAAACTTAGGCAGAGGAGAAGTGACTTCCCCAGGGTCACACAGTTATTGTCTGAGGGCAGAATCTGCAGGCATCTCCTTTTCCTTGCCACTGATTTTCATCAAGTCCAGGAGATTCTACAGAGGGAACCTGGCCTCAGTTACAGGAAGACTCAAGTTCTACTTGCATGGCTAAGGGAGCCTCCTATCCCAATAAAATCATCCGAATAGATGCCACCTTCCCTTTGTCTTTCCATCTGCCTCCCCATTCCAATTCCTATGTCTATCATTCTAGTTCAGGTCTTTGTTACTTCCAACCTGAGCTACAACAAAAGCCTCCTAATAAGTCTTCCTACTCCAAATCATGCTACCGCTCCAAAATTCTATTTTGGGTGATGTCTCTCCTTTATTCAAAAACCTTCGATGGCACTTTATCCTAGATTACGCCCAAATTCAAATCCTATTATACTTGTATGATCTAGGATTCCACATTCCTCTCCCCTTTATTTGAACATCAGTATATTTTTCTAGCTCTCTCAAATATGTATTTTTTGTTCCAGGCAAACTTTATGGAAAATGACCCCAACCAACCTAATTTCTCACATTTTTATGATCATAACCAAGCTCTATAATCAAGTTGTAGTTCTTCACTGTAATAGCCTTCACCCAATCTCCTGAAACCAGACAACCGCAGGCCCATTCCAGTCTAAATTTATATTCCTTCCATACCCACCTAATACTGGTCTGGGGGAATCTTAAAATTTTTTGTAGCATGGAGCCCTTTGGCAGTCTGATGAAGCCTATGTCCCTCCCCCTTCTCAGAATGTTTTTAAAACTACAAAATAAAATGCATAACAAAAGAAAACAATTATAATGAAATATGAAATTATCTATTTTTTTTAAAGTTTACGGATTCCAGGTTAAGAATTGTTTCACTAAACTAAACTTCTTGAGGTCAGAAAAATATTTCAATTATTTTTATGTCCCCAGCCACACAGTACCTAGTACTATGAAATACACCAGAGGTGTCTAAACTTGTGGCCTGCAAAACTCCCAAGTGCAGTGTGAACTAGGTTAAAATGTAATTGAGGGGATGGCTAGGTGGCACAGTGAACACAGCACTGGCCCTAGAGTTAGGAGGACCTGAGTTCAAATCAGCCTCAGACATTTGGGCAAGTCACTTAACCCCAACTGCCCTGCCGCCGCCCCCCCCAAAAAGCAAAAATAATAATAAAAATAAATAAATAAAATGTAATTGAGTAATGTCTAACAAAATAAATAAAAATAAGCATACATTTTTTATTTTACAAATAAAAATACAATACAACACAGATAATGTCAATTTGTGGTTTTGTAAGTCAATAAGTGGTGAAGTGCTCCATTTCTACTTGAGTTTGGCACTACCGATCTACATATTTTAGATACTTCACAAACATTTGTCAAATGAACATATCACATATGCTCCTCATTTTATGGGTTTATGTGTCTGTGATTGATGAGCAGAAACATGGCTCCAAAGTCATTACCTACAAGTTCAGCCAGCCTATATACTGGGTGCCAAACACTTACTCTCTTGACTAATGGTTCTGCCAAAAAAAAGGAAAGGCATTTTTGTATCTGATTATTCAGAATAGTGCCTGGGAAGGCCCTGCAGGTGCTCTTCCTTCTTCCTACCAACAAGCAAAATTACCTTCATTTGTGCAGGATATGTTAAAACTGCTGCTGCTGCTGTTGCTGTTTTTATAAAGAAAAATAACATCTTGAACAGTGTCTTCATTTATATCTTGAAACGCCATTAAGTCATAGGTTACTGAAAAAGAGTAACAGAATTATCAACAGTTGCCCTTGGGTGAGTAGAGCACTGGCAAGGCCTTCAGTGACCACTGGATTCATCCCCTCTCTATTTTACAGATGAGAACATGGAGCTCAGGTGACTTGCCCACAGTCATCACTGAGGAGTAAGTAATAAGTCAATTTGAATAAGGACTGTGTAATTAATATTCCCCATTACAATAATTATGTCCCTTAGGGGCGGCCAGGTAGCACAGCCAGTTAAGAGCATCGGCCCCAGTGTCGGGATGACCTGGGGTTCAAATCCGGGCTCAGACACTTAGCACCCACCCAGAAACACCGGGCTGTGTAACCTTGAGCAAGTTACTTAACCCCAATTGCTTAGGGGCGGCCAGGTGTCTCAGCGAGTAAGAGCACCGGCTCCAGTGTCGGGATGACTTGGGGATCAAATCTGGGCTCAGATACTCAGCACCACATCCAGAAATAACTGGCCGTGTAACCTTGAGCAAGTTACTTAACCCTGATTGCTTTAAAAATAATAATAATAATTATGTCCCTTCTAAATTTACTGTTGACCTTCTGTTTTTTTTAATATTTCATTTTTATTTATTTTTTGTCACTTTCTTTACCCATTAACTCTCTCTCCCCTGGCCAAACAATGAAGTATTGTCAAGCAAACCAAATGTGTCTGAAAATGGGTCTCGTTTCAAACCTCTAGTCTATCATCCCTCTGCCCAGAGGTAGGAAGAATGCTCTATCATTAGTCTTCTACAGCATAGCTGATCATGTGAATGAAGCAGAATTATTATGTCTGGTTTTTTGTTTTGTTTTGTTTTTCTTGATAAAATTGTAGTTATTGTTTTTTAAACAGTATTTTATTTTTTCCAATTATATGTAAAGACAATTTTTAATGTTCATTTTTATAAAATTTTGAATTCCCAATTTTCTCTCTCCTTTCCCTCCTCCCTTCCCAAGATGGCAAGCAATTTGATATAGGTTACTTAGGTACAATTGTGTAAAACATATTCCTATATTAGTCATATTGTGAAAGAGTAAATGGAAAAAGGGAAAAAAATGAAAAAAAAAGTGAAAATGGCATGCTTCAAAAAACTGCAGTCATTGTAAAAATGATTCTCCTGCTTCTGCTGCTCACTTCACTCTGCACTGGTTCATGTAAGTCTTCCTAGGTTTTCTGAATTCATCCCTTTCATCAGTTCTTAAAATACAATAATATTCTACTAATTCCTATATCATAATTAGCTCAGTCATTCCCCAACTGATTAGATATCCACTTCGTTTCCAGTTCTTCACTACAACAAGGAGTTCTGCTACAAATATTTTTTTCCTTTCTGTTTGTATGCAACTTCCATGGTTACTGCTTTAGACACATGCAATAATCCGTCAAGGAGAGAACAGTTCTACTAAGAACATAACAAAGAACTTTTGGTAAATAAGGAACATCATTACTGCAGGCCAGACTTTTCTTCCTTCTGCCAGGCCCCCTTTCTACCCTTTTCATTTCCTTTCACTCTGGGACAGAAACACTGAGCAAAGGGGAAGGAGGAAAAGCTCTGAAATAGTAAATCTCTGTGTTAACTATATGAAAGAGGAGAAATGACTAGAGATGGAATAATCAGCCAGTGCTGTAACTTTTCTGTTCCATATTTACCACTTCTCTTAGAAGTACAGAAGGCATTTTATTCCTCTTAGGAAAAAAAAAATCATTTCCTTCCCCTTCTCTTTAACAGAGGGACCCAATGGGCATCGGAATGAGTTTAAAGGTCAACAAAACCAGCTCTAGAGAAAACTCAAGAGAACTTAACCCCCCAACTCAAGAGAAACTTATTCCTGAAATTCCTTGGCTCCATTTCTGACCATGAATGATGATCTTTTTCTAAAGTTCAGTAATAACAACTCACATTTATACAGCATGTATACAGCTTACAATGTTCATTCTCAAGACTGAACACAAAGAAGCATTCTCAAAGTTTTTCAAATTCATATCGACTCAAATAGTACCACATGCTCCTGCTTTCCTGAGCATTATGAAAGAAATGGAATGTCCTGAAAGACTGACTCAGTCACTGCACTCAATATTCAATTCAAGGAGGTTGGAAGCTTGCGGTTTCAGTGAGGGAGGAGTAGAGTCATTTCTGCTCTCTGTACTTGCAGATGTAAGGGTTATTGGCGGCACCTTGGTCACACAGTTTAGAAAACAAAATTTATCAGGAATCATTCACTTTTTTCTTTTTTTTTTAATTAATTTTTCGTTTTCAACATTCACTTCTATAAGATTGAGTTCTAAATTTTCCCTCTCCCTCCTCCCCAAGACATGCAATCTGATACAGGCTACACATGTACAATCATATTAAACATTTCCATATTGGTCAATTATTCATGTTTTCTATGGCAAGCTTCAGGCCTACTAGCCCATTTTGTGAGTTAATAAGAAGCCAAGTACATTCATTTCAACACCTGGCTACTGACAAAATGGAGAGCAGGCCAGTTAAATTTAGGGGTGAGGTGGGGCAATTGTTTCTCATTTCTTCCTTGTAATTTTTTTTTTTTACAGCTTCTTGCTACTACAAGGAAGCAATAGTGACAGCTTACAGTCCATGTTCTGAGCCATTCATTCCTACACAGGAAAAAGCACAGCCACCAACCCTGTACACAATATAAGATAGGGATAGTAAAGTCCAGTGGAAGGCAGAGCAAGGCACAAACGAACATACAGTTAACTTACCTGCTGTGTTATAATTTATTTCCCACATTTTTTGTGATATTGGCCGATCTGGACATGGGATGATGAATGAAATGATGAATACCACGAAAAGGCAGGTAAATAACAAAAAGAAAAAAGTAATGGTGCGGCACTGAGCAAACCGGGAATGACGAGATGCTTTCTTAAAGGAACGGTCCTTTTCGGTTCGGTTTTCCAAGTCCACCCGAGGTTTTCTGTCATCATGCTTCAAAGGGTGGATCTCAGCTTCTGATTCTTTGTCCATCATGTGGGCATTATACAGCTTCACTCCTGGTCATGACCATTAATAAATCAGAATTAGATATATTATCAACCAGCAAAGGGCTTATGTTACTAAGACCTTGGGCCCATTGAGGGACAAAGCTCTTAATTCTTAGATCCATCTAGGTTTTAATATTGATTTCAAATGACACAAAGACTGGAGCTGAGCCAGAGGCTCTAAAAAAACTCTGTTATCATTAAGACACTTCTGTCCCATTCAACAGACTGAGAAAACCCTAAAAAATTAAAAAAACAAATAAACCACCAAAATAAATAACCCACCCAAAGGCTAAATAATAACAAAGTGATCCTAGTCTCATCATTTTGGCATGTATACCCACGGTAGTAAGGAGATGGGAGGGAAGGGGTTATCCAAAACCTCCCCGACCCACCTACCCAACATTAAGAAAGGGAGAGGAAATGAAACAAAGTTCATCTGATATTTGAGAGAACCAGAAATTTTCAAGCTTAAGATGCAGAGGATGGGAGCTGTGCAAGGTAGGAGTCAAGGAAGAGAGAGAATAGCAGTGGTTCACATTTATATAGCCCTTTAAAGTTGTAAGGCATGTGTGGTAGTAATAGAATATAAAGATCCCCCTGTATTGGCTTGGTTTTCAAATTGATTGTGTTAAAACCCAGAGCTTGTTAATCCCACCTGTGGGATGGACTTATTGATGTGAAAAGAAAGTCCTGAACTGGGAGGAGCTGGTGACGTAGATTTGGAGAGACAAGAGAGAGGCAGAAGAACTTTTTGGAAGCAGCACCCTCCTGGAGGCAGAGAGAGAGACTGAGAGAATGGCTGGGGGCCACTTTGAATTGCCCTGGACTTTTGAGACCTGCCCCCTGAGCTGCCAAGGACTGAGGAGACATGGCTGTTTTGCTGGTACTTTGTCTGTCTGTTTTGATGTTGTTTTGCCAGATTTGTCTACTGGTGAAAGACAGTCCTTTTGTTGAAGAAGTCCTGGAACCTGGCTGTTGGCTAAGAGCTCCGGAGACTGTCCTGCAGACAGAGAGTGAATACTGTCCACTGGTGAAGGACAGTGCTGTTGTTGCAGGGGTCTGGGAACCTTTCTGTTGGTTCAGA
>NW_027185694.1:21940686-22075486 GCF_028583685.1 Petaurus breviceps papuanus | reverse complement strand
GAGACTGTCCTGCAGACAGAGAGTGAATACTGTCCACTGGTGAAGGACAGTGCTGTTGTTGCAGGGGTCTGGGAACCTTTCTGTTGGTTCAGAGCTACTGAGACTGTTCTGCAGACAGAGAGTGAATACTGTCCACTGGTGAAGGACAGTGCTGTTGTTGCAGGGGTCTGGAGACTGTCTTGCAGACAGAGTGAATGCTGTCCACTGGTGAAGGACAGTGCTGTTGTTGCAGGGGTCTGGGAACCTTTCTGTTGGTTCAGAAGCCCTGAAGAAGGATTTTCTTGTTGTATGTTTACAGAAATCCTGGGAGAGGGTTTTGCTATTGTTTTCAGGGGTTCTAGGACTGTTCTACAGACAGAGGATGAATTAATGAAGGGACTGGCAAAGTATCTTGTGGCCTTGCTAAGCCTTGTCTCCCCAGGAACTAAGATTGCTGAGAACTTGCCTCGGGTCAAGATGAAGAAAAGACCTCCATCTGGGTATTAAGTGCTGTGCTTAAACTTGATGTAACTCTGGGGTAGATTCAATTGTGATCCAGGGGTGGGGAACTTTTGACCTTTTTGTGTTCTATGATTGAACAAATGAATGTACTTTACTTATGGTTGGAAACTAATCTCCATTTGAGAAGAGGGGCTTTGTGATAGACTAAATGAAGGTACAGCCTAGGGGTGGAGTAGTATTTAGGACAGGGACTTTGTAATTGATTGAATGATTGGAAGGTCCTGGGCTGGGGTAGTACTTGGAAATTATTTAATCACACTTAGTAAATGCTGTATTTTGAATGATGTCATGTTTTGACCTTCTCTGTTCTTGCTTGGTCACTGAATAAAATGGAGAGCACCTATGCTGGTATTTTGAACCTTGGGAAGTTGCCTTTCCTTGGCATGACATTACAGCATGTAGGTAGCCCAGTGGATAGAGCACAGGGCCAGGAGTCAGGAAGACTTTACTTCAAATATGGCCTCAGACCCTAGCTGTGTGACCATGGGCAAGTCATTTAACCCTGTTTGCTTCAGTTTTCTCATCTATAAAAATGAGCTGGATGAGCTGGAGAAGGAAATGGCAAACCACTCCAGTATCTCTGCTAAGAAAATCCCCCCCCCAAAAAAAAAAATCCCAAATGAGGTCACAAAGAATCGGACACAACTGAAAGCGGAACAATAAGAAAACAAATTGGAATTGTAAAGCATTTTATATATACACATTATCTTATTTCAGAGAACTTCAAGAATCGAAGTCCAAATTGTTCCCAGACAGAAATCTCCTTTTACAGCATCGCTGACAAGCGTCATCTAGCCTCTGTCTAAAGACTTCCAGTAAAAGGACCAAGAAATCTATGAGACAATTTATTCCAAAACTTTTAGGTGGTTCTATGTGGAAGGTTTTCTTAATATTACGTCAAAATTGACTTGTCTACAGCTTTCACTAAATGTTGCTCATTTCACTTTCTTGCATCTCAGACCGATAACTGGAGTGATATGGAGAAGACACATCTAGCTAGATTCAGTCATTTAGTAAATGACTCTCCATTAGGTATCCCAAAACTCAAGATAGTCTCTTATGTTGTGATCCTCAGGACAAGGGATGGAGGCTGCAAATATTACCTTTATAGAGAAGGAAATCAAAGCTCAGAGAAGCTAACTCCAAGATCATACTAGTAAATGGCAGTCAGAACTTGAACACAGATCTTTTACTCCAAGTACAATACTCTACCTACCAGATTACCATTACTGAAAATAACAAAAATCCAAGAACAAATTCCTTTAATACTAGTAATTAATAAATTTAAAACAAGTCAAGCTTTGAAAAAATGGTCATGTAGTGTGTCTTCTTGGACATAAAGAATCCAGGCAATGAAACTAAAAAAAAAAAAATGTATTTTTTGGTCTTTCAATGTTGATTCACTGATGATGGAGCTATGAATTAATCTAAATTACTTTGGAAAACAATTCAGAATTCTGCAAAAAAAATTACAAAGTTGTAACTTTGATCTAGTGATCCTATTATTGGGTTTATATCCCAAGAAGGTCATTGACATCAAGAAAAGTCTCAACTGTACAAAAACATTCATAGCAAGTTCTCAGAATAGAAAATGCAACATACCTCCCTCCTTACAATGGAGTGTCAGGGGGAAAAGAAGGGAGAGAATTGGGGTAGAATGTTACACTCTCAGATGCTGTTTTGCCTTTATAGAGGATTAACTGGGAGTTTTGTGGTGTATGTATGATGAGAGAAACCAAGAAAGTTATGAATAAAAAAACCAGGTTTGGCCTTTGATTCTTTGGTGTTAAGGTTTCACAGAAACATGTGAGTTTGTGGCACAGGAAATGGGGTGGAAGAGGCAGATGAGGAGGAGATGGAACCAGGGAAATCTTTCGGGGAAGCAGATCCAAGAAGAATAGGAATCAAGCCTAACAGCTTAAAGTATGTGTGTTCTACTGGCCTTCTTATTGTTCTCAGTACATACAGTGCTTCTCTCCTGCCTCTGGATGCCAGAATCCCTCCCTCCTCATTCACAGATCAGCTCAAATACTTTCTCTAAGGAGGCCTTTCCTCATCTCCCAGATGTGCTGCCTCCACATTTACTTTGTATATACTAGTGTGCATTTACTTATCTGCATAAATTATTTTCCTGTCTCCCCCAGAATGTAAGGTCCTTGAGGGCAGGGGCTTTTCATTTTTGTCTTTGACTCCCCCATGCCTATTGAGCATGGAATACTAGCTAAACTGAATCATATACTCTCTACTTTTAAAATATGAGCTATAGAATTCGGGGGGCGGAGGGGAAGAGAGAAGAATTTCCTAACTATAGGCCAGTGGAACTAAATTTGATGCCTGGCAAAATTTTGGAGCATATTACTAAAGGGACGGTGATAGTCAGTGAGAATCTGAAAAGGGAGCCAGAGACCATCCTAGACTAATTCTTGCTCTTTTTTTGATAGTATTCCTAGATTCCTCTTAACAGATCCCCCTAGATCAAGGGACTACACTATAAATATAGTTTACCTATATTTTGGTAAAACATTTGAGAAGTTTTTCATCCTACTTGCACAGAAAAAGTAGAGAAATGTGGGCTAGATAATGGAACTTTTTTTTTTTTTAAAGCAATTGGGGTTAAGTAACTTGCTCAAGGTTACACGGCCAGTTATTATTTCTGGGTGTGGTGCTGAGTATCTGAGCCCGGATTTGATCCAGGTCATCCCGACACTGGAGCCGATGCTCTTACTCGCTGAGCCACCTGGCCGCCCCAGATAATGGAACTTTTTCAATGGCCAGACCCAAAGTGCAGTCCTTTATCATTTGATGCTGTGGCAGGGAAAGAGAAAATGACTGAGGAAAACAAGGGTTTGATCTTCTGAGCATTTTGATTTATTAGGCAACGCATTCCAATTGCCTAAAAACCAGAGCCAGACTTCCTCAGTTTAGTCCTGGACCTTGAATACAGGGGGAGATAGACTTTCATACATTAAGAATAATTAATCAAGTAACGCTAATTAATTAAAAGAAAACAATACTAAGTGAAGGAAATATTAGGGGCTTTCCAAGTTGGGAGGAGGAGAGTGAACAGGTGAAATTCTCTGAATTCAGAAAAAGAGGTATGCCATTCCTCCCAAGTATCTGTAAACAATCAAAGGAACATGGCAACTATAGCTGACTGATCAACAAAGGGCCAGTTTTCAGATAAGACATGTGGTCTGCTTGAGTGTGAAAAAAACTTGCATCATCTGACTGGGTTTCTGGTCAGTCTAACTTAGGTCCTTGGTTAAGGGTCTCTATACAGCAGGTAGAGGTGGTCCAATTTCCCAGCAACCCAGTAGGTTCAAACAATGCAATATGGTTTCCTCCCAATTACCACAATTGAATAAAATTTTCTCACAAGACAGAAAATGCACTAGACCCATAATTGAATAGAGAAGAAGCTAGTTTGAGAACTGAGCCATAAGATGGAGTCAGTGTGGTTCCCTCAGTTCCCACAATTAACCACTTGCTGCCCTATCTCCTTCAATGTCAACTTAGGTGGTTTCCAATGGATTGCCCAAAGTATCTATGCTTGACCCTGTGCTATTTGATATTTTTATCAGTTATCTGATAGAGGAAGAGATGGCATGCTTATAAAATTTGCAAGTGATACAGAGGAACAGGTGGAATTAAAAAATATCTTGATAGGCCCAAATTGGGTTAAATTTGCTTAAATGAATCTGGGATCTCATTGGTATAAAACTTTCTCCAGTAAAACAATCTCAACCCATTCCATGCCTTTTCTGTGACTATGATCAAATTCAATGGGGACAAATGTAAAGTTTTACACTTTCAAAAAACCCCAACAAATCACCCTAAGTACAAAATGGTTTTGAAAAAGTCTTGCTAAACAGTACCAAGTACAAAATGTTTGGGAAAAGTCTTTCCAGATAGTAGCTTGCTGGAAGAAATCTGGAGGAGTGGGTGGGAAAGAGCTTAGCGAACTTCCTGAGTCAACAGTTTGATATGGGAGGTGTGAAAAATAACATAATTTTGGTCTTTATTAATAAAGACATGGTGTCTACCAGAACTATGAAGATGATAGTACTGCTGTATTCTGTCCTGATCAGATCACATCTACAATACTGTGTCTGATTTTGTGCATCATAGTTTAGTTTAGAAAGGACACTGATTTTGCTGATGAGTATCCAGGGTAAGGCAAGGAGGGTAGTAAAAGGCCTCAAGTTCATGACATAAAAGGGGTGATTGGTTGAAGAAACTAGAGGTGTCCAGCCTAGAGAAGAAAAGACTAATGATGAACAGGTGGACTTCAGAGAAATCTGGAAAGGCTTATATGAACTGATGCTGAGTGAAGTGAGCAGAACCAGGAAAACACTGTACACAGTAACAGTCACAGTGTTTGAGGACTGATTTTGATAGACTTAGCCCTTCTCAGCAATGCAAGGACCTAAAACAATTCCAAAAGACACATGATGGAAAATGCCAACCACATCCAGAGAAAGAACTATGGAATTGGAATGAAGATCAAAGCAGACTATTTTCTTTTTTGTTTTGTGCTGGTTTTTTTTTTATGTTTCTTATGGTTTCCCACCATTCATTATAATTCTTCCATGTAACATGACTAATGTGAAAATGTGTTTAATAGTAATCTATGTGTAGAGCCCATATCATACTGTAAGCCATCTTGGGTAGGGAGGGGGAGAAAATTTAACACTTATGGAAGTGGGTGGTGGCCAGGTGGTGCAGTGAATAGAGCACTGGTCCTGAAGTCAGGAGGACCTGAATTCAAATCCAGCCTCAGACACTTAACACTTACTAGCCATGTGACCTTGGGCAAGTCACTTAGCCCCAATTGCCCCTCAAAAAAAAAAAAAGCAAAACTTATGGAAGTGAATGTTGAAAACTGAAAATAAATAATTTAATTTAGAAAAAAAGAAAAGACAGAGAGACAGAATTGCTATCTTAAAGTATTTGAAGGATTTGTCACATTGGAAGAGGACTGATTCATTTTGCTTGGCCTTAGTGGACAAAACTAGGAAGAGTGGAAGGAAGCTGGAGGGAGGCAAATATAGACTTGATACATATAAGGAAAAATTTGACAATTAGTTCTCTCCACAAGAAGAATGGGCTGCTATGGGAGGCAGTGGCTTCCCCTCCCTAAAGGACTTCAAGCTAACAAGCACAGGATTTGTCAAGTAGGTTGTAGAACAGATTATTACCAAGTACAGGTTGATCAATGTGGCCTCTGAAGTCCATTCCAACTCTGAGATTCTGTGAAATACTTTTGACTACACCAAAGTGAACGAAATGAATGAGAGGAAAATAAAAAAATTAATTCCCCTACACAGGTACAGAGACCTCATTAACCCCTCCAATCTGACATCTCAGATTGGAGACACTTCAGCAAGACTGTCCAGGAAAAAGTGACCAAGGGAAAAAGCACTGATAGTGTTCCAAAACAGAGTGGCCTTTGAGGGGTCTCTAGGGGTCAGTGCTTGTAAAAAGGCAGGAATCTGGGAAATGTCTGAATTGTGAAAAATAGCAATTTTGGGGAGAGAGGGAGAGTTATTTCAAAGTGGAGCATTTCATATGTTATCCTTGAGTAATGTCCAGACATACCCTTCCTGTAGCACATAAAACAGTTCAATTCAACTCAACATTTACTGGCATTTATGTACGTGTGCCAATACCTATGTACTAGAAATACAAAGCATGGAAAGCAACACTATCCCTTCTCAGTCCTTAAAGAGTTACAGTCAAAAGAAGCAATGACGTGTACACATGATTCAAAGTATGATGTTCCTGAAGTCCAAAGGAGGGTGAAAAGTCCTCCAAGAGAAATCAAGGAAGAGAACACTTTCAGCTGAGTTGTTAGGGGTTAGGTAAAATCAGGGAAGGCTTTGGGGAAGACACTGGCCTAGAAGAGAAAGACTTCAATAGCGGAGATAGAGAATGAACAATTTTAGTGTGAAAAATAGATTGTGCTAATAGCAAAGGTGGGAGAGTTCTGGACAAGGCCAGAGGACAGTTAGAGTCAAGTCTGGCTGGAACATAGGGTACATGAAGGGCAGCAATGTAAAATAATGTGAGAATTAGGCCATGGAGGATTTCAACTACCAACTACCGTGTTTCCCCGATAATAAGACCTATCCCAAAAATAAGCCCTCCCCTTACTGTGTAAGATTCCTCTAAAATAAGCCCTCCCCCGAAAATAAGCCCTATTGAGATTGCTACTGTAGTGAAGGTGATCCCCTGCGCTACACGCTACATTACGGTACCCTCTGCATGCAACGTCCCCCCCCGGGTGAAACGCACACCGCGCTCCGAGCTGCATCCAATCAGAGCTGCAGCAGTGAGCCCATCATCCTGTTCTTTCTTGAATTCATTATTGAATAAAGGTACATTTTTTTGTTCACATTTACCTGTTTATTAAAATTGCTGTCAATGTTCATTAAAATAAGCCCTCCCCTGAAAATAAGCCCTCTGGTGGTTTTCTGTCCCAAAAAAAAAAAACAATAAGACAGTGTCTTATTATCGGGGAAACATGGTACATCTAAATATTAACCCAGAGGCAATAAGCCACTAAAGGCTTTTCAACAGAGAAATGGTATAGCAGGAATTGTGAATGAAGAATTTTTTATAAGGAGAATTAGAAAGGGGAGGAACTGGAGGCAGTGATCAGTTAGACGATTATTACAATAGCTTAGAAGAAAAGAGTGCCTGAACTATGACAATCTGATAAGTCAGGTAAACATTGATGCCAGTATGAGACAGTTTGTAGCTTACTCAACCTGTCTGATGACACAGCAAAAAGTTTAAAAGGAGGCAATGTGGTATACAAAAAAAATCGAGTTGATTCTGTCATCTGGAATCACAAGACATGAATTCAAATCCCAGATTTTCCATCCTTATTCCCTTGTATAACACAGTCACTGTACCTCTATGGGTCTTGTTTCCCTCATCTGTAAAATGAGTGGTTTGGACTAGATCTAAGCTCTAAATCTATGATCCTATGGCTCTAAAATTTCTAGTTTGAATGATTAGGTGCCATCAGAAATAGAGAAATTAAGAAGGGGGTAGGTTTTGGAGATTATGGTGATTAGAATTTGGATATGTTGAATTTAAGGTGCAAAGGGTTAGATGTTCAAGAGGCAACTGGAGATATGGAATGCCGTTCAAGGAGCACATGAGTTTGATATGTAGATTTTTGGAGTAATAACTGAAGTGACAGAAGTGGAGGAGGATCAAGAGAAAAACTGTAGAACAGTACAGAGCTTTAGGGGATGCTCACATCTGGTGGCCAGCATGAAGATGAAGCACCAGCAAATGAAACCAAAGAAAGAAGGGTCAGACAGGTAGGAGCCAAAACAGGAGAGAACAGTACCAGGGAAGCCAAGGGAGAAGAGAGACGTAACAGGTACTACAAAATATCCTTTCTCCCTTGGCCTTGCTTATGAGCATCTTTCCTGAAATAGCTCTAAGGCAATTTGAATAATGTAGCCCAGCTGCATCTATTACACGGAGATGGAAATAGAAAAACAGGAAGAAAGGAAGAACTGTCTCTACACATTCAGAGACCAAGCTAGGGATTGATGACTGACTATCTGGGAGATTAGGAGAGAGAGGAAGCAAACCACATTGACTCACTATAACCCTGTACTGGCTTGGAAACACTCATTTGAACACTGCAATTAAGCATTTTAAAAAATCTATTCTGTATCAGGTACTCAAGATACAAAGACAAAACAAATAGTTCCTGCCCTCATGAAGTTTACATTCTAAGAGGAGAAAACATTTGCAAATATAGGTTTATACAAGATACAAAGCAGATACAACATATGTTTGTGTGTATACATGTATATATATATGTGTACTGTGTGTATGGAGAAGTCATACCATGGTAAGCCTCAGTTTTCTCATCTGTAAAATGAGAATTTTTTTTTATACAGTCTACCCTAAAAGGCTACTGAGAATGCACTTTAAACAAACCATTTAAATGGAAAAATAAATGTGCACTATTGTTATACCATTGTCACAAGCAACAGACTGGTGTTTTAAAAAGATTGATTTATTCAAATGATTGTGATTTAAGGCAAAAGACATCATGAGAAATGAGACAAAACCCCTGCCCTTCAAAGCATTATAACTGAATAAGCCGTATTTGGCTGTATTAGCTACAGCTGTGGATTTTTACTATGAAGTCAAAGTACTCTTTAGAAATAATACCGAATATTTACTATTTTAAATCCATTAGCACTGGTTTTAGGCCAGTGTTGGTGATTATGTAAAATGACAAGAGAGTGTAGTGAGGAAAGCAGTGAGTTGGCCTTAGAATCATAAAAGCTGGATTTGAGCACCTGGACAGTGGCCAAATCACTAAACTTTTATTTGCCTAAGTTTCAGTTGTAAAAGGGAAGTATACACACCCTGCCTGATCTCCCTCCCTCCCAAGGGTTATGAGGAAGTCACATGACAAGTTGCAAAGTACAATAAATGTACTCTATTTGACTAATGATATTATTGTTGTTAATAAAGTTTAAAGGATCAGCACAAGTCCTTTTTCCACTGATGGTAACCTGCTCATTATCACTGACAACAAAGGTCAATATTGCAAACGAGCTATTAAGAAATGTTAAAGGAACACAGTATCAGAAGTGGAAAGGAATAAAGTCACAACACTAAGGCCAAAAATGAGTGAAAAACAAGATTTAAATCAGTTGGGAAAACAGCTTTGCTAGTTTTTTTTTTAATGCAAATTAAAATAATTTTAAGGTACCATTAAACCTTACTAAAAGTAGGAATACTGAAAACAATGATACCTCATATTGGGGTGGTGTGGAAATCAGTTACATGTGTATTGCTAGGCAGACTATAAATTGTTTTAGTCTTTATGAAGGATACAAAAATTTCTAATAATTTTTATTATTACCGTTTATACTTTTTGGGAAATATATGCCAAGGGAATAAACCCAAGGAAGGGGAGGGATTTATTTGTACAAAGATACTCATAGTTGGGCAGCTAGGTGGCGCAGTGGATAGAGTGTCAGGCCTGGAGTCAGGAAGACTCATCTCCCTTAGTCCAATTTTGGCCTCAGACACTTAACTAGCTGACTGTGGGTAAGTCACTAACCCTATCTGCCTTGGTTTGTCATCTGTAAAATGAGCTGGAGAAGGAAATGAAAAACCATTCCAGTATCTCTGCCAAGAAAACCCCAAATGGGGTCATGGAGATCTGGACATGACAAGCAACTGAACAACAAAAACTCATAGCTATTTATAGTATTAAAAAAAAAAATTGCAAACTCAAATGACTGTATTAACTGACTAGCTAAGCAAACCACAGTATCTTTCAAAAAAATTCGAAGTTACCATAAGATGATGGGAAATCACAGGGCCTACATCTAGCTATAGAAATATTTATGTGAAATTATGTTTGGTGAAAAAAACTCAAAATACAATAGTATATACATATACCAATTACAGCTATGTAAAAATATTTGACTAGACATTAGAAGACTACAATCCTTGCAGGATTGTAATGCCAGTTCAGTATCAAGTTAATTTTAAGTTTATAAATAGTATTCATAACTAAAATTACAGCAGTGAAATAAAAGAGACCTATATATCTGTCAGCAAAATTAAAATTCTTTACCACTCCCATAACCCCTTTCCCAGACATCAGAATATCTTAAATTAATCTACTTTCACAGCCACCATCTTAGTCAAGGCCTTTATCACTTCTCATCTGGACTATTTAGTACAATACATTTTTTTCCCTTTCCCTTTAAAAAAAAATTAGTTTTATGATGTCTTTTTTTATATTATCTCTTCCCTTCCCTGAGAGCCAGTTTATATAACAGATAATATTAAAAAAAAAAAAAAACAGGAAAAAAATCAGTGTAACTGATCAAAACACTGAATAAGCCTGATAACAGGCCATGTGCAATACTTAGAGACTTCCAGCCCTCTCTGTGGGTGGGAATGCATTCTCCTTGCTCTTCTGAGCTGTGTTTCTTCTTCGACATTTCTGCAGTGGCCTCCTAACTGGGCATCCTACTCAAAGATGTCAAAATGATTTTCCTGCAGTACAAATCTGACCTCTACACAATAACATTCCTCTACTCAAAGTTTGCTATTGCATCTGAGAAATCAAATGTAAGCTTCTAAGTTTAACTTCTAAAGTTCTTTACATTCTGGCCCTTTTCCAGCTTTTTTCCAGCCTTAGTTATAACATTATCCCTTTCTTGCATTCTACAGAACAGTTCAATTGGCCTCCTTGCTGTTTCTAACACGGGCTATGGAGTGAGAGATCACTTCTGAAATGACTACTTATTCATTACCTTGGGCAACTCACTCAACCTCATAGCAGCTTAGTTTCCTTGTCTACAAAATTATGGGGTTGGAGGTCTGCTTTCTGCTTTGGATCTATGACTCTATGAGCTAGAAGGCTGGTCAGTGCAGATGTTATATAGTGACAGGTTTGAAGAGAATTATGCTCCTCATTGATCCCTCAAAAAACAACAAAGAGAAATACCAAAGAAGAAAAAAACTTAAAAACACACAAAAATAAAAATTCAGGAAATTAAGTGAAAGAAGAGTGATGATTTAACTAGACAATACTATCAAGGGCCAGAATTGGATAAAATACCAGAAGTAATGCAGAAGGAAAAAGAAACAAGGCCATGTATCCCCAAGAGAGGTCCTTAAGTACACTGAATGTGCCCTTTAATACCAGTAAGGCCAAATAAAAGCTTTAAGTAAAAAAAAAAAAAAACCAACATTAATAGATGCTTTTTAAAAATTGGGAAGAAATAAAGAAAAGAATCAATAGAGAAATGTAACATAAAAACTGAATAGGATCAACCAACAATAGAACTGATTATAGCAGAAAACAATTAAAAGCAAAGAAGACCAAATATAGGGACTATAGACCCCCCCCCAAAAAAAAAGCTAAATTATTTAAACATGCACAATCAACTAATTGCTCCTAGCTTGGAGGATAGGAAAAGTCAAGATGTAACAATCTCAGAAAAAAAATTTTTAAATAGTTTGAAGCTAATTTCTAAGAAATTTTCAAAGAAAACTTCCCAGAATTGGAAAAAACAAGTTAGGATATAAAAATAGAAAGTATCCACAGGACTCAGAATAGGAAAAATGTTATACTCTTAGAGACATTATAAACTCTAACACAGAGATATACTACAGACTTCCAGAAGAAAGTAAAAAATTACTTACAAATAAACAATTATCAGAGCAGCTAGGCAGCACAGTGAATAGAGCACCAGCCCTGGAGTCAGGAGGACCTGAGTTCAAGTCTGCCTCAGACACTTAACACTTACCAGCTGTGTAACCTTGGGCAAGTCCTTAACCCCAATTGCCCTGCCTTTCCCCCTCCAAAAAAAAAAAGACAAATAAACAATCATCAGGATCATAGTAGACTAGACTTCAAGGGATAAGAAGAGAAATTGGAACATAACATATATAAAATTAAAATCATGAGCCCATGAACCCAATACCTAGCAAAACAGAGTATGGTCTTTTATGTCAAAAATAGACTTTTTGAAAAATTTGCAAAGTATGCACTTAATGAAACCTGAGACACCCAGCTAGCAAAAAAAGATAAGTACTTAAAACAAATCATACTTCTAAAATCAAGATAAGCCAGCTGTTAATATTGTGAAGACTCTCAAAGTACTGTGTTGGCTAAATCACTAAATATTTCACATGAATGAACCAGTGAGGAAGGGTGGGGAAGAGGAAAGGAGAAAAGCCAGATGGGAGTAAGATAATCTCCAAAGTGGGAAGTCTAGATTCAAAAAAATCTACAAGTATATCAGGGCAGCTAGGTGGTACAATGGACAGAGCACAAGGCCTGGGTATGACCCTGGGTAAATCACTTAATCCTGTGTACCTCAGTTTCCTGATCTGTAAAAGGAGCTGGAGAAGGAAACAGCAAACCACTGTAGTATCTTTGCCAAGAAAACTCCAAGTGGGGTCATGAAGAGCCGGAGGTGACTGAAAAAGACTCAACAAAAACAGGTTATTAATTTAAGACAGAGTATTTTATTTTTGTTTTTTGGGTTTTTTTTTTTTACTAAGTTCTGGTTAACAACTGAAAGAATTTTAAAAGTGTATCTTCTGGATAAAACTATTGAAGAAAAGTTGTAAAAAACTGTAAATTCTCCAATAATAAGTAGCATTCAGCTTTACAGACTGCTCCGGCTGAGCCTCACAGCCAGTGAGGTAGATAAGATAGGGTTTTTAATCCTCATTTTACAGATGAGGAGAAGAGAAATGATTTGTCCAGGATCAGATTAAAGTAAATTTTGAAAGGCAGGATTTGACCCCTGGTCTTCATGACTCCCAGGTCCAGCACTGTATTCACTACACTATGCTTCCTGGAAAAAAAAAAAAAAGAAGAAAAAAATGTGCCAAATGGAACATTTTTGTTAAACAAATGGAAGAAAGCCAAAAAAAGAAATGGATTTATTTACAGGGATAGGAACTGGACTTGTGGCTCCACTGATATAGGGAATTCAGATGAGGAAACTCCCTCTACCATGCAGACCGCTAGCACCTTCTCTGCAACTAGGTTAGAGAATTGTCTAGAGCAGAAGGGTCCAGCTTGTGACCCCCAAAACTCCCTGACTGTAGCCCCAATCAGATTAAAATGTAATGGGGGAAATATTTAACAAAATAAATAAAAATATAGTGCAAAACAGAAAATGTTTTCTTGTGTTTTTCTAATACAGTATGTGGCCTGCAGAGATCCCTTTCTTTGAGTTTGACACCACACACAGTCAGATATGATACAGGATCTGAACCCGGGTTTTACCTGACTTTTGTGGTTAGCTCTTCAGTACAATGAAAATCAAAGCCTATAGAATTAAAAGGAAAAAAAATGGGGAAAACATATTTCTTGCAAATATTTATCAAAAAGAAGTCTGACATCAAGAATCTATAACTGATATTTACATAGAACTTTAAAATTTGTCAGCTGTTTTACATACATGATCTCATTTGTGACCGTTTATTAAGAACTGTGATCCTTGGCTCTTAAGACCATTAAGGTAACAAAGTCATTTCAAATGCAAGGAGTTCAAGTTTTATATTTAAAAGACCAAATTCCTAAGTTTTACCCAGAAAAAGCTCACCACTTCACCAACCTCCCCAAAACTTTCTGCTGATAGGAGAACAAAGCAGGGGACTTACATCAAGAGTTCTAACAAAAGGGGTGGGCATGGGGTGCACTGAGTAAGAGCACTGGCCCCAGTGTCGAGAGACCCAGGATCGGTTCCGGCCTCAGATACTTGGCACCCACACAAAAAATAACTGGCCATGTAACCTTGAGCAAGTTACTTAACCCCAATTGCTTAAAAAAAAAAGATTTTTAGGATATAGTTAGCTAAATGAAGATACAGCCCCTGAGCTCAAGCAGAAAATGGATGCCTCCTTTCCTTATACCATATGTTTGGTCTGTCTGAAATTCTGGAATGCCAGTCAAAATGAGGTCAATTTGCTCAAAAGTGCATTGTGGGGGGTAGCTTGGTGGCACAGTGAACAGAGCACCAGCCCTGGAGTCAAAAGGACCTGAGTTCAAATCCAGCCTCGGACACTTAACACAAAAACTAGCCGTGTGACCTTGGTCAAGTCACAGAACCCCAATTGCCCTGTCCTCCCCCCCTCCAAAAAAAAGCAAAAAAAAAAAATAAATTGATCACATTAAAAGCTGAATTCATAATTTTAATTCTTTATTTCTACATCCTTTTCATATCCAAATATTTCCTTTACTCATCCCTTACCCCCCAATGAAATTTTTTTAAAGAGAGAAAAAAAAGGCAATCCAATAGACCTAAAATCAGGTCACATTAACCATATATAATAGTATTTGAAATGTTCTGTGCTTAAACAGGCTCCCACCTTGGCAAAGAGGGAGATGCATTTTCTCATCTCTTCACCGAGGCTAACCTTGGTCATTATAATTACACAGCATTCAGAGTCCTGAGCCCCCCACTATGTTCACACTCAGAAACCGTGTTTATTGTTGTCCTGATTCCATTTGCTTAATTTCATATCAGGTTTATAAATGATTTTCCATGCTTTTCTAAATGATTCATATTATGGTGAAGGATTATTCCATTATGTTAATGTACCACAGTTTGTTTTGTCATTTCCCCATTGACCAAAAAAAGTGCTGTAAGGGAAATGTGCAATTTAAGAAAGCAGAGGCATGACACTGGCAGTTATCTTTTTTAAACTCTGGTATTAACATTTGAGATTTTAATTCATTTAGAAAGTTTCCTATATATATGTTGAAGAAAACATATAAATATGATTCCATAATGAGAAAAAAGTTGATTAAACAAAATATTTTAACTTATAAAATTCTGAAATTAGTTTCACAATTTAGATAATTAGAATGAAAATCTTTTTAACTTCATATAGTTTTGAGCTCAATCTCTTAAGTACCTGCCTCTTCTCACATTCCATGATGCTAAAAGTTCTTTTTTTTTTTTTTTTTTTTTTTGCTTTTTGGAGGGAGGAAGCTAGGGCACTTGAGTTTAAGTGACCTGCCCAAGGTCACACGGCTAGCAAGTGTGTCACGTGTCTAAGGCTGGGTTTGAATTCAGGTCCTCCTGACTCCAGGGTCAGTGCTTTATTCACTGTGCCACCTAGCTGCCCCTATGCTAAAAGTTCTAAGCATTGGTACCATAAGGCAAACTCAAAGAAGCAGAACATTTGTATTTTATTTGATTAGTGTTGCTATCTATCTAGTTTTATATGCTCTGCACACAGTGCCAGGAAGGCCTGAATAACCATTTGTTAATTATCTTTCAGAGAAATGCTTTATGAAGCAAAATTCCTATCAAGATTCTACAACAAAGTATCAAGTTAGGTTTTCTCAAAATAGGCTGCAGCAAGTTCTTTGGACACTGACGGCAAGCTTCTATCAAATTCCTTTTTCTCCCACAGTCTGCAGGGTGGTTATGTTCAGCTCAATTGTAACCAGCACTGTGAGGTATAAAATGAATTCTTCTGTGACTATTCTCTGTGCACTGCAGAGAAGTATGTGGACAGCAGGACTCCACCCTAATTATAGTAATCTGGGGGTTCTGCTTCCTGAGAGCCTGAGAGGCACATTCTCCCACAGGCCTTACCTTTGAACTCTAGACTAGTACATTCTGCAAGCTACCTTCAATAACCCTCAAATTGGGCAAAGTCTACGCATACAGAATCATATTTTACTGAACATACAGACAGAATATAAAGACAAAAGCCAATTTTGCTGCTATAAAACACAAGCTTCTAATCAAAAAAACATCTATCATCGATATTTAAAATTGCCTCCTTAACACCTATTACTTTTGAGATTTCAAAAAAACCTGGACTTACATGAACTGATGCTGAGTGAAGTGAGCAGAACCGGGAGAAGTTTGTATACAGTAACAGCAACACTGTGCAATGACCAAATATGATAGACATAGCTCTTCTCAGCAATACAACGATCTGAGACAGTTCCAAAAGACTCATGATGGAAAAGACTATCCACACCCAGAGAAAGAACTAGGGAGTCTTGGGGCGGCTAGGTGGCACAGTGAATAGAGCACCAGCCCTGGAGTCAGGAGGATCTGGGTTCAGACACTTAACACAAAAAAAATAGCCGTATGACCTTGGGCAAGTCACTTAATCCCAACAACTGCCCTCCAAAAAGCAAAAAAAAAACAAAAACAAAAACAAAACTAGGGAGTCTGAATGCAGATCAAAGCATACTATTTTCTCTTTTTTTTCTTCCTCGTGGTTTTTCCTTTTTGTTTCGATTCTTCTTTCACAACATGACTAATGTGGAAATACGTTTAATATGATTTTACATGTATAGCCTTAATTAGACTGTATGCTGTCTTGGGGAGGGGGGAGAGAGAGAGGAAAAAAAAGTTGAAACTCAAAAATAAAAGTGAATGTTGAAAACTATTTTTACATGTAATTGGAAAAAATAAAATACTATTAAATGGAAAAAAAATTTTAAAATGTCCTATTGTACTATTATCAGATATATCATAAAGCATAGAAAAATATAATTTTTTTAAAAAAGAAGAAAAAAGTATTACTCCGTACTACTCTCACTTTTAAAATACAAATATTCTTGAGAAAGGTAGTAAAATAACATAATCAACAGCAAAGATCACTACAAAGCTCAATTAGTTCAACCCCCTCCTTTTATAGATGAAGAAACTGGGGCCCTACAAGTGACCTGCCCAAGGTCACACAATATTCACTGTCATTTACAAAGTGTTTCCTCACAAACCACTTTATGAAGTCTACAGTGCAAGTACCACTATTCCCATTTTTTAAATAAGGAGACTGAGGTTCTTTTTTTTTTTGAGGGGGGAAGGCAAGGCAATTGGGGTTAAATGACTTGCCCAAGGTCACACAGCTAGTTAAGCATCAAGTGTCTGAGGCTGCATTTGAACTCAGGTCCTTCTGCTTCCAGGGCTGGTGCTCTATTCACTGCACCACCTTGCTGCCCCAAGACTGAGGTTCTAAGAGGTTAAATGACTTATTCAAAACCACCTAGCTGGCAAGTGTCAAGAACAAGATTTAATCTCAGGTTTCATGACTCCAACTTTAACAATTCTACTCACATCATCGCTGAGAACATCAAGTCATTTAAAATGATTGAACTTAACCACATTTTCTCATTCAGAGAAGCCCTGGGCAGCTTAACTGTACTGCACACTTGAGAAGAGGCAGCTAGGTGGCACAGGGCCAGGAGTCAGGGAGACCTGAGCTCAAATACAGCCTCAAACACACTCTTCCTACCTGTGTGACCCTGGGCAAGTCACTTAAGCCTGTGTGCCCCAGTTTCCTCATCTGTAAAATGAACTGGAGAAGGACACGGCAAACCACTCTGTATGTCTGCCAAGAAAATCCCAGATGGGGTCATGAAGAGTCAGAAACTGAACAACTTGAGGGTAAGGAATTTTAGAAGAAGGAACAGGTCCTAAAATAGCTCTACCTCATTCATAATTATGCTGACGTTCAGTCCTGGTCATAATATATACAGTAAATATATCTGCAAAGCACTGAAATCCTGTGCATTTGTCAATTTTTTATCATAAATCACTTTTATATCAAAGAACCATAGATTTAGGGCTGGAAGAGACCTTGGGGTCCCTGAGTCCAACTCCTACATTTTGCAGAGAGGGGATCCTGAGGCCCTGAAAGGCTAAGTGAACCCAGAGTCACACGACTAGCATCTCAGCATTCAAAGCCAGTCATTTTTCAGTCCTCTCTACTATAAAAATCAGGTCCAAAGAATTTTCAATTCAGTATCAGGTATCCTCTGTGCAGCCTATGTGGCCAGTACTAAGCAGAAAATAAAAGCTTGCCAAAGATACACAAGACACCATCCCTGACCTTGTGGAACTTACAGCCTCATAAGAGAGACAAGACCAAGAATCTAGAGATGGTATAATATCAGGGTTGGAATAGACACTATAAGGTAGACCCTGCAGATCACTAATCCAAACCTCTCATTTTAGAGCAGAGGAAATGGAAACCCAGGTCACAGGACTCGCTGAAGGTACCACTGATCCAGCCAAGACCTGCAGCTGGTACACACTTTAGAGAAGTGGTACACACCACCAGGCAATACAAAGTTAATAGGGACAATGAGGGCTGCAAGAATTCTGTAAGAAACCTGACAAGAACCACAAAGTCAAAGAGAATTTTCTTTTTTTTTTTTTAAGCAATCAGGGTTAAGTAACTTGTTCAAGGTTACACAGCCAGTTATTTTTGTGTGGGTGCCGAGTATCTGAGGCCAGAACCCAATACCAGGTCTCCCGACGCCGGGGCTGACACTCTTAGTTCGCCACCTGGCCTCCCCAAAGAGAATTTTCTAAGCCCAAGTTTCCAAGGGGTTGCTTTCCCTCTGTGTTATGCTGCTTCATACAAAGTCCATACAAAAGCCACTGTGCATAAGTTTCCAGATCAGGAAGAAATGACTCAGATTTGAATATTTATTACTAGCAGGATATGAAAATATTCATTTAGCATGTTCCATCACATACCCTTAAGAGAACAGAGCAAACACAACTGTGTGATTTCCATCAGTCATTTTTCGTTTGTTTCAGACATTACTAGGGATCAAAGATTTTTTGTTCCAGTGTGATTAGAGATTTAAAAACAAAAACAAAAAACTACCTAACAGAAAACACAGGAGAGATTAAGTGGCTCAATAATTCTGTAACTCTCAACAGCTTTATGTCTATCCTCTGTGGAAGAGGTCCAAGGACCCCACACTAAGTATCATCAATGTTTCCATACCCAATGCAAGGTACAAATGAAGAATGCTTGATTTTTCCTTAAAGATGGCCTTGAAGAGTTTGGTGGCCTAAACCAACCGGTAGGTACGTAGGTAGGTAATGAAAATATTATTAAAAAGATAAAGTATTATGTGAAAGCTGTTTTATTTGAATAATACTAACCTAATGATGAAAGAACAGGAAATTGACTTCAGATAGGAAATCAAGGGCTTTTCAAAATAAATCAATGTCTATATAAGCTACTAAAAGGCTTAGATGGGAAAATTTCAGCCCTAAAAACATTAGATATGCTAGGTGATAAGCAAACTGACTCAAAACATAAAGGAGACAAAACTGAGAGTACTAAGGGCATATTATACAAGCAACTCTATGGTTCCACCTCTAACTCATCAGAATGGCAAAGATGACAAAAAAGGAAAATGACAAATGTTGGTGGGGTTGTGGGAAAACAGGCACATTAATGCACTGTTGGTGGGGCTGTAAACTGGACCAGTCACTCTGGAGAGTAATTTTAAATTGTCCAAAAAAAGCTATTAAACTGTGCATACCCACTGACCCATGGAACACTAAGCAGAAATTAGGCTAGTGGTGAGAAAGTCGTGTCCAAAGGTGTCCTAAAAAACCCCAACAACAAAAAGACATATAACTTATAAAATAGTATAAATACTTAATAAATATTTGTTTATTGATCATATAGCACATAAAGGCCCTGGTTAGCACCTGGTCAAAAGCTAACACTAATTCAACAACCACTTATTTAAAAAAAAAAAAAGCACTCGCTGTACACAGTATGAGGGGGGCACAAACAGGACATTTCTAGTTTACTGTAGGGGTGAGGAGGCTGGAGAGATTGCAGAAGTATGACCCTTACAGTCACAAAAACTACAAATGAGCATGAGAGAGACTCTAGGCACTGTGAGGTGGGGGAGAAGATAAGAACCAACTTAACAGAAAGTTGCTTAATTAGAAAGCAGCTCTTGAGAGACCGAGCATATACTATGCCCATGTTACATAACTTGAAAACCAACAGAAAGAACAGCCTTTTAAAAGCCACACGATATCTGGCCTTCACTTGGTGTCTGAAACCACCTATTGCAGTTACTTCCTTTCTGCCATTTTTGGACAAGAGACAGAGGTATTCCAGTGTTATCACTTATAAAATTACTGAAAACATTTGTAGAAAAAAGCCAAAAGTCAAATTCCAGGACAGGTTTGATTTCACCTGATGAGGTTACCTTGACATGTAAACTTTTAAGGCTGAAGACACGGTATTCTTTTCACAAATTAATATACAATGCTGAAAGGCTTTTCATTTTCATTTCAAATGTTTAAAAAGAACTATCAAAGTATATTTGTTGCTCTATTTTATAACTATCGATTAGAAATCCCTCCTGAACGTTTATGCTGATTTTTCCATAGGGTATCTCTTAATATCTGCAGTCTTAAGGTTACTAATTATCAATAAAGGTTATCAACAAGTTGAAAGGTAAAAATCAAAGCAAATGTCAGCCTCTTCATGGTCAAGTAATAAAAATACATGCTGACTCTTGGTAAAATGCAATACACACTTCCTTTTCTCCTGTAGCTAGTACCCCAAATAATAAGGTATGGGTCATTAAAAAGACACCATCAAAAAATAGTTAAATTGGAATTTGAAATTTAGAATATTGACTAGAGGAAAAATAGCAAACAAGCAAAAGGAGACTCCTGCAAAGAGCAAGAAACTCTGAAGCAAAGTCTTTCTGATCAAGATCTCACTTCTAAGATACAATGGAAAGAAATAAGGCAAATTTATAAGAATAAGAGCCATTATCCAACTGAAGAACAGTCAAAGGACACAAATAGGTGGTTTCAGAGGAAAAAAGCTCAGCTATTAATTAGCCATATTAAAAAATGTTCTTAACCATTAATAATTAGGTAAGTGAAAATTAAAACAACTCTGAGGTATTATCTCACTCATCAGATTGGCTAAGTTGACAAAAAGGAAAAATAACAAATGCTGCAGGAACTATGAAAAAAAAAGGTACTTTAATACACTGTAAATGGAACCGTGACCTAGTCCAACTACTCGGAAACAATATGGCCTATGCCCCCAAAGCTATTAAACTGTGCATACTCTTTGGCCCAGATATAGTGCTAGGAATTCTATACCCCCAAAAGAGATCAAAGAAAGCGGGAAGGGCCCCTTATGCCCTTATGTACAAAAATATTTTTAGCAGCATTTTGTGGTAGCAAAAGAATTGGAAAGGAGGGGATGCTTATCAGTTGGAAAATGGTTAAACAAGTTATGGTATATGAATGTGATGGAATACTACTGTAAGAAATGGTAAAGGGGATGGTTTCAGAAAACCTAGGAAGACCTATATGAACTGACGCAGTAGGAAGTAAGCAGAACCAGGCGAGCAATGTATATAACAACAACATACTGCAAAGATGATCAATCCTGAAAGACTTAGGGACTCTGATCAATAAAATGACAAGCCACAACTCCAAAAGACTCATGATGAAACATGCTATTCATTACAAACAGAAAGCTAATTGACTCTGAGTGCAGATGGATGCATATTTTCTTTCTTTTTGGGTATTGTTAATGCAGGAATTTGTTTTGCATGATTATATGTATTTGTAATGGGGGTTGTTTTTCTTGCCTTCTCAATAGGTGAGAGAGAGGGAGAAGGGAAGGAGAACATTTAGAACTAAAAATAAAATAAAATGGAATTAAAAGAAACTAATTTTGAACTAAAAATAAAAAACTGAATGGTCAAATTAAGCAAAGCCAGTGACTTCATGCTTATATAACAAAATCAGAACAAAAAGGCTTGTTAATCCTTGGCTAAACCTGATACATGTTTCCTTCTTTTCTGCTGCTAATACTCTAATTTATATGATGTGGGTCATTAGAAAGACACCAACAAAAAAACATGTAAAAAGGTTGAGGGTTTAGTTAGCATATTGGTCAGAGAAAAGAATCTTTTTGGGGCAAGTCTCTTTGATCCAAGATATATAAACAACTGAACCAAAACTAAAAGAATAAGAGTCATTTTGGTTCCAAAGATGAGATATAAGATAGCCCTACTCCTTTAAAGAGATCAGAGGTCTATGAGTGTATGATACACTACAAATATTTTCAGATTTTTCAATGTATTGCTCAGTTTTATTGATTTTTTTCTTTCCATTTTATTCTTTTAAAATATTTGCTCTCTGGGGAACAGCTCTCTGGGGTGGGGAGGAGGAGATACACCGGGGAAAATTTTGGTGATGGAAAAAATCAAAAGATATCAATACAAATTTATTTTTTTAACTAATAACTATTCTCTAAAACATAAAGTCAGAACATATATTCTTCAAAGGAAGAAAATCAAGCTATGAAAAAATGCCCCAAATCACTAATAATTAGGAAAATGCAAAGTAAAGCAACTCTATGGTTCCATATTTAATTCCTCAGAATGGCAAAGATGACAAAAGAGGAAAATGACAAATGTTGGTGGGGTTGTGGGAAAACAGGCACATTAATGCACTGTGGGTGGGGCTGTGAACTGAACCAGTCATTCTGCACAACAATTTTAAATTGTCCAAAAAGCTATAAAACTGTACACACCCACTGACCCAGCTATATAATATTATTAGGTCTATTACTCTTCCCCTACTTTCTCTCTCCTTTCCCCTCTGCCAAAGAGATCAAAGAGAAAGAGAAAATGACCCAGAGGTAGAAAAATATTTATAGCAGCTTTTTTTCACAGTAGGACACAAAGCACTCCATCTCCCTGGAACTTCCTCCTTTACCTTCCTCTCTTGGCTTCCCTGGTTCCTTGAAGTCTCAGCTAACATTTCATCTACAGGAGCCATTTCCCCTCTTCCTTAATCTTAGTGTCTTTCCTTTGAGATTATATCCAATTTGTTTGAATGTTGTCTCCTCCTTTCTACTGGGAGTTCCTTGAAAGCAGAGACTGTCCTCTGCCTTTCTTTGTATCCCCAGCACTTGGCACAATGCCTGGTACATGGTAGCTACTTAATAAAGCTACCCACACAGCAGCTAGGTGGCACAGTGAACAGACTACTGGACCTGGAGTCAGGAGAACTGAGTTCAAATCCAGTCTCAGACACTCAGTAGCTGTGTGTCCCTGGGCAAATCACTTAACTTCTGTCTGCCTCAATTTCCTCAATCATAAAATGGAGATTTTAATAATAACACCTATTTTCCCAGGTTGTTGTGAAAATCAAATGAGATAATATTTATATTTTGCAAACCTTAGCGCATCATACAAATGTAAGTTACTATACTTGACTGATTTCTTGATCGTCAGTTTCCTCTGGTGGATCAGGTTCCTGAGGCTCCTCCCAGCTTTAGCATTACTTTTCCCATGATTCTCTGACTTTGTCAGATTAATAGTTTCTTATGGTACAGTAATATCTATTATATTCACATACCACAATTTGCTTAACCATTCTCCAATCTAGTAAAGTTGCTACCAAAAATGCTGGTATAAATAATTTATATATATGGGTCTTTCCTTCTGTCTTTGACCTTGGGGTATACACTTAGCAATGGAATCTCTAGGGACTCTTTTGTCAATTTTTTTTAGCTCAATACCAAATTCTCCCTAGTTTTTCAAAAAATGAATTCCCCCAGGGTTCCACTTGGACAACTCTGATAATGCTGTTTTAGGTTAGAGAACTTAAAATAATGGATTCTATTCCTATTAAGAAGAAATGTCTGTTAACCAATTCCATTTCCTTGCAAAGTTATCTCTTTGGCCAAATAAGGTAAGGGAACATGTAGGATAGAAAGAAAAAGAATCTGGTTTAAAAATAAAGGCAAGGCAAGCTAAGTGGCGAAGTGAATAGAGCACTGGCTCTGAAGTCAGAAGGACCTGAGTTCAAATCCAGCCTCAGACACCTGACACATACAAGCTGAGTGACCTTGGGTGAGTCACTTAACCCCAAATGCCTTGCTTCAAAAAAAAAAAGGCAACACTGCTCAACTTGAGGTATCGCTGTTTTATGTTATCACCATTTTTTCTCTATGTTTTGTCTAGGTTATGCTGAGCACTGAAATATCTATGCTCTGGATAACACAAGCTTTATGGGCATTCAACTAATAATGATATTATGCCTAAACAAAAATATGTCCTACTCTTCCAGAAAACTCTAGGGGTATTATTATATTGGTTATCCAGCTTAGCTCAGAAATAAAGGTAGTTCATACTACTAGGACGGCATCCCAAAGAGATCAAAGGAAAAATAACCTATATGTACAAAAATATTTATGGAAGCTCTTTTTGTGGTGGCAAAGAATTGGAAATTAAGGGAATGGCCATCAATTGAGTAATGGCTGAACAAGTCATGGTATATGAATTATAACGAAATACTATTGTGCTATACAAAATGATGAGCAACACGATTTCAGAAAAACCTAGAAAGACTTTTATGAATAGAAGTAAAATGAAGTAAGCAGAATCAGAACATTGTACTCAGTAACAGCAATATTGTAAGGATGATCAGCTGTGACTTAGCCAGTCACTCTGATCAAAACCATGATCCAAGAAAATTTCAAAGGACCCATGATGAAAAGTGCTATTCCACCTCCAAAGAGAGAACTGATGAACTCTTGAGAGTAGGCTAAAGCACTTTTAAAAAAATTTTCTTTGTGTTTTCTTTTTGTTTTGCAAAAAAAAACCCATGTTTTGCAACATGGTTAATATGGAAATATGTTTTATATGACTTTATAAATATAAGCAGTATCATGTTGCTTTCCTTTTCAAGGAGTAAGGGAGGGAGAGAATTTAGAGCTCAAAATTTTTAAAAATGAATGTTAAAAATTTTTACATGTAATTGAGAAATATTTAACTAAGTAAAAATGTTTTTAAAAAAATGAAGGAAGTTTAAACATGCGACCTTGCCTTTACTGCATTTATAAAATTAAATTCCTAAGCTTCTGCCCTAAACATACATTCAGCACACTTTTGTGTGGCTTCCTTACCACTTCTAAACCCATCCCTTTGGAAAAAAAAAAACAGATATTATCACTAGTTATTTAGACATGGAAAAACAAACATTTTTAGAAAATTTTTGCCCTCTATGCCACAATGAAGGATCTGTAACATATAAACACAAAGAGAAAAAAAGCTATTTATATCAGCTCTGTGTAATTCCAGTGGGTACTTTGTACTGTAAATGTCAGAGGATCAGTGAATCTTAATATTACAAGGGATCTCAGAAGTCAGCTAATGAAATTCAGATTACCCCTTCCAAGCTGCTATGGTTATTCAATTAGCTGGCTGATCTCTGGATGTGGAGTCTAGATTTAAACTTTTCTGGTGATGGGAAATTGACCATTTACCTACATTCCATTGTGAAAGGAGACAAATATTTATTAAGAGCCTGCTGTGATCAAAGTACTGTGCTCAATAAAACACTATCTCTGACTTTTGAAGAGCTTTATTATCATCTAATAATTTGGATGTTTCCCCTTATATTTAACAGAAATCATCAATCCTCTACTGTCTACTTATTGATTCTAATGCTGTCCCCTAAGTGGAATAAATCCTAATATTTCTTTCCAAGTCTGCAGGGGATAGCAGGGTGCTTTTAGTTATTTTTATAGTCTAAATACCAGCAAAATTATGTCTACTTTATTTTGTAAGTTAAAAGAAAAAGTTAAAGAGCTCATTAATTTTGGCAAACATCAAGATAGCCCAGGTTTGCCAGTTAATTAACAAAAAGTGGTTTTCAATTGTCTGTGCTATATGAGCTTAACACTTTCCAAATATTCCCAATGAAGTTCTAAGAATTAATAATCTTTTTGGAAAAAAAATATAAAGAAAAGGTTTTTATTCAATTTAAAGAGTCATATATGTAAACAAGGGGAAAAAATATATCTGAGTATTACATGTTCTACCTAGTTCTAAAGAGGGTTTAAGTAAGCCTGTGACCAGAATTTACTCTTTATAAGAGTTGTATTAAATTTCTAAGACTGTGCCATTATTGATGTCTACTGTTAGAATTGATACTCGGGGCAGCTAGGTGATTGCAGTGGAATGCAATGCTGGGCCTGGAGTCAGGAAAACTTGGGCTCAGGTCCAGCTTAGGATACTTGCTAGCTGTGTGACCCTGGGCAGGTCACTTTGCCCTGTTTTCCACAGTTTCCTCATCTGTAGAGTGGAGTCAGAGAAAGAAATGACATTTTTTTTTAATTAAAAAAAATAGATACTAAACACTTTTTTTCAATAGGACTATACTTCTTCCCTGCAGTGGTTCAGAAGTCTCCGATCCCTTGGAAATGACAAGCTACAGAGAGCAGCTAGGTGGCCCAGTGAGTAGAGCACTGGACCTGAAGTCAGGAGGACCTGGGTTTGGATCCAGCCTCAGATACTTGACACAAAAAACTAGCTGTGTGACCTTGGGCAAGTCATTTAACCCCAATTGCCCTACCCTCCCCCCTCCAAAAGAAAAAGTAGGAAAAAAAAAAAGAAAATGACAAGCTACCCTCCCTCAGCTCCAGGGCTTTCTTGGCATAGGCTATCTCTTTTTCCAGAATGACTATATCCAAGTGTTTTGAGTGGCCACTGTTACCACCACCACTTCCATCCTTAAAATTTCTTTTGCCTCCAGTAAAATAATTCTTTACACTTTGCAAAGGGATAAAAAAAAAAAAAACTTTTGGGTTTTGGCCTTTTCCTTAAATCAAGGGTGGGGAACTTACAGCCTCAAGGTCACATGTGGCCCTCGAGGTACTCCAGTTCAGCCTAGGACTGAATCCAAACTTCACAGAACAAATCCCCTTAATAAGATTTGTTCTATAAAACTTGAACTCAGTAAAAAGGCCACACCCAAGGACCTAGAAGGTCACATGTGGCCTAGAGGCTACAGGCTCCCCACCCCTGCAGTTTAAATCATTATCTTGTTTGGGCAGGAATACCAGTAGTTCTACCTAACAGAGAGGTCCCATCCCTGGCCCAACCTGGGAAAGTATTCTTTCCTCCTGGATAAGTGAATGCTTCTCGATACACTGCTCTGGCAAACCAGAGACTACTCTAGACAAATGGCTAGCTACAGTCATTCCATTCAGGAGAGTACATCTAATAATTAAGGATAAAGAACAACTGAAGAGCTGCAAAATAGTGGTTAAACTGCCAATTAACATTCCAAAGGAAAATAAGGCTGTATATTGCTTGGAACTCAAACAGTACATTCTGTTTTGGTTTAGCCAAAGTCCATCATTACTGTTCATATTTTTCCTCTCATAAATTAAAAGCAGCAGCCTGAGTTAAAAAAAAAAAATAACGATCTATGATGATGACTGCACCCTAAAAATGTCCTCTTAAAGTAAACAGCAGCTGCCATTCATATGGAACTATCAAACATTTATTCAGCAATTACCATGAGCCAAGCGCTGTACTAGGTTCTGGGAATCCCTGCCTTCAACTACCTTCCGTGCGGTTAGGAAAGACACACATAAGAGTATATTATTATTTTCTTTGTTTTGGGGGTGTTTTTTTTGGGGGGGGGAAGGTAGGGCAATTGGGGTTAAGTGACTTAGGCCACATTTGAACTCTGGTCCTCCTGACTCCAGAGCAGAGTCACTGCACCTAGCCACCCCCCAAGTATATTAAATACAATTGGGAGGGGGAGGGAGAAGAGAGACAAGAGCAAGTTGGGTCAAGAGACAATAGGAAAGCCCACACAAAGGAACTGAAGCTAAGGGATCTTAGAGGAGGTGGGACCAATTAGGAGGCTATCCCAATAATCCAAGACAGACGTGATAACTAGGGATGGCAGTCACTTAAGTAGAAAAGGGCATAAGATGTGGTGGTGTAAAGGCAGAATCAAATTAGCAAAGATGTGGCAATTGGAAGCACAGGGTGAGAGAGTGAGTAAGACGTCAAAAATATGCTGAGATTCGGAGCCTTGTTGACTAAAAGGATCATGGTACCACTGACAGAATTAAGTTCAGAAAAGGGATGTTCAAAGAGAAAGATGAGTTATGTATGCTCTGGATATGCTAACTGTGAGGTGCCTATGGGACATCTCATTTGTGACTGACACATAAATCTAGGAGTCACTTGCAGAGAGATGATAGTTAAATCCATGGGACCTAATGAGGCCCCAAAGGAAGAGGGTCTAGAGAGAGAAGATCCAAGGCAGAGTCTTGGGGTATATCCACAGTTATAGAGCACAACATGAATGAGGATCCATTAGAAGATCCATTAGCCAAGAAATGGCTAAACAAGTTGTGGTATATGAATGTAACGGAACACTACTGTGCTATAAGAAATGAGGAGCAGGGGTGGCTGCGGCACAGTGAATAGAGCACCAGCCCTGGAGTCAGGAGGACCTGAGTTCAAATCCAGCCTCAGACACTTGACACGCTTACTAGCTGTGTGACCTTGGGCAAGTCACTTAACCCCAACTGCCCTCCAAAAAGCAAAAAAAAAAAAAAAGAAATGAGGAGCAGACAGACTTCCTATTTACCTGTAGAAACTTATACAAACTGATGCGGAGTGAGAAGAGCAGAACCAGCAGAAATCTGTACACAATTACAGTATGTGTGACGACCAACTTTGATAGACTAGACTCTTCTCAGCAATGCAAGGTTCTCCAAAGACTCATGATGGAAGGAGATGTCTACATTCAGATAAAGGACTAGCAAGAACAGAGTGAATGCAGATTGAAGCAAACTACCTGCTCTGTTTCTTTTTCTTGTTTAGTTTTGTTTCTTCTTTCCCATGGTTCATTCCATCGGTTACAATCCTTCTTTACAACCTGGCTAATGTCTAATGTGAAAGTACTTGCAGATCCTATACTTGATTGCATGCTGCCAAGGGAGAGAGAGGAGGAGAAAATTTGAAACGCAAGGGATTGTGGAACTGAATCTTGTAAACTAACAGTAAACAAATTAATAAAACCAAAAAAAAAAATTACAAAAAAGAGAACCAAGAAAGAACAGTATTATGAAAACCCAGACAGTTCTTAGCCTTCTAAGGAAACCTTGATTCATAAAAATTTTAGGAGATTCACAAAACACTTTACATTCATTCTCTCTTTTGATTCTCACAATTACAGTATTAGGAAAGGACTACTGGCATTATACATTTTATAACTATAGAAATCAAGACTCAGAGAGACTAACTGACTTACTAAATCAAATAACTTGTAAATATTTGAGGTAGGAAACCAATGCAGGAAGTTCCTAACTCCAATTCTAAAATTCTTTGCTTCAGGATGTGACCAGCCAGAAAAGTGATCAAAGACTATGCACTGAAGCCCTCCACCTTGGAGTGCTTTCACAAAGTGCAGTTAATTACCTGACATTCCAGAACTCTTCCCCTTCCCTTTCCCTGTGGACACCCAGCGTGTCCCACTCACCCCTTTCCGGTTCTTATGTATCTGTATGACAAAGCCACCTCAGGACTACCTGATATCCCAAGCATTCCAGAGCTGTGCTTGCCCCTCCTCCCTTTTCCTATTCCCATTACCCCCAATTCCATCAAACCATCTGTAGACTAGACATCTAACTAAGCCAATCACTCTGCCTCTCACAGGAAGGAGATTCTGCTGCTGCTCCGCCCCTCCTATGGGAGCAGGCCTACTAGGTGCACAGCCCCAACAAATGCCTTTCTTTAAAATAAAATAAAATAAAATTCTTTGCTTCTTATTTCTCTAATGTTTGCAAACAGCTGTTTTCAGCTTTTCTAATACATCTACCCTTGGTGACTCAATACTTGCAGGGTTGTCACCCCTTTCAATAGGAAGGGGCCTTGAAGGCCATCCATCTGGTTCAACTGTCACTTTACAGACGAGGAAAACTGAGACCCAGGGGAGTTAGGTGACTTGCCCAAGGTCACAATAGTAGAATTCACAGGGGAGATTCAAACTGTGGCCCTTTGACTCTGGGGTTAGCACTCTTTCTATTATGTCATGCGACCTGCCCTTGAGCAGAGTATCCATCCATTCCTTTTATTTCTCTCAGAAGAAACATCAAGTGGGTTTTCAAATCAAGTCTCACTTGCACAGAGAAGAAAAGAAGTGCGGACATATAAATAAAAAACGGGACAGCTATTTGGAGGAAGGGCACTGGCCTTTTTAATGGAGAAAGTCTTCTGAGAAATCCTAAGGTTACAGATTAACAATAATATCTTGTTTCCCAGTTAGCAAAAGCAAAAGCACTTTGTTAAAGGATAAAAAGGTCACTTAGTAGCTATGGCTCCAAATCGGCTGACTTTAAAAGTAATTATTAATTATCTAAGTAGGGCTTAAGTAAGGCATTGACATCATCTTTAGATGTTAGGTTTCATTCAGCTACTAAGCCTTGTCTTGCCAAATGTCACTTCCTCCAAGAAGAGGCACACAATTACTTCCAGCAGCATGAACAGGTTGAAACAGTGGGACATGGAGGGAGTAAAGATTATAACCTAGGAGAAGAAAAAGAGGAACAACAGAAACAGGCTACACACCCGTATGAAATAATTTTATGAAGCCCATCCTAAGGCAGGGGAGACGGCATAGTCTGTCCAACAGGTCACAGTTTGAATGATAGTTTCCCCTCCGTTTCAGGCTTATGGTGAAAGCTCTAAATAATATGACATTATATTACACAGAATAATCTCATAAAAATATCAGGTTCTATAGCTGATTGTCTTCTGTAAAATGTCTTAAAGAACCAGAATCTGGTCATTCCACTCTTTGATCTGTTTACATTGGTTGTTTACTTCAATTAAATCAATTAAATTCAATAAATATCTATTAACCACCTACTCAGTGTAAGGCATTGTGCTAGCTAGACCTTGGGAATACAAGTACAAAAAATGAAAGAGGCCTTGCCCTCTCTCAAGTTACATCCCTTGGACAAGTCCTACACCTCAGTGACCTTGTCCCTTCTGCAAAATAGAAATAATAACCCTTGTTCTGCTTTCCCCACAGGGATGTTATGAGGAAAACACTTTGGACCAGCAAAAAAATTAATATCATTAATAATAATAGCTAACATTTATACAATGTGCCATGCATCTTTTTAAGTGGTTTACAATTATCTATCTCATTTGATCTTCACAACAACCCTGGGAGGTTGGTGCTATTATTATTCCATTTTACAGATAAGTAAACTGAGTCAAAGATTTAAGTGGTCACTCAGCTAGTAAGTGTTAGAGGCTGGATTTTTAATTCAGGAAAGGTTATGGGACTTGTGAGTAGTTTCTGTGACCAACCAACAAACAAAAAAAAGAAATATAAAAGCAAAAAGAAAAATAAGATATTTTTACCACCTCTTTTTATTCCTGAGAAATTTCCCCAATTACCAATACTTTTCTCTCTCACCTACAACACCACATCTATGTTTATTAAGCTGATCACTATAATGATAACTTACAAAACCAAATTATGTAATAGTTTAAAAAGACAATAACGCAAAAATAACCAGGGAGGTTGGGTTGTTGTCCTTCACTCTCAAAGAAAACCATGGGGGCAGCCAGGTAGCACAGTGAGTAAGAGCACCGGCCCCAGAGTCGGGATGACCTGGGATCGAATCCGGACTCAGACACTTAGCACCCACCCAGAAACACCTGGCCGTGTAACCTTGAGCAAGTTATTTAACCCCAATTGCTTAAAAAAAAAAAAAGATGACCTCAGGGAGGTGATGCCATGACATGCAAGTGAATTGGATTTAAGTGATGGAGGACTGTGCAAAGTCACCATCCTCAACTCCCTCTTCTAGAGCCATCTGGTTCCAGTGGCAAGATATTTGCAGTGGGAGACCTAGGCCTTTTAATATAAGATCTTAAACAGGTCTCAGTTTGACTGAGGCAACGCCCATCCAGTGATTAAGGTTAGGTAAGAAATGAGGTAGAGAATGGCCTCTTTTACCTAGGTAGGTTGGGACATTAATAACCTGACATTGCGGAAACAAGAAAAACCTCCTTCTTTAGTTCAACTGAAAATATTAAGAAAGAATATTTCCTTCAATCTAAAACACTTTCTAAACTTTTTCCTCCAGGAAAGTGGGTAGAGACTAAAGAACAATTCGGTTCCAGGAAACGGTTTATGGGTGGAAAACAAACTTAGGACAAAAAGTAGCTCCTAGTCTAATTAAGATCATGACTTCCTCCATCCTCAAGAGAGTATAATGGCCCACTTGTAAGTGCCTTCTCTAAAAGAGATTGATCACAAGGAGAAAAAAGTCCTTTCAATCCCAAAAGAATAGGTAAAGGAAGGAAAGGGATAGTTGTAATTGAAGATTAGGTAAATTGTTCTGGAATGTTGATTCCAAGCCCCAATTTTAACATACTGTGACCTTTTCTTTGTTGGAGATTACTAAAAGGTTACCTCAAATTTTCTTGGGGTAGAGAGAGGTCAGAATGTGTGACTGTCAACTTGGACATTGTACTCTAAACTATAAATGTTTGAATTTGATGTTAAATTAATACAAAAAAGTTTCTGTCACTTATTCTGTCACTAAAATGCAAAGTAGAATATTAACATTTTTCTTTACCAAGTCTTTTGATTATATACATTTAGTTAGATCTGGGACTTTTCATGTTTCCTAAGTCTCAGTCCAGTGTTCTTTCTACCCTAAAATATATCATTTCCTTTCTATATCAAATGCTTTTATTATAGGGATTAAGGGCAAATCCATCTTTCAAATGAGATGTAAAGTTTAATATGCTGTTATATCACTTATTCGTGAGTCACTATTGTAATAACTATATGAGACTTTTGACATGTACACTTTCATCCCTTATCTTAAAGTCTTTTAAAATAAGAAGTCATAGATGCCTATGGAAAGCAGCAACAAAAAAGAGGTTTTGTGGAGACATTTTTATATAAAATAAGTTACTTGAATTACTTAAGGAACTTGGATTAAGCCTCCTATCCCAAATTTTAGGACACATTATTCTACCTACAACTCCACCTTCATCTATTTTTATTTTAAATTAAAATCAGTCTTCTTCATCCTTGTCTTGACTATCAGGAATAGTGTGCAGAAAAGAAGATTCTTAAAATAATGTAAGTATTCTAGTAGAGATTTCTCTCTATAAGCATCTCAAAAACAGCAAATACTTTTTGCTACCCATACCAATGTCTTATCAAGAAGAGCTGATAATTTAATTCACTGCAAAGAGTTGTCAGGTTTCTAAAACCTGTAACATAGATAGTTCCTATAAAACACATCTCATAACTAGCAGAATACTTAAAACAGGTTCCACCCAGACTAAATACTCAGAAATACCTCTGTAAACATCAAAACCTTCCCTTTAGGAGCTCAAACAATTCAAATCAATCTCACAGTCAAATTCAGGAGTGGGGAACCCGCGGCCTCGAGGCCACAAGTGGCCCTAGGTCCGTGGGCGCGGCTTTTTGACTCGAATCCAAACCTGACAGGACAAATCCTTGTATTTGTTCTGTGAAGTCTGGATTCGGTCAAAGGGCCGCACTGGCTAGGACCACCTGTGGCCTTGAGGCCTCGGGTTCCCCACCCCTGAATGCCATATAACCCAGATCTATCTTAGGGATAGCCAAACAATTACAACAGTAGACATGAATCCAGCTAGGGTAAAATTACAGAAAGGGGGAGGCGGCAGGGGAATAAACATTTCCTAAGGAAGTTACCTCCTTATGGAAAGAACATGGGAGACCAAAGATACATACCCTTAAAACGGACCTAGGACGCAAAAGGCACGGAAATAATTTTTTTTAAGAGGAAATAACGACCACCCCAGGAAATGTATGGCAGTCCCATGCAGAATTTGGGGAGCAAAGGGGTTGGGGTCCGCCGCTGGAAGGGTGCAGGGGGAAGGTGGTGCGCAAAGTTCCTCTCTGGGAGATCCCTGAAGTGGGGAAAAAACGCCCCCACCCCCATTTCTTCTTTTTTTCCACCCCATCCCTCCATCCCCTCCAAGTCCGGCAGATTTTTGAAGGAGAGACAGGCGCAGGGAGCGGGAGAGTGAAAAAGCCGGTCTGGGAAAGCCTCCAGGCGGGAGTCCAAGGAGCGCCCACAATTGGACTGGGGAGGGGGCTTGCTCCCCAGTAGCGGGGCACCTGGGAGAATGGAACTTTAAGGACGCGGGGGGCGGGGCGAGGGAACACGAGGACCCCGGGAGCGCAGACAGGGGAGAGCAGAGGACTCGGGGGGAGAGACTCGGGAACCTCGTAAGGGAAAAGAGAAGGGACACAGTGCTGGGGGACAGGGGGCTGGGGACGGGCTAAGGCCGCTGCATTCAGAGTAAGGACAAGAGAAGGAGCACCCGCTCACTCACCTGCATCCAGCTCTAGCCTGCCAGTCACTGCGCCCGAGACCCAAGCCGGTGCAGGCCACGCCCCCTGCCCCTCCCGGCTTCACGTCACTTCCGCCCCAGGAGCCCCGCCCTGCAGAAAAGAGAGCGCCCGGCAGGTCTCCCGGCACTGCTTAGCAACTGTTACTACGCGGCACCTTTGTGGCTCAGGCGCGACGCCCTCAACCACACCTCCAGCCTCGTTGTCGGCGCTAATGTGGGCGTGGCCTCCTCTATCCTCCCAGGGGTGGGTCCAGGGCCAAAGTCAGGGCGTTTTATCCCCTCTTTCTAGCTACCGCCGGGTGGAAGGACAGGTGCAACTCGGGCTGGGGCCACGGGAGGAGATCCTGGCTCCTTGCCTGGAAACCACTGCTGGCATCACAGCAAACACTGTGGAGAGGGCGCTGGATTTGGAGCCAGAGCACCTGGGATCGAAGGCTTAGCACCTTTGGCTCTGAGGGCAAGTCTCCTCCCCGTTCTGGATCCCAGTTAACTCCAATGATTCCTGGGTTCTTTTCCAGCTCAAAAATCCCATGAACAAAGAGTCAGGACACATTTTCCCACCCTCTTGAGAGGTAGCCCAGGTCTTGGCTCAAGAGAGAGGGGAGGATGTAGTGGAAAGCGTGCTGACAGTGGAGTCAGGAGAGCTGCATTCTCTTTGGCATCTGTGACCTTGGGCACGCCTTCTGATGCGGGTACAAACTGTGCCCTAAAGATTAGGAAGAATATTGAGAGTTGCTTTCCCTGTACTTTGTGAAGACCCTCCTGAGGATCCCGTAACTTGGCATCCTAAAGTCCTTTAGACTTTATCTCCAAGTACCATAAAACTTCTCAACCTCTACCAAAAGAATTGTTTTGTCTCCCTTATCCCATGTTCCCCTGTCCTTTAATCTTTAACCCCTATTAAAACCCTCTAAAACTACATCATTCTGAAACCTGTATATAAGCATAACTCCCCCAAATAATCAGGGTTTCATTTAGCTTTCTTGCTAAAGGAGGTGTGTAGCTTTCACATAATAAAGCCTCCATTGGCTACAGGAAAGGTCTAAGTGAATTCTTTTGCATCTGAACAGCTCTCCAAAATCTGACCTCAACACTTTCCCCTTCTCCAGGCCTTAGTTTCCTCTTTGTAAAATAAGAGAGTTGAAAAGAGCACTGGATTAGGGGGTCAGAGGACCTGGGTTCGATTCCAAACTCTTCTACTTAAAATTGGACAAGTCACTTACCCCAGTTGCCCTGCCTTCTCCCCTCTAAAAAAAAAAAAAAGACCAAAATAGGTCTTCCTACCAGGTCCAGCCCTTTATTCACCATGCTGTGGAGTGTCATTATCTGTCAAATAGTGGTTTGGACTAGATGACCTCTGAACTGCCCCTTCCAGCCCTTGTTTCTGACTGTAATTCTGTCTTGGTGCTTGGCAATTGGAAAATCAAGGAAACAAAGTCCTTTCTCTCCCTTGATTTTGAGGGTATCAAAAGCTAAAACAAGTAGAATTTTTAAGGATATTGTTAAGGCTGTTCCCCAAAACAGTTCCTCATATTATAGGGAAAGGCTGCAGGTTCCCTACCTCTGGTAGGATAAACTGAAGGCTCCCCACCCCATCCTAGACTTATTTTTCTTAGGCCTGGATTAGTGAAATTCAGTCGTTTTTTCAGTCAGGTCTGATTCTTTGTTACCCCATTTGGGGTTTTCTTGGCATAGATACTGGAGTGGTTTGTCATTTCCTTCTCCAGCAGTGGAGGAGGAATTTTACAGATGAGGAAATTGAGGCAAACAGGGATAAGTGACTTGCCCAGGGTCATACTTGAACTCAGGAAAATGAGTCTTCCTGACTCCAGGCCTGGTACTCTATCTGCTTTGCCACCTAGCTACTCTAATTAATGAAACAGTCTTTTAAAACTAATATTTTCCAGCTTTTCTCCCCATTCTAATCTATCCTGTGCACAAAGACCAGGATAATTCACCTAAGAATTATGTTCCAACTGTTTCTTTTTTGGAGGGGGGAGGGCAGGGCAATTGGGGTTAGGTGATTTGCCCAAGGTCACATGTCTAATTCTGTGTTAAGTGTCTGAGGCCAGATTTGAACTCAGGTTCCACCTAGCTGCCACCCCCCCAACCCCCCCACTGCTTTTCTGTAATATTTCTAACCCTCAAACATGCACCTTAGATGGACTGGCAGCTGAAGTACATTCATAGAAGAACGCTGACTGGGTTCTATAGGAATTACTATATTTTAGGCTTATCCTTTTTTATTCAGAATTGAACCACTCCTATGCAGAAAGATATTAAGAACAGCCACAGTGTGCAAGATAACCTTTGGGTTTTAGGAAAGGTGCAGTATAGACATAAATCATTTGGCAATTCTATGGCTTTCCTACTTCATCAATATACAGAAATATCTAACGCAAGGAAAAATTTCCCAGAATACCCATATAGCTATACCTGTACTATAGCTCCCCACTGCACAAAATGTTTATTTGGGTCAGTTTCTCTACTGCAAAACCAATTCTGCCCAAAGGCAATAGGGTGGTGGCCAGAATTCCATCTGTGATGGGGTGCTCAAGGGCCCCCCAAAGACCAGGTTCAACCCTGGATATTGGGTCAGTAAATTAAGGCCACTCACTGCAGTATTGTTTTATGAGGGCTCTAAAATTTTAACAGCAGACTTCTCCAAATGAAAGATTATATGGTAAATCAGTATTTGCATTTGGGTAGAGGAAAGGGAGGAACCTCATATATAAGACTTTATGTTTCTATATGTCATTTATTGAGAGGTGGGGACAGGGAGGCAGCATCTTCCTTTAAAACTGGTTCCCAGTTTTACCTTTTGTACAACAAAAATTCCATCTTTGAGGTTTTTGGGATGCTCCCTCTTACAGGTTGAGGGGCCTAGAGTGGTGATTGGTACGGGGACCAAGGATTATTTTATTATGTCTGCTTCCAGACCTATGCTTGAGAACTATGACCACAGTAACTGGTATAGTCGATTAGATATATGGGGATGTTTCTCAATTTATTTGACACTGGTTACAAGGAGGATGTGGAAGATTATACTTGTAATCCCAGGTGCTGTGGTGGAGGTTGGAAAGATTGGGACCAGATGGACATTTATCTGTGAAGTTATATTTGTTTCCCAAAAAGAAGATCGATTTTAGGGGCAAAAACATCTTTTAATGAGAATTAGTTAAAACTATATTAAGGTAATCTCCAGTTTTCCCAGCAATTTTCTGTCAAACAATGAGTTTTTTTCTAGGACATTAGTGTTGGGGTTTATCAAATATATTTTTAATTCTTCTTTGTCTAGGGTTTTATTGATCTATTTTTTCATTTTCAAGCTAGTATTAAGTAGTTCAAAGATGACTCCATCATAAAATACTTTGAGGGCTGAAAGTGCTACTGAAACTTCATTCCTACTTTTTTTCTTTTTGAAATAAGTTTTATTGACATTATTTGTTTTGACCATAACTTCCCCCCTGTAACTCTCCTCCTCTCACTCTCAGAGTCATTCCATATAGCAAATATTTTTAGACAAAAATAAAAAGACAAGGAAATCAGCATAGTTATCAATACTTTAAAAAGCCTGAAAATACATGCAATGTACTATACTCCTGGACCTCCTACCTCCGTAAAGGGTAGAGATGGAAATAACTTCTCATCTTATTCTATACAATTTTGCAGTATTCACTTTTGATTTTTTTGTGGATGCTCTTTCCATTTACATTGCTGTTGTCACTGTGTATGTTGTTTCCTTGGTTCCACTTACTTCCATCCTCATCAATTTACCTAGATCGAAATTTCTATCCTTCTTTGTTTATCTTATTCATTAATTGTTACAGCAAGGTAATACTGTATTTCATTACATTCAAAAACTCCAGTTTATTCAGCCATTCTCCAATCACTGGGCATCTACTTTGTTTCCAATCTGTTTCTCTCTCAAAAAGTGCTGCTTTAAATATTCTGTATGTGAGGACTTTCTTATTATCAATAGCTTCTATGGGGCATTTATAGGCAATTTATTAACTTTAATTGAATAATTCCAAATTGTTTTCCAAAATTGTTAGACATATTCCTAGTTCCACAAACAATGCATCAGTGTGCATATCTTCCTTCAACCCTTCCAACATTTACTTTTCCCACTTTCAGACCTCTTTGCCAGTTTGCAGGGTATGAGATGAAACTTCAGGGATGTTTTAATTGGCATTTCTTTTATTATTAGTGATTTAGACCGAGCACTACTAGATCCAAATATGAATAATACTACCCTGAAGTAATTGTATTATTTGAATTTGTACTACATATTTCCATTAGATTTGAATTAATTACCATAACTAACTTAGAATAGTGCTAATAGGAAGCTATTTCAGGGAATTCATTATTCATACTAATCAGGATCTAGCTGTATATTCTCATATGTTTTTTTTTGAGTACTGCCTGTTCATATCCTTTGACCACTTATCTATTTGAGAATGGCTTTTGATCTTTTGTGTATATGAACACATATACATGCATACATATCCATATATGTATGTATGTGTATTCATTTTTTGATATAGCTTGGACATCAAACTCTTATCAGAGAAAAAAGCCTACATAAATTGTAAGTAAAATGAAAAGCTGATTCTCTGAAAAGACCAATAAAACTAATGAACCTTTAGACAATTTGGTTAGAACACCCATTTATACTAAAAACAAATAAACAAAACCCCTCCAAAGTATAGGCATAGAGGGGCTTTTTCTAATATCATAAAAAGTACTTACCTAAAGCCAAAAGCAAGTATTACATGTACTGAAGTGCACTAAAAACTTTCCCCATAAATACAGAAGTAAAGCAAGGATTCCTACTCTCCCCACTATTATTTAACATGGTTTTAGAAATGCTAGCAATAGTAATAACAAAAGAGAAAGAAATTGAAGGTATAGAGATAGGTAAAAAGGAGATAAAACCAACCCTAATTTCTGCTTTGTGGAGGGGAGAAAGAAGGCAGGGCAATTGGGCTTTAGGGACTTGCCCAAGGTTACATGGCTAGTAACTGGTAAGTGTCTGAGGCTGGATTTGAACTCAGGTCCTCCTCACTGTGCCACCTAGCCACTCCCCAACCCTAATTTTTGATACCATGATAGCTTACTTAGAAAATCCTTGGTGCTTGTTGTTTGTTCTCTAAGAGGACCAAAACAACATCTCTATGCTAAATTAAGTTTCAACTTGTCCAACTGTGGCTGGTCAGACCAATAGCAGCTCGGAATGCTCTACCACAGGTCAGGCACAAATAGGTTGTGTGAACATTTGGGGTGGAATCTCCAAATTTGCACATCCTGTGTTTCCTTTGAGCTGCTTCAATTCTGCTTTGCTCATAGAGCATAGCACCTTGTCTGATGTGGGCATGCTATGCTGAGTGGTCCTGTGCCAGTGTCTCCCATGTCACAAAATCAATTCCAAAGTTCTTGAGAGAGACCTTGAGAGGGTCCTTGTATTGCTTCTTCTGACCACTATGTGAATGCTTGCCCTGTGTGAGTTTTGCATAAAAAGGCTTTGGCAAGAGTACTGTTTTGCCTTCGAACAAGGTAGCCAGTCCATCAGAGTTGTGCTCTTTGAAGCACTTTGAATGTTTGGCAGTTTAGTTCGAGTAAGGACCTCAGTATCTGGTACCTTATCCTATTAGATGATCTTCAGAATTGTCTTAAGGCAATTCAAATGAAAGCGATTCAGTTTTCTGGCATGGCCCTGGTAGACTGTCCAGGTTTCACAACAATGAGGTGAGTTCAACGGCTCTGTAGATCTTCAGTTTGGTAGTCATTCTAATACTTCTTCTCTGCCAAGCTTCCCAAGTAGTAAGCTAGCTCTGGCAATGAGTGCATCAACCTCATTATAAATGTGTACATCCCTGGAAAGTATATTACCAAGGTAAGTAAATTCATCCACAGCATTCAAAACCTCTCCCTTTGCTGTGACCCATGGTTCCATGGACGGATGGTGTGGTGATGGCTGATGGAGCCCCTGTGTTTACTTGGTGTTAATTGTTAGGCCAAAATTAGCACAGGCAACAGAGAATTGACCCATACTTTGTTGCATCTCAGCTTCAGAGGCTGCATTGAGTGCACCAAGCATCTGCAAACAGAAAATCATACTCCAACATTCCCTTCACTTTGGTCTTGGGTTGTAGTCTTTTCAAACTGAAGAATTTACTATCCATGAAGTAGCTGACTTTGATGCTGTGCTCATCCTTATTGAACGCATATGACAACATGTCTGAAAACATCATGCTACAAAGCATGGGAACAAGCACACAGCCTTGTTTCCCTCCATTGGTGACTGGGAAGGCACAAGAGCACTGTCCATTATCTAGAACCTGGGCAAGCATGCTGCCATGAAATTGACATACAGTGATGATTAGCTTCTCCTGGCAACCAAATTTAAAAACATTTTTTTTTTATTTCTGATTTACATCATTCATTTCTGCCAGATTTTGAGTTACAAATTTTCTCCCCATTTTTCCACTACCTACCGCTCCAAAATAGCAGTCCCACAGGATATCCCCTCCTCCAATCTGCTCTCTTCCATATTTTCTCCCATACCCCTTTTGACTTTTCCAGGGGATCTGTGGCTGTATATCCAGGCCCCAGTGCCTGTATATCTTATTACCCAATTACATGTAAAATAGTAATAATAATAATAGTATACATATATATGTATATATATATTTAAACATTTGATTTTAAAACTTTGAATTCCAGATTCATTCCCTTCCTCCTTTGTCCCCCACCCTTACTGGGAAGATAAGCAGTTCCATATAGGTTGTACATGTATGGCTAATGCAAAACAATAATATAGTAGATATATTGTAAAAGACTGACTATATTTCCCTCCCTCCTATCCCACCTCCCACTTGTTCTATTCTCTACTTTGATCCCATCCCTTTTCAAAAGTGGATGCTTCCCCACTTCTCTCCCCCCAGCCTGCCCTCTCTTCCATCATACCCACTCTGATCCCCTTCCCCCCTACTCTCCTGTAGGGTGAGATACCCTATTTAGTGTGTATTTCATTCCCTCCTCAAGCCAAGTTCAATGGGAATAAGGTTGACCCATTCCCTTTTGCCTTCCTATTCTTCCCCTCCATTGTAACCATTATCCCTTGCCTCTTCTATATGAGATAGTTTACCCCATTCTGTCTCCACCTTCTCTCATTATATTCCTCTCTAACCTCTTAATTTCCCCTTTTAAGTATCATCCCTTCCTATTATTGCTCCTGTGCCCTCTATCTATGTATACCTGTAAACATATATACACACATTCACATATGTATTCATATGCCCATATACCCTCATATATATTTCTATTCCCTTCAACTGCTGAGAAAGGTTTCATAAGTTACAATTATTGCTTTTCCATGTAGGAATGTTAATAGTTCAACTTTGATAAGTTCCTTATGATCTCTTTTCCCTGTTTACCTTCTCATGCTTCTCTTGCTTCTTGTATCTGAATGTCAATTTTCTATTCAACTCTGTTTTTTTTTTTCAGCAAGAATGCTTGAAAGTCCTCTATTCCACTGAATGACCATATTTTCCCCTGAAACATGATACTCAGTTTTGCTGGGTAGGTGACTCTTGGTTTTAATCCCAGCTCCTTTGCCCTCTGGAATATCATATTCCAAGCCCTTTGATCCCTCAGTGTAGAAGCTGCCAGATCCTGAATTATCCTGATTGTGTTCCAACAATATTCAAATTGTTTCTTCCTGGCTGCTTGTAATATTCTCTCCTTGATCTGGGAATTCCAGAACCTGGCTATAATATTCCTAGGAGTTTTCTTTTTGGGATCTTTTTCAGGTGATTGGTGGATTCTTTCAACCTCTATTTTGCCTTCTGGTTCTAAAACATCAGGGCAGTTTTCTTGGAGAACTTCCTGGAGGATGATTCCTAGGTTCTTACTTTGATCATGGCTTTCAGGTAGTCCAATAATTTTTAAATTATCTCTCCTAGATCTATTTTCCAGGTCAGTGGTTTTTCCCATGAGATATTTCACCTTGCCTTCTATTCTTTCATTTGTTTGGATCTGTTTAACAGCATCTTGATTTCTCATAAAGTCATTAGCTTCCATTTGCTCCAATCTAATTCTGAAGGAATGATTCTCCCCAGTAAGCTTTTGAGATTCTTTTTCCATCTGGCAAATTCGGCTTTTTAAGGCATTCTTCTCCTCATTGCCTTTTTGAGCCTCTTTTTCCATTTGAGTTAGTCTATTTTAGTCTGTTTTTTTAAGGTATAATTTTCCTCAGTCAGGCTGTTGACTCTCATTTCATAATTTTCTTGCATCGTTCTCATTTCTCTTCCCAATTTTTCCTCCACTTCTCTTATCTGCTTCTTAAGGTCCTCTATGGCCTGTAACCAGCTCGTATTTTCCTTTGAAATGGTGCAGGAGTTCTGACTTCTCTGTCTTCCTCCTGTTCCATGCTTTGCTCCTTTTTGTCCCCAAAATAGGAGTGTAATGTTGGAATCTTCTGTCTGCTTTGTTTCCTTTTCCTGGTCATGTCACCCCTCAGTCACTTGACCCCTGGGCTTTTTGCCACAGTAGGACTCTGCCACCAGACAGGGGAGCTTTCATCCCAGACACTGGGGTTTTCTCAGCTGCTGGAGGTATTAGATGGGTGCCCTCTCTGAAGTCTCCACACGCTCTGGCAAGCTGGACACACACCCTAGGACTTCTACCCTAGACTGCAATCCATATCCAAGAAGGTTAAAGCAAGAGCAGTTACCCCTCAGACTGGTGCTTGGTCCCCCTACACTCTGCAGGCCAGGAGTGGAAGCTGCCACGTGGCACTGGCTGTCTGTGCCAGCATCTCAGCGGCTTCTCGCCCCAGGGGCAAAAGCCATGCACTCCCACTTACTGGGTCCCAAAGTCCAGACTGTACTGACCTCTAACTTTCTCCTTCGCATCTATGTGTTGACAAATCTGGAAATGGCCACAGCTGCTGCTGATCTGTAGTCCCTTCAGCCCACAGCTGGTCAGGCCCACCCTGGGGTTAAAGCCTCAGTGTGGGGCTGGGCTCAGCTCCCAGAGCTCTGCGCTGGTTGATTTCTGCCGGCCTGCTGGGCTGTCCTCAGTGGGAGGTTAGCTTCTCTGTGTCATTTTGTGGGTTCTGCAGCTCCAAAGTTTGTTCAGAGTCCCCTTTTACATGGATTGGGGAAGGTGGAAGCCAGAGCCCAGCGGAGGTCCTGCTTCTACTCCACCATCTTGACTTCTTGACTCCACCCAGGCAAACAAATTTTGACATAATTTTCCATAAGCCCTTAGACTATCAGTATTAAAGCCCTTGGTCAGATCTACAGATGTTATGTACAGACCTCTGTTCTATTCCTGGCATTTCTTTTTTTTTTTTAAGCAGTCAGGGTTAAGTAACTTGCTCAGGTTACCCGGCCAGTTATTTCTGGGTGTGGTGCTGAGTGTCTGAGCCCGGGATTCGATCTCCAGGTCATCCTGATACTCCTGGCATTTCTATTGGAGTTGTTGGGCAGCAAACACCATATCGACTGTTCCTCAGCCCTTTCTGAAGCCCCACTGGCTCTCAGGTAGATGACCATCTTCTAGGTGAAGGATCAGCCTATTAAGGAGGACTTAGAAAATCCTAAAGAATAAGCAAAGATACTAATTGAGAAACTGATAGCCTCAGCAAAATTGCAGTTTACAAAGTAAACCCACAAGAATAATTTGCATTTCTATGTAATAACAAAATTCAAGAGGCAGTAACAGAAAGGAAATATCATTCCAAAAAATTACAAAATGCACAAAACATCTGGGGATCATTCTAACAAAACACAACATATCCGAATAAATTCAATTGCAAGATGTTCTTTAAATAAAGAATAACTTGGGATGGTTAGGTGGCACAGTGAATAGAGTACCATCCCTGGAGTTAGGAGGACCTAAGTTCAAATGTGGCCTGTGACACCTAACACTTACTAGCCCTGTGACCTTGGGCAAGTCACTTAACCCCAATTGCTCTGCCTTCTCCCCTCCAAAAAGCAAAAAAAAAGAGAATAACTTAAATATCTGGAGGAATATTCAGTACTTATCACTGTTATACCGATAACATAAAAATAACAATACTACCAAAGTTAATTTACACTTTCAATGCTATACCAATCAAATTATCAAAGAAGTACTTTCAGAACTTGATAAAATACTAACAAAATTCATTTGGAAAATTCAAGATCTAGAATATCAAGAGAAATAATGAAAAGCTGTAGAGACAAAGGGGAATACTGTTTCTAGAGCACAAATGATACTATAAGCAGCAGTTATCAAAACCACCAATAGAAAAGACTAGAAAAGGGAAAATCAGGAACAATTAGCTCGATAAACAAGTGTTTGATTAAGAAGATAAAGCATAACTTAGTTAAGAGAGAAATCCCCCATGCATCTATGGGAGTAAACAGAATGGGAGGGATGTTAAGCACATCTAGTATGAGTGGTGGATGGAAAATGTAATCCTGATCACTGACTCTTGGTCAACTTAAAAAAAACACACCCCAAAGTTTAATAGTTTTGTAATATAAGCTTATGATTTATATTTACTATAAATGAAATCAGGTTCAGTATTTTTCAACACAGAAAAACTTTCATCTTGGATGTAATAACCAAGTTGAGTAAAGTCTATAACTGTTAAACAGTTTGAGCTTTTCTCAAGGTCGTTATGTGGTGGGTGTATACTTAAGCAGTAAGTGTACTTAGGTTAAAGCAGTTTCAATTATTTTAAATGTTGCTCTTATACCACATTTACATGGAACACTGAGATGCATGTTGGGAGACATGCTTTTTTTGTAAAACAAATGTAGGAGCTGTGTCTACGATTCTAAAGTAGAACATTTGGCATGTTTGTCCTAGTTTATTTCGTTTATTATCCTGTAAAGTACCTGCTTTAAGCTTTTTCTTTTTAAGGTAATGAGGACAATTTTGAGATGTAATATGGGTACTTTAGGATTTGGTCTTGGTGTTTGTATTAAATTCTGAGGCCTTGGTTTAAATCTTTCATTGTATTGTGATATCTTTTTAGAAGTATTGCACTAAGTGAAACTTTCTTTTTGAAAGGAGGAAAGAAAGAATTCCCTATTTGATAAAAACTGCTGGGAAAATGTAAAGTAGTCTTAACACCACATCCCACAATACATTTTAAATAGATATGTGACTTTAATATTGGGGTCATACTATAAAAAATTACAAAAGAAGCAGAACAAATGAGAATATATGGAAAGCATTTGACACAGTGTCTGGCATATAGTAAGCATGAAATAAATGCTTACTTTAAAAAAAAGATCATATTCTCCTCACAGGTATGGATAAGAGATGCATTCTTAATAAAGAATAGGGACAATTACAAAAGATAAAATGTGCAACTTTGAAAATATGAAACCTTATGCATAGTAAATTGACAAAGATAACAAAAGATAGGAACAGTCAATGTTTGAAGAGTTATGGAAAGATGAGTATTGATGGAATTGTAAAGTGGTCTAGCAATTCTGGAAAACAATTTAGTATTATATGAAAAACGTTACAAAAATGTCCATACCTTTTGACCTGGAAATTCCACAGTCAGACCTATATCTCAAGAAAGTCAATGACAAAGGCTCCATATTCACCAAAATACTTATAGTGGCACTTGTTATAGTAGCCAGAACTGGAAACAAAGCAGATGCTCCTCAATTAGGGAATGGCTAAATAAATTATGGTATATAAATATAATATTAAGAAATAAAATAAGAACTCATATATATCATAGTTAGAGAGAAGCATGAGTCCTGTAAAAAGATATAAAATGAAGTAAACCAAAAACTTTTTTTCTTCCTCTTTTAAAAATTCTTTATTATAAAGTATGGCTCTTTGGGAGGGAATATGGGTGGGATACATTGGGAAATGTTGGCGATGTAAAAATAAAAAATAACAATAAGATGTATTTTTGAAACTATATGGTTATAATACATGTATGTGTCTTCCCAGGGAGCACAGGAAAAGGACAGAAGGATTGTTCAGTTTTTTCAAGTAAGAATTAAAGGCCCATTTATGAAAGTACTTAGTTTTTTTTCCCTTGGGAAGATACAAAGAATGCTAATTCAGAGGGGCAGCTAGGTGGCACAGTGGCTAGAACACTGGCCCTGGAGTCAGGAAGAGGAGTTCAAATATGACCTCAGACACTTTGACACTTAGCTCTGTGACCCTGAGCACATCACTTAACCCTGATTGCCTTGCCAAAAAAAAAAAAGAAGAAGAAGAATGCTACTCAGATTCTTCAGAGGAGGGAGAAATAAATTTCCAGTACACAAAGATCCTAATATAGGGGAAAAGGCCTCCATTTTGAATATTGCTACATACAAATGTGTATATGCATGTAAATATTCTACAACAAGCAGTATCATTCATTTACATTCCATAGAGGAAGGAGAGCACTTCCAGTAACAAAATTCTAAAGAAGTAAATATAAGAAATGTCATAAAAATTACAAACCACATTTTGAAATGAATTGTTGACATCATAGCCCTAATAACAGTCAGTCTTTGGTTCATTATGCCAGGCACTACCCTTGAGTAAAACTCCAGGAAGGTCTCTAAAACAAAACTTAATTCAGTATGGCATATGCCTAGGACTCCCCAAATGTGGATAATAGGGTCCTCTCCAATGAAGATATTCAATGTACAATATGAGTATCTTAAACAAAAGCTTTTTATTTCACCTACCACATAAAATGAATATGATGCAAAAGACTAAAAGATCGACGGGAACAAAAGCAAAAAAAACTTAAAGCACTGAAATAGCCCATTAGGCTAATTAGTCTCCCCCCAAATATAAATATGCTCTGTGGAAATACTGAACAAATAAGTCCTGTTTCCATTAGACCTGTACTGGCCATGCAATTCATAGCAATCATCATGAAGGGTTGACAAAGTCTAGATGTCTTTTGCCATTGTCTTCATTGTAATTTTTGGGCAGCTAGATGGCACAATGGATAAAGCATAGGGCCTAGAGGCAGGAAGATCTGAGTTCAAATTTAGCCTTAGACGCTAGCTGTGTGTAATGTAATACCAAGCAAAGGCAACTTCCCAAGGTTCAGAATACCAGCATAGGTGCTCTCCATTTTATTCAGTAACAAACCCAGAACAGAGAAGATCAAAACATGACACCATTCAAAATACAGCATTTACTAATTGTGATTAAATAATCTCCAAGCACTACCCCACCCCAGGACCTTCCAATCATTCAATGAATTACAAAGTCTCTGTTCTAAATACTTCTCCACCCCTAGGCTATACCTTCATTTAGTCCACCACAAAGCCCCTCTTCTCAAATGGAGATTAGTTTCCAAACTTAAGGTCAAAAGTTCCCCACCCCTGGATCACAATTGAATCTACCCCAGAGTTACATCAAGTTTAAACACAGCACTTAATACCCAAATGGAGGTCTTTTCTTCATCTTGACACGAGGCAAGTTCTCAGCAATCTTAGTTCCTGGGGAGACAAGGCTTAGCAAGGCCATAAGATACATTGCCAGTCCCTTCATGAATTTATCCTCTGTCTGTAGAACAGTCCTAGAACCCCTGAACACATTAGCAAAGCCCTCTCCCAGGATTTCTGTAAACATACAACAAGAAAATCCTTCTTCAGGGCTTCTGAACCAACAGAAAGGCTCCCAGACCCCTGCAACAACAGTACTGTCCTTCACCAGTGGACAGTATTCATTCTGTCTGCAGGACAGTCTCCAGACCCCTGCAACAACAGTACTGTCCCTCACCAGTGGACAGTATTCACTCTCTGTCTGCAGGACAGTCTCAGGCCTTCTTAGCGAACAGCCAGGTTCCAGGACTTCTTCAACAAAAGGACTGTCTTTCACCAGTGGACAAATCTGGCAAAACAACATCAAAACAGACAGACAAAGTACCAGCAAAACAGCCATGTCTCCTCAGTCCTTGGCAGCTCAGGGGGCAGGTCTCAAAAGTCCAGGGCAATTCAAAGCGGCCACCAGCAATTCTCTTAGTCTCTCTCTCTCCACGAGGTGCTGCTTCCAAAAAGATCTTCCACCTCTCTCTTGTCTCTCCAAATCTAAGTCACCAGCTCCTCCCAGTTCAGGACTTTCTTTTCACATCAACAAGCCCATCCCACAGGTGGGATTAACAAACTCTGGGTTTTAACACAATCAATTTGAAAACCAAGCCAATACAGGGGAATCTTTAATTGCCATTACTATCACACTGTGTGACCCTGGGCAAGTCACTTAGTCCTGTTTGCTTCAGTGTTGTCATCTGTAAAAGGAACTGGAGAAAGAAATGACAAACCACTCCAATATCTTTGCCAAGAGAACCCCAAATGGGGTCATGAATAGTCAGACAAAACTGAACAACAACAAAATATCGTAATTACACAGACACACACACACACAGAGTTCTGTTTCTGCTTTCTTTTTATCAGTTCATGCAGATCTTCTCATACTTCTCTAAATAATTAATATTTGTTATTCCTTATAGTACAATAATATTCCATCATATTCACAATCCACATTTTGTTTGTGCAGATTTTCCCCAATCAGTAGATATCTATTTTTTCTAGTTGTTCACTACTACAAAGAAAGTGACAGTGACTATGAGGATTTTGATCTATATCTATCTACTTACAGATAAATATCTCTCTACATATCTATATCTATTTATCTAGAACCTTTCTGAGATATTTGACCAACAATGAGATGACTAGCTCACACTATAAGTAGTTTAGCAACTTTTTGCTTTTTAGCAACATAATTGCAAATTGATTTCCAGAATGGACAAACCAATGGTGAGTGTGGCTTCACTAACACCCTGACTTCCAATTGTCCCTTCAACAGTAGTAATTTCTGTTTTTTATCATCTCTGACTCTTTGAAGTCTTAGGTAAAACCTCACACTTCTCTTAGTGATTTGGAGTTTTCAAAATAAGAAATGGAAACTATCCAAAGCATATGAAAATACACTACAAATCATTAAGAGAAAAATTGATTTGGAAAATGATTAGCAGGTTAAGAAAATGGTAACTGAGAATGTGCAGAAGCACAGGATTGGAAGGGAGAAGCAAGTAGGCTATGTTGGCCAAAATTTAGATGCATGTGAATAGGGGGGAGTGTAAAATAAGCTTGATAGGTAGTTTGGAAACAGCACTTTAAATAGGAAGCTTATGAGTTTATATTTTATCCTAATAGCGATGATAGGGAGCCACTGAAGATTCTTGAGCAGGGAAGTGATAGACTTGTGCTTTTGGAAGACTATTTTGGCAAGTGTAGTGCTAATGCAATATTTACAGTGCCCATGGTCACTGTAAATATACCCACATGGTGCTCAATCATAAAAATATAACAGACTCTTCATGTATAAGACAGAAGCAAAACATTTATTCAGACACCAGAAAAACTCTGGGAGGGGAAGATCCTCAGGTTTTCTGACAGAAACAGAAACAATTTCTATTTACATTTACTCTGAGCCAATCAAGGCCTAAACAATGACCACTAAAGTGGGGCTTGGGCTAGGACTTATTGTTGGCCAATCAATGATAGCCAGAGTGAATTGTGTTTAAGTCATGATCCTTAAGAAAGAAAATTACCCATAAACCCCAAGATATCTTGTGAGGTTTCAGTAGTCAAAATTTACATTCCTTTGGACACAGCGTTTTATGCCCTATGTGGACAGAGGGAGAGGAAGGAGGAAAAGAAAAGGAAAAGGTAAAAGGAAGGAAAGGAAGAAGAAAAAAGGGTGGAGCTGCATTGCCCAGCTGTAACTTGCCAGTTGGGTCCCCAGTGGGGCAGCCCATCCTACTCACAGCTTGTTGTTTTTTCTTTGTTCTTGAAGAGAACCATGGCATTAGGAAGGTGATGCTATGACTTGCAAGTGAATTATTGGATCTAAGTGAGGGAAGACTATGCAGTCACTAACCTCACTTTCTCGTCTGTAGTCATCTGGGTCCAGTGGCAAGATATACATCAGGAAGACCAGTGATGGTCCCCTCCCAGAGGTAATATGGAGCCATCGGTTTCTTTCAAGACTCAGCTCAAATACTGCCTTTTTCTGGAGGCTACCCTCTCTAAGACTATCTTGTTTTTATGTACCTAAGGTCTATGAGCACCCTTGTTGTCTCTTTTTTAAAATGTAAGCTCCTAGAGGGAGATTTTGCTTTTTCTTGGTATCACCAGCACCTGGCATAAAGCCTAGAATCTAGTAAGAGCTTAAAAAACATTTACTGATCAATTGATTAATTAACCCTGGGCAAATCAATTAACATCACTTCCTCCTTAACCCTCTTCGATCTGACTTCTTACCTCATTATTCATTCTAAACTCCTCCCACCAAAGTAAATTGCCAGACCTGGTATTTTTCCTCAGTCTTTTCAGAGTTCTCTTAGGGACTTCTAGGCAGCACAATAACTAGCATTCAGGATTTGGAATCAGGAGGACCTAAGAATGAATCTTCCCTCAGACACTTGCTAAATGTATGACTCAAGGCAAATTGTTACATCATCTGTAAAATGGGGATTAAAAAAACAACTACTTTCCAGGGCTGATGTGAAGACCATGTAAACAAGGAAGAGAATAAGTATTAAGTGCCTACTATCTTCCATGGTCCTTAAGGCATGGTACTAATTGATTTATAACTGTTATCTCATTTGAACCTCACAACAGCCCTGTGAGGTAGATGCTGTTATCCTTCATTTTACAATTCGGGAAACTGAGGCAGGCTGAGGGTTAAATGACTTGACCTGGGCTCACAAAGCTAGAAAGTGAAGCTGGATCTGAATTAAAATCTTCCTGACTCTAGGCCAAGCACTCTGTGCACTATGGCACCACCTAGCTACTTCTGTGCCACCTAGCTGGCAGCTCTCACAAACCTTAGAGCACTATATAAATAAATGCTAGCTGTTATCATTATCCCTGCAGTCTTGATCATCTACTCTCTTGGTTTTCCTGACACTGCTCTCTCCTGGTTCTTCTACCTGTCTCACTGCTCCGTCTCAGTCTCTCTTGCTTAATCCTTCTACAGATTAAGCCTAATAACCATGGATATCCTCCAAGGTTCTGTCCCAGGCCCTCTTCTCTTCTTCCTTTTTACTATTGTATTGGGTTATCTTATGAGGGTATATGGATTAATTTATCATTTCTATGCAGATGATTCTCACATCTGTTTAGATCTATCTTGCCTCTCTCTAACCCTTCAGTTTTACCATGTCCAATTGCCTGTTGGGCATCTCAAAACTGGATAACCCCATAAACATCTTAAACACAATATATACAAAACAACTTTGTGTTGTCCTCCAAACCTTCCCCCTTCCTAAGTTGTCTCTTGCTGTCAAAGTACCACCACCCTCCCAGTCACTCAGGCTCAAAACCTAGGTGCCATCCTTGACTCTTCACACACTCGTCACTCCTCATATCCAATCTGTTGCCAAGTTCTATGATTTTGCCTTCATAACATCTCTCATATATGTCAATCAGTCAATAAACATTTATTAAGTGCCTACTATGTACTAAGTTCTGGGGATACAAAAAGAGGCAAAAAAAAATGCCTGTTCTTGCCCTCAAGGAGCTCACAATCCAGTGGAGGAGATAGCAAGCAAACAAATATGTACAGACAGGCTATACATAGGATAAAAAGGAAATAAATAACAGAAGGAACTAGAATTAAGATGGGTTGGGAAAGGTTTCTGGTGGATGCCAAGTGAAGCATTCAAACTCTGTTTTGGAGAACACTATTCCACTGGGCTGGCCACATTGTTTGAATGTCTAAAAGACTATTTTATGGAGAACTAACAAAGAGCAGGTAGCTCACTTGGTGGTTAGAAGAAGTGATGCAAGGATACTCTCAAGTTCTCTCTGAAGAACTTTGGAATTGATTGCATGCCAGGTGAGACAATGTCAAAGGACTGCCCCACACAGTGTACCACAATGTGATAGTAATGGCAATTAAAGATTCCCCTGTATTGGCTTGGTTTTCAAATTGATTGTGTTAAAACCCAGAGTTTGTTAATCCCACCTGTGGGATGGGCTTGTTGATGTGAAAAGAAAGTCCTGAACTGGGAGGAGCTGGTGATGTAGATTTGGAGAGACACTAGAGAGAGGCGGGAGATTTTTTTTGGAAGCAGCACCTCGTGGAGAGAGAGAGACTAAGAGAATTGCTGGTGGCCGCTTTGAATTGCCCTGGACTTTTGAGACCTGCCCCCTGAGCTGCCAAGGACTGAGGAGACATGGCTGTTTTGCTGGTACTTTGTCTGTCTGTTTTGATGTTGTTTTGCCAGATTTGTCCACTGGTGAAAGACAGTCCTTTTGTTGAAGAAGTCCTGGAACCTGGCTGTTGGCTAAGAGCTCTGGAGACTGTCCTGCAGACAGAGAGTGAATACTGTCCACTGGTGAGGGACAGTACTGTTGTTGCAGGGGTCTGGAGACTGTCCTGCAGACAGAGTGAATACTGTCCACTGGTGAGGGACAGTGCTGTTGTTGCAGGGGTCTGGGACCCTTTCTGTTGGTTCAGAAGCCCTGAAGAAGGATTTTCTTGTTGTATGTTTACAGAAATCCTGGGAGAGGGCTTTGCTAATGTGTTCAGGGGTTCTAGAACTGTTCTACAGACAGAGGATGAATTCATGAAGGGACTGGCAATGTATCTTATGGCCTTGCTAAGCCTTGTCTCCCCAGGAACTAAGATTGCTGAGAACTTGCCTCGTGTCAAGATGAAGAAAAGACCTCCATTTGGGTATTAAGTGCTGTGTTTAAACTTGATGTAACTCTGGGGTAGATTCAATTGTGATCCAGGAGGTGGGGAACTTTTGACCTTATTGTGCTCTGTGATTGACAAATGAAGGTACTTTACCTATGTTTGGAAACTAATCTCCATTTGAGAAGAGGGGTTTTGTGGTGGACTTAATTAAGGTATAGCCTAGGGGTGGAGTAGTATTTAGAACAGGGACTTTGTAATTGATTGAATGATTGGAAGATCCTGGGGTGGGGTAGTACTTGGAGATTATTTAATCACACTTAGTAAATGCTGTATTTTGAATGATGTCATGTTTTGATCTTCTCTGTTCTTGGTTTGTCACTGAATAAAATAGAGAGCACCTATGCTGGTATTTTGAACCTGGGAAGTTGCCTTTCTTTTGGCATTACATTACACACATCAAAAAAGGTACTGTGCTCTATGAGCAAAGCAGAATTGCAGTAGCTCAAGAGAAATGTAAGATATGCAAATCTGGAGACATCTCCACTCCAACTGTTCATATGAACTATCTGTGCCCAATCTGTGGTATGGCTTTTCAAGTTCATATTGGTCTAGTCAGCCACAGTTGGACACACTGCACCTTGACTCCAACATAGTGATGTCATTTTAGTCCTCTTCGAGAGCAAAGGACAACCAGCAGATCATGACCACTACTTTGCTGCTGGCCTTCACCTCACATCGAGACAACTGCAATAGCCATATAATTGATTTCTCTGCCTCTGGTTTATACACAGCAGTCAAACCGATTTTCCTAAAGCCCAGGTCTGATCATGTCATCCCTCTTCTCAACGGAGGATAGATACAGCTATGGGCTCACACAGACCAGGTTCAAATCGAAGAGGACTTCTCTTTATGATTTTTGCTCCCATCCAGTATTTCCCATGGGAACATCAGGATTTGGCTTGTCTGTTGAAGCTCTTCAGCTCCCACACAAGTACCTAATCTACCAAAACACTGAATATAAGACAAGTTTCATTAACCCAGCAAAAAATGCAAAGCACTTTTTAGGCCCATAAATAATCAAGACCATTGGAAGACAGTGGAGCAGAGCCATCAGTGCTATTGGTAGTTAATGACAACCTGATTTCAAATCTTGTCTCTGCCATTTACCATCTTCCTGACTTTGGTCCAGGCACTTAACCTCAGTCTCATAACTTAGAAAAGGGAAGGATCTCTTCTAGCTCTATGATGTCATGAGCGCACCTCTGTTAGTCTCCATTTTCCTAAGAAACTGGCTCTTCCAGATTTATAGCCCTACTTTGAGGAAGCAGTCCTACAAAAGGAAAGCATTTGGCACTGCCCACTTATACAGTACATACCAGAGATCTGAATGGCAAAAAAATTTAAAAATAAATAAATCTTTTTGCTTTTAACCTGTGTGAACTCTTTGGTATTTTTGGAGTTAACAATGGTTGCAAAACTTCTGTGACTCTTTAATCATTTGTTATCAGAGTTGACATTCAATTTGACACTGAGATAAATGATTTTTAAATAACCAATTGTTAATATTGGGGAGATCCAGAATTTTTTCCCTTCTTATTTCCTCATTCTCTAGTAGGTCAAATCAACCTCTGAAGAATAGGGCTGATAATGAGATTGGATTCTCCCCCATCTTGTTCAGACTCCACCCAACTGGGGAAACCTACTCAAGCTGGGGGGGTGTTTGTGAGTGTGTGTGGGTGTGGGTGTGGAGGGGTGTGGGGGAGTGGGAGTATTCCTTTATAAGAATCCCTTATCCTTTGTCTGGATGGATTGTTGTCCTTCGGAGGGCCAAAATGACATCACTATGCTAGAGTCAAGTTTCTATGAGTCTGCCTGTGGCTGTTCAGACTAATACAAACTCTTCAGACCAATACAAATGCACTACTACAGGTTGGGCCCAAATAGTTCCTGTGAACATCTGGACAGCTAGGTGGTGCCCTGGAGTCAGGAGGACTTGAGTTCAAATTTGGCTTCAGACCCTTGACGCTTACTATGGAAGAGATGGCAGAGTAGTCAAGGAGATGGACTGCTAATTCATGGTGCTCTGCACTCCTGGGTTCGAATAACATCCTTGTGCAATTCCTCATACTTATGAGGATCATGGCTTTGGGGTGCAGGGTATGTCCAGGGAAGACTAGTACCTCTGGCGCTTTCTACCTTTGGGGTCCACGTGTTCTACCCAACTCTCCCTCTTGTCTGTGGATTAAAATTAGCACAAACTTCACAGGGTTGTTAGGCTCAAATGAGATAATAGTTGTAAAAAACACAGCACAGAGCCTGGCACATAGTAGGTGCTATATAAATGTTATCCTCTATTCTCCCCTCCCCCTTCCCCATCACCCTGGGCAAACTTCTGTTGGCCTCAGCATTTTGCAAACCTTAAAGTGCTATATTATAAATGCTGTTTTAAAAAATTATAACATTAGTCTCCTTTAGGCACTCTCCATTGCAGTGAAACTGCCCTAACTGCAGAAAGTTTCCTTACAAGACATACCTTCTAATGCCTCCATGGTTTTGCACAGACTGCTAGTCCTCCAGGCCTGCAGTATTCACTCTTCCTCACCTCTGCTTCTAAGCCCCAGCCAGGCTGAGCTCAAGTGAAACTTCCTGAGCGCTTTTCTTTCCTGATTACCTCCAGTTGTTAGTTCCTCCTCCTTAATGTTAATTTGTACTTTTTGGTATTTACTTATTTGTCTGTGTATTGTTAGTTCCCTTCTGGGAAACTGTAAGCTCCTTGAGGGTTGGTACTGTTCCAGTTTTGTCTTTTTAAACACACTATGAAGCAGAACTTCTGGGCACATAGTAGGTCCTCAAGCAATGCTTGTGAAATTGAATTGATTCTTACAAATTTTTTTTTATAATTTATTTTATCTTTAGTTTACAACATTGAGTTCCACAAGCTTTTATGGAAGCTTTTCCTCCCCTCCCCTCTCTCCAAGATGATGTGCAAATTGATATAGGTTCTACATATACATTCAATTAAATATATTTTCACATTAGTCATGTTGCAAAGAAGAATTATAACCAATGGAATGAACTATGAGAGAGAGGAGAAACAAAACAAAACAAAAGAGAGAGAGCAAATAATATGCTTTGATCTGCATTCAGACTCTAATTCTTTCTCTAGATGTGGATATCATTTTCCATCATGAGCCTTTTGTAGTTGTCTTAGAACCTTGCATTGTTGAGAGAAGCCAAGTCTATAAAAGTCATGGCACAATGTGGCTGTAACTGTACAATGTTTTTTTTGGTTCTGCTCCCCTCATTCAACATCAGTTCATATAAGTCTTTCCAGGTCTTTCTGAAGTCCACCTGCTCATCATTTCTTATAAAAAATAGAAATCATTTCTTATAAGAAATATAAATATAGTGCTATAGCACAATAGTATTCCATTACATTCATATACTACAACTTTCTCAGTCATTACCCAATTGATGGGCATCCCCTCAATTTCCAGTTGTTGCCACCACAAAAAGAGCTGCTATAAATATTTTTGTTACATGTGGGTCCTATACAGCCCTAGAAGTGGTATTTCTGGGTTCAAGGGTATGCACATTTTTTTTTTTAGCAATTGGGGTTAAGTAACTTGCTCAAGGTTACATGGCCAGTTATTTCTGGGTGTGGTGCTAAGTATCTGAGCCCAGATTCGATCCCAGGTCATCCCAACTCTGGGGCCCCATGCTCTTACTCACTGAGCCACCTGGCCGCCCCAAAGGGTATGCACATTTTTGTAGCTCTTTGGGCATAGTTCTAAATTGTTCTCCAGAATGGTTGGATCAGTTCACAACTCTACTGTTAGTGTTCCAATTTTTCCACATCTTCTCCAGCATTTATAATTTTCCTGTTTTGTCATGTTAGTCAATCTGACAGGAGTAATGTGGTACCTCAGAGTTGTTTTGATTTGCATTTCTCTAATCAATAGTGATTTAGAACATTTTTTTTTCATATGACTATAGTTAGCTTTAATTTCTTCCTCTGAAAACTACCTGTTCATATCCTTTGACCGTTTATCAATTGGACAGTGACTAGTATTCTTATTAATTTGACTCAGTTTTCTTGCTGTGTGTTTGTCCTTCATTTTTAAAGAGGATGATGGCATCAGGGAAATGATGACATGACTTGCTTGACTTTGATTTAAGTGAGGGAGGGCTGTGCAAGGTCACCAGTTTCATTTTCTCCTCCAGAGCCATCTGGATCCAGTGACCTGATATTCATCAGGACAACTGGTGATGACTCAGGGTGCAGTGGGAGACCCTGGCCCTTTTAAGCTAAGGTCTTTTCACATACTCACTTAGAATGAGGTAACATCCATTCAGTGAATAGGCCTCTTTAAGAAGTGAGCACAGGGATGGCCCCTTTAATTAGAAAAAAACAATCAAGATGGGAGGGGAAGGACTGGGTTGCTGTTCAAAGAGAAAGTTACCATTGACATTGACTCTAAGCCAGGAGGGCTTAGAAGTGGAGATTGGATAGGGACCTATTGTGGTCCAATCTAGGAGCTTCAGAGTGAACTAGAAATGAGGCCATTACTGGTTGTAATAATTCTTTCCCAGTTTTGTTTTCCTTCTAATCTTGATTGCATTGGCTTTGTTTGTACAAAAACTTTTCAATTTAATGTAATCAAAATGATCTATTTTGCATTTCAATAATGGTCTCTATCTCTTGTTTGGTCATAAATTCTTCCATTCTCCATAAATCTGAGAGGTAAAGTATTCCTTGCACTTCTAGTTTCCTTAGAGTATCAGCCTTTATATCTAAATCGTGTATCCATTTTGACTTTATTTTGGAATGCCATGTAAGCTACTGATCTATGCCCCGTTTCTGCCATACTATTTTCCAGTTTTCCCAGCAGTTTTTGTCAAATAGTGAGTTCTTATCCAATTCTTTTTTTTTAAACCCTTCTAAGTACAGTGTAGTATGAAGATCGGAGAAGTAGCCCCCAGAAGACGTCAGAGTTTTGAGTTGCGTCAAAGAAATTTGAGCACTTTCGCCTTACCATTACCCAGTGAAACTAGAGCGTGAAAAGTCCCACCCAATCCATTAACCCCACCTCAACCGAACTACAACACCCAGAAGCCTTTGTTTCCCAGTGCATACGCACTTCCTCCCATCATCCTCAGCCGCAGGGAAGGAGCGAGCTGGAGAGAAGTAGAGCTCTCGAGGCCGACACGACCTGTCTAGGAGCCGCAGCAGCGGAAGGCCGCCACTGCGGCTGGCGCCGTGAGAGGAAACTCCGGCCAGGTCCCCAGCGGCTTTCTTTTTCTCCCCACCCGCCGCATCCAACCATGTCAGCCCAGGCGCAGATGCGGGCCCTGCTGGATCAGCTCATGGGCACGGCCCGGGACGGTGAGTAGGGAGCGGCCGAGGAGCCTGCGGCTGGGAATGGCGGGCGGTGATCGGAGGTGGGGGGGGGGTGCTGGAGGGAGGTGGCGGGGCCCGGGCGGCCCGAAGTGAGGTGGGGGGCGGCGGGAAGGCGGCCTGCTCGGCCCTGCGCGTGCGCCCCAGGTGACCCGGGCTCCCTCTCTTGTCTCCCTCGCCCTCCCGGGCCTTTTGTGCAGCCGCCTCTGGCCTCCCGGCGTCGTCTGGCCTAGCTCAGAGGCCCAGGCCCTGGGCCCCTTTGTCTCCCGCCCGGATTCTGCCTCCTGGAGGCCGATGTCGCTGTTGCTTGGGCGTCTTACTTACCGGATTCTCCCCCCCCATCCCCCAGCACGCATGCATACGCACTCCCTCCTGGGCCTGTGGAGGCCCAGCTTGGGCCTTTTTGTGGCTCACTCCCTTTCTTTCCACTCAGACAGAGGCCGCGGGGCGCTGGCTACCTCCACGCACATCCTTCCTCTGGAGGCTCTGGCGTTTCTTTTTGCCCTCCTGAAATTTGAATCCTTCCGTGGTTTCTTCTGGCCCCCCCACCTGAGCGAAACTTAAAAGGGTGTCCATAGTTGCCGGCTCAGAGTAACTGATTTGTATCTGTATTTGGTGGTTTACAAACCCCCCCTCTACGCTAACCAGCAGATCCTGTCCGCTTTTGACCGTCTTTTCTTTGCCCCAGGGCCGACTTTTACTTCCTCCTCTCCTGCACACATACCTTTGCTTGTTGGCCTAGAAACAGCCACCTTACAAGAAAATAGGAAATTTAGTAAAGGGCCTGAGTTTCTTGATCACAGTATGTTTTCCAAGCCATGTGGCGATGTTTTTTCTGGGCTTCCTGTGGGAAGAAGTACTATCAGAGAGGGAGCCTAATATACAGATAATATATCTAAGTGCCATTTTTATTCTATTTCACTGCAAGAGAAATTGTAAGGTCGGCTTTTCTAATATGGGGGTTTGTGCAAAGTGACGTTATCACCACCTTAAGCCTTCACATGAGAAACCCAGTGTTTAGTCAACTCCTTACAGACATAGGTAGGTTTGTACTTATAGATAGGAAAGCGAAATTCTAATTGTCTCAGGAAAAAAGGCTGCAAAACAAACAAACAAAAAAACCAAAACAAAACTATATTCCAGTTGTGGTTTGTGTTTCTTTTCTGCCGAAATAATGAAGTTGTAAATTCACACTGGCACATTTTCAGGGCTGTGCAGATTCTTTGCACTTTATTTCATAGATGAATAAGTGCTTTTTAGCTTTCTTTGTATATTGAGTTGCTTTTGAATTGCTTCCCATATTTTTATTTCATACAAACTGAACAATTGTGGCCCCTCTATTTTATTTATAAAGGTTCAGTGTATCTTTGCCTGCCTACATCAATCTGCAAGGGAGTTGCAGAAAAGCCTCATGTTCATCGAGCCGTGAGTCACAACCAATTTTTAAAGCTGTTATAACAAAAAAGTGTTTGCTTTTTTCACAAGTAACTTTAAAAGTGTAGTTTAGAAAGAAAACATTTTCAATAAAAAAGACACTACATTAATCCTGGATGCTTGCAAATCCTAAAATATAGTCCTACTTTAGTATTACACAGATCTGTGTCATATACACAGATTAGCTTTAAAATTGTCACATTCCATTGCCACTTTGCCTTTACTTTTATGTATCATTCCCCTGACTTCCTTACTGCAGGTGTGGGCAAGAAAACTTTTCCTTTAAAACTTTTCAACAGCGGGCATAAAATTCTGCAGCTGAGGTCTTGAAGAATGCAGATGGGTACAGTATGTGTTGGAGCTCGCAGTGTGTATTGACTAACCTAGTTTCTTTCTGCCTTTCTCATATTGTCTTGTTAAAAGTGACTCCCAAATGCCAAAATATTTTTAAGGGTGGGAAAAAGGGAACCAGGGAGATGCCCAGATGATAGGGTTCTACAATGACATTTGAATACTGGACTCTGGACAAAAAAAACACTGCCTACTCAGTTGTCCACATCAAGAAAATAGATGAATAAGTACCTGTTGCTGGTGGAAATTTGGAGGTGTAAGTGTCATATTCTTTGATTCATGGCCCACTGAGAAACATGAATTTTGGTATCTCCATCCCTATCTGCTCTCCTTGAGTAGGGTCCAGGTAAACTTTTGATAATTGTTAAGCCTTTTAATTGTGGCCTTTTGTCTATTTTACGTAATGGGCATATCTGACATCATTTGGTAAGATCCCATACTCTTGTCATGATGTACTTAAACCTATAAATACATCAGTAGTCCAGTTTCCAATTATGTTTCTAGACCCTGTTTTTCAATGAATTTGATGGGGAGTACACAAAATTGATAGTCGGCAAATCCAGGTGAATTGTTGCAGCAGATGTCCATGCATGGTTAATATGATAATACTGTCTTATTTAAAACCAAACATGAATTTCAGGAGACGAAACCAGACAGAGGGTGAAGTTTACAGATGATCGTGTCTGCAAGAGCCATCTCCTGGACTGCTGTCCTCATGACATTCTGGCTGGAACGGTACGTGCTCTTTCATAGTACAATAAAGTAAAGAAAGAATTGTTGCTGTCTTAGGGAAGCTGTTCAGCTGGTGCTTTATTTTACATAGCCTACTAGAAATTTCCTGATGCCCTTCAAATTACTTAATATTAAGAAATAAAATGTCTTTGGGTATAATAGAACTATTATGTTTTATTACTATAAAATTATTTACATAAAATTATTAGACTTCAGAAAGCCAGTCACACTGAGTACTAAGAAAATACTGTTATTTCCTGAAATAACCATATATAGATTTGTATATTAATTGCTCCTATTTAGATAAGCAGATTGATCTGATTCTAGACCCTCTGCCCTTATGAATCACACTCTTCAGTGTTGCTAATAGTCTAGATTCATGGTCTTTTTTTAAACTAATAGGTGTTATTTCCTAAGGTTTTTTTTTAAGAACTTTTAAATCAATTAGTGTCTGGTTTACTATTTGTAAATTTATATAATGTTATTATTTTTAGAAAAGCAGTATGTGAAAGTCAATAAATGTAGATTTTTCTCCCATTTTACATTTTATTTTTCTTTCATTTATTTTTGGAGGCAATCAGGGTTAAGTGATTTGCCCAGTGTCACATGGATCTAGTGATTGTCTGAGATGGGATTTGAACCCAGGTTCTTCTGACTCCAGGGCCAATCTGCTATCCATTGTACCACCCTAGTTGCCCCCCATTTTATTTTGCTTTTAACTTTCTCCACTAATGTCTGACTCTCATGTCTCCTGTGAAGTTGATCCAAGTTTTTTTGGAGATTGTCAGTGGGAGGCAATCTTTGGTAGGCCTTACCAGAAAGACTGAGTATGAGTCTAGGAGTTACCTGTAAGTCTTTAGGCCCAGGACCAATCTGCTTGGCTAATAGAAGAGATTCTTGTCATTAGTTAACTATCAGGTATTGAATTTTTTCAGCCACAGAAACTTAAGGAAGCTAAGGTTTTATCAGAGAGGTGGATTAAAAGTCATGTTGGTTGAGACTGTTAGATGTGTTGGGGTCAGTTCATACTGGCTCTTCAGAGCTAATTGTTAAATTTTCCATGTGAATATTTATATCTTATAAATTGGCAACTGCTACAAATCTGGGCTTACTTGATTGATTTGCTAATTGTCTAGACTTAAAAATATGTGAAAATGCTAATGATGTCAATTAATATATTCTGCTTACCTTATTTTTTGAAAGCTGGTTGTAAACATTTACTAACATACTCCTGGGAAGTATCTTCAAGATATTGAAATAAATACAGATTTAAAGTGGAAAGAGAAACAGCAGACCTGTGCCACTTTTGTTTAATACACATTTCTGAGATCAGATAGGATTAAAAAGTCTGAAAGGCACAACTTTGCCTGTAGTGATGAACACAAATGTAGCATGTAAATTCCTTGAGAGTAGGAAGTTTTTCATTTTCCTGCTTATATTCCTACTAACACAAGGCCTTGCACATACTAGTGGATTCCAGAAATTTTGTGGTTTCCTTAGTTGTTGTGTTCCTTCCATGAGCAATTTTGAGGACTGTATAGCATATTCACTAAAGGGCTCATTTTAGCATTGGGCATGAACCTAGATTTTTAAAGGCTCTGCCAGTGGAGTGGAAGCTCTGGCATAGCCTCCATAGCTAGAAAAGATTTTGGCCTATACAATACTATTATTTTATTATAAACTTTCTCTTATATTTTTCCATGTGTGCTATAGTACTTAATATAGCATGCTGAGAAATGCCGATTGAATATTAATGGGTGGCTTGTATGTCTTTCATCTAAGAGAACCATCTCAATGGACTGCTGTTCCCTGCTTTCAAACCAGGAAAGACCAACAAGATTGAGAAAGGTTTATCACCAGGTTGTCTCTAGGGCCATACATTTTTAAGCCTCAGTAATTCCTGAAGACCACTTATTAAGGCGTAGAAGAGTTCCCATCTGTGTTGGAGGACAACAAAACTACAGATCCTTAAAAAGTACTGAAGGATGATGTGCATGTTTTAAGATAGAATTTTCTCTGTGATGAATAATTACTTTGTCTATTATTACCTTGAAGAAAGAGGCAGGAAAAGAGCACTGTCAGTTTCATCTTTGGTATTACAAAAGCTGGCAACTTGACTACCATACCTAAACTGCAGTTTGACAAGGTACTTGATAATGCTATAGCTATTTATATACCAGACCTTTGTCCTCAATAGTAATCATCATTTTCTCCATTCTAAAACATTCAGATTTGGAAAGCAGTAGTGGGAATGATCCTGCATTATATCCTGGAGTTGTGCGTGAAAGGGAGCCATTTCATCCTTGTTTTGAGTAACTGTTGAAATCTCATATTCTTGGGGTGGCTAGGTGCCGCAGTGAATAAAGTACTGGCCCTGGAGTCAGGAGGACCTGAGTTCAAATTCAGCCTCAGACACTAAAAAACAAAACAAAAAAACCCTAGCCCGGTGACCTTGGGCAAGTCACTTAACCCCAATTGCCCTACATTCCCCCCTCCAAAAAGAAAAAAATAAAGAGTTTAAGTACAGTGGTTGGTGGGTAATGGTGTTAAAAAATATCTCTAGTCTTTTTGATCACTGAGTGTGACATTTTTTCAGTCATAGAATATGTATCTATTGTGAGATTAATATTTAAGTACCCACTTGAAGTAATGTTGTATTAAATGCTACCGTATTTCCCCGATAATAAGACACTGTCTTATTAATTTTTTTGGACAGAAAAACATCAGAGGGCTTATTTTCAGGGGAGGGCTTATTTTAATGAACATTGACAGCAATTTTAATAAACAGGTAAATGTGAACAAAAAAATGTACCTTTATTCAATAAGCAAATCACTGGGGAAGAACAGGATGACGTGCTCACTGCTGCAGCTCTGGTTGGATGCAGCTCGGAGCGCGGCGTGCGTTTCATGGGGGGGGGGCGGTGCATACAGAAGGTACCGTAATGTAACGTGTAGCGCAGGGGATCACCTTCACTACAGTAGCAATCTCAATAGGGCTTATTTTCGGGGGAGGGCTTATTATCCGGGAAACATGGTATATAGAAATCAAACACCTAGTTATCTTTAAATAGTTCTAGTGGTGAGATGTGTAGCCCACTTAAAAAATATAAGAAAAAGTTCATAGTAAGGTAATATCTAGTATTGTTTAGGAGAAAGTGTGATCTTGGGTCCTACCTCTCCTGTTTATTAGTGCTATGATCTTGAGCAGGTCATTTCCCCATTCTGGGTTTGGTTTCCTCTAAGATCCAGGTTAAAAACTAGGGTTCCTGAACTTAAAAAAAAAAAATTTAATATTTTTATAACTATTTCAATATTTTCTCATCATAAGTAATTTGTGCATTTAAAAACATTATTCTGAGAAGTGGTTCATAGGCTTTGCCAGACTGCCAGAGGGGTATCTATGACCTAAAAAAGGTTAAGAACTCTGAAATCTCTTATAGGTCCAGCATTTTTCAGTGCTTAGGTGTCTACTGTAGGCTTCTAGTTTTCATCTGATGTTTTTGATAATCATCCTTTTGATGCTGTGTCTCTAACTGGGGAATAAAACCCTGACAGAATTCTCTAATGCACAGAGATGGTGGGGTAGAACAGAAATGGAGACTTCTCTTCATTTCTTAAGGAAATGAAATTGGGTATGGAATTAAGAATTGAGCTAGTGGCAAGTTTTGAAGGGAAATTTAGTAGAGGTAAGTGACTGAAAGACTCTTTCAATATAGTTGTTTCAGTAGTTTCAGGGTAGACACAAGGGAGTGGGATGGTGAGCAAAGCTGTGTCATATTAAGAACTTGATTAAACTTGATTTTATAACTAGTTAGTGTTGGGAGTCAAAAGACGACTTCTGGTCATTGATCTGCTACTAGTTAGTGGCATTATCTTGGGCAAGTCAGGGACTATCAAGGACTATTTCCTTTAAAGTAGTGTTAATCTTTCTGAAGGTGTGGTTGTGAGCAAAGTGCTTTAGAAAAAGGAGCTATTATTATGATTTTAATAGCACTTACGAATTCAGTGACAAAAATAGTGTTCTAGGTAAGAGTGCTTTTAGTTACAGTAGCGTTAGGTCGATTAGTTTATCTAGTTTTCTCAACTAACAACAACAGATAATGTTGCAAAAGGAAAAAGTAGAAGCAAAAGTATCAAATAACTACCACTCTTGGTGGAGTTGAAGTATTTTTCAAATCCCTCAACCAATTGAGTAAGATTTATTATCTCAAAGGTTTCTTGGAATGGTTGCCATTTGAGTTTCCTGGTATGGAGTTTGTGTAGCTGCTGTTTTGAAATTTTTAATTCCCTAATTTCAATGCTTACTCCTTTTGTCAGTTTTCATTGCTTATTTCTTGGCAAGCAACAATGCTTGTTACTCATTTTTAAAAAGCAGTATTTACTTCTGACTAGTATAACTAAATTGCTTTTCACTTATATTTACTTAATTTAGTTTTCACATCTGAAATAAAGGGGAAGTTGTCAGCTTGGGAGAGGCCAGACTTGGCTCCAACTTAATGGAATTCCCTGAACTATTGTCTTGCATTTGAATTTCCCTTATCCTCTTCATTTCCCCTAGAATACAGTAGTTTTATGTGATGGAAATGGTGCTTGATATGGTTCATTGTTTTCTGTGATTAAGAATTTGATGTTTATGTATAGGAGTAATTTTAATTTAGATATGTTAGAATTGTCATTGATATACTGGGTCATGGGACATTGTTGGAGAACTTAGTACTTGCCTTTTGTGATGCTGTTAGCAAAGATTTGGAATGTACTTTAAACAGCTTTAGTTTTCCTATAATAGTGTCCTAAAAGCTCACATTTCTGTGACACTTTAAAATTTACAAAGCACTTTTCTCACTACAACCATGAGAGGGAGGTGTAGTGCCTGTGTTCCCCCTTTTTTTTGTAGATAAGCAAATTGAAATATCTGAGAGGTGAAATTAGTTGCCTGTTCACTTGAGCTAGGCCTTGACTCCAGGTCTGATACCATGTTTTATGTTCCTTGCACTCTACCAAGTTGAATCTTGAAAGGAGGGATAAGGTGGAGGGGGGGGGGAGTACTGATTATCTATAGTTTTATTGGTCATCCTCCAAATGATTTATGTTTTCTGCTTATATGACAGCTTGGATTAATGAGTTCCCTGTTAATACTATCTTTGTTATTTTCTGTAAAGAATTACTTCCTTTTTTATTTGTCCTACAACCACTCATCTCAGTTCTGAGTGTTTCCCTTCCTAGGTTTCATTATACCAAGGCTAGTTCAAAACAATTAACATTTGTTGAATTACTGCTGTTTGTAAAGCCCTGTATGATTTTTGTATACTCCACTGTAAACATTCACTTTATGATTTTTATAGACTTCATAGTAATAGCTTTAATAAATGCCTTCTAAAGCAGGAATTTTTAATTTGGTGGCTACTCCATTTAGGGGTCCATGTATAAATTTCATCTGTCACTTAAATTTTTAAAAAGTAAAAAAAAATTTTAAAAATAATCTTTTATATTTCGATAGTTTAAAATAATATTGTGCTGTTTTGATAGATAATACTTAGTATTTAAATATAATTGCTTCCCTTTGGTCTTACATTTTTATTCATTTAAAAACATTCTGAGAAGAGGTCCCTAAGCTTCACCAGACTGCCAAAGGAATCCATGACAAAAAAGTTTAGGAATTGTTGCTAAAGGCTTGCCTGTCGGAAGGAAGGAGGGAAGACAAATAGCTGAATGAATTTGAGTTTGCAGAAATTCTGGGTATCACTCATAGATAAGATTTAGGCCCAAAATACAAGATAGTATGAAAACCATCTCTTTTATAATAATAATAATAAATAGCATATTAATTATATGAATGTAGAATATTTTTGTCCTTAGAGAAGGCTGTACATAATCTTCATTTCAAGTATAAGTGTGCAGTTCTCTTAAGTAGTATTGATTGGAGAGAATTACTTGAAGACTTATTGGCAGTTATAAGCATTATGAAAGTGGATCCCACTGAAGGAGACATCCCTAAAATCTGTTTATATACTTTGTGCACTGCTCTTCTTATTTAGGGGATAGTGGATGGTGGAAAAGGCTTTGAAGCAGGAGTTCTTGCCCTGGGGTCCATAGACCCTGCAAGAAGCAGGGCAGAGGATTATGAACTTGGCTTGGGGAAAAATTGTTTTTATTTTCACTGATATGTGACTGAAACTTACTATTTCCATTGATTATGAATGTAGGCAACAAACTTTAGCAGTGTTAGACTTCATCAAATGGCGGGGGTGGCAGGCAGCAGTGGGTTTTTGGTTGAGTCAGTGGTACAATTAAGAAGTCTTGCTCTAAGGAGATTAGGTAAGGCAGGTGATTTGGATACCAGGAATAGACTATATCGCATCAAGTCAAGAGCTTCAGGGCCACAGGTAATGGAACTATGTGTTGGGTCAATATTCTAGTCCCTGAGAGGACTAAGGAGAAAGCAAAATGGCACCCTTATCCTCCTAAGAAGTGGGATATAGTATGAAGCAAAGTATCAAGGCAGGTACTCACTCTGCACAGGGCAATGAGATAAGAATTCAGTTATTGAGGCTGAAGTACAAAGAAGGAAGTTGGGTCATTATAGGCAGTTTAAAAGCCCAGTTGTTAGAGGTTTGGTACAAGTTTAGAGCATGACCGAGGTATATTGGGTCAGGACTAAGGAAACTCAACTTTGTTCTCTGCTCTCTTACTGCTTTGCTATGTTATATTAGATAAAAGATTTAACAAAAACTCTGATGAATTTTCTCTGATAAAAATGAGGGAGTTGGATTATATGATGTCTAAAGTTTCTTTCAGTATTTACAGTAAGAATGGCTAAAACCAGATTTAGAAAATGTTTTTTGAACTTAAATGTGCTTTGGGGAAATTTTCTTGAATTTCCATGTTTTGTCTTTTTGTGTTTCATGATTGAAATGTAGTCTGATCAATCTGTGGTTTGTTCCTTTACGTATATTAGATTATTTCTTTTGAAAATTTTTTTTTGTTTTTAAAGTTTTCAAGTTTTACTTGAGCTGAAATAGGCCACACTGTGATCTCTTAAGAATGAAAATTCTTGGAGTTCATCTTAAGTAATTGACTATCAGTTATTATACATGGTAGCTCTTTTAAAATGGACTACTGAGTAGACTTTTAAGTGTCTAAAAATCCTCTAACTTCTTTTATTTTAACTAATGACTTTGGTTACTTAGAAAAAAACCAGGAAGAATTGTTAGGTGGGGCAAAAATTGTCTTTTGTGTGTACGTTCCTCTTAAAATCTACTTTTGTAATAAGAAACTTGAATCAAGTTAAGAAATTGTAATTTTTAATGTTGCATAAATAGTGTCAGAAAAACTTAGGGCGAGAATAACCAGGTTTATTTCTATATTTAAAATTCAGTTTAGGAAAAATTAATGTTATTTTCAAAAGATCATCCCTAGAAATTGGCCGTGTGTGTGTGAGCTTAAATAACTTTTTCTTACTTTTCAGAGTGCAACTAATTTATTCACAGTGAATGTATTTGGACCACATTACTGACCCTGTCCTTATACTGTGGGACATACAAGTTGAACTCCTCAACTCTTATGACATATTTCTTCACTTTACCTCAACCACATGCAGAGATGGTCACAGTCTGAAATTCCTTTATGTGAGCCTAACCTGTCATTCCGCCTGTCCTTCCTTGTACCTCACTTCTTTAAATTTACTCATTCCTCACTTCTTCCTCATTGTGACCTCCATTCACTCTGCTCCTCAGTACTCCTTAGGCTATTGGCCCTGCTTGGCCTTCACTTTCCTTTTCAGTCTGAGCTCTAGAGTCAGCCACTTGAGTATGTGGTCTTGCTCTAGTGTCTGACTATCCGTCTCCCCCCCACCCCATTTTTGTCATTGTCAGTCATGTCTTACCAAACTCTAACCCTAGAAAACTCCCACCATCTGCTTCCTCTGTTCCTGCCCACATGCTACCAAACAGAGCTGGAGGAAGTCATGCTGGGGCCTCTAGACTGGGCCTCGTGGCAGCAGAGTAGTCACAGTGGCTTTTCAAATTTCTCTCCCCAGGTCTTCTATACTACTGTTCCTCCTTCCTTCCTCTCAACTGATTATCTCAGCTCATGCATTACTGAAAAATATAGGCCATTTGCAGTGAGCTCCATGTTTTTTCCTTCTGTACAACTAATGATTCTTTATATCATTCTTTGTTCTTTAGTCTCTGAAGAGGTGGCCCTTCTCACCAAGGTCACCCCCTCTCTTCATGTGCCCTTGATTCCATTCCTTCCTGTCACTTCTGGAAAATTGCCCCAACGATTATATCCTTACTCATTCTTCAGTCTCTCCCTGTCTACTGGTTCTTTCCCTTCCCTGCTGCTTATAGCTCACCTCAGTTCTTAAAAAACCTTCACTAGACCCTACCATCTCCTCAAAGCTATTTTTCTGTCTTTCCTCTTTTAGACATTCAAATTCCTAGAAAAAGCACTCTACCCTGTCTACTTTCCTCTCATTTACTTTGAAACCCTTTATAGTCTAGCTTCTGATATCATTTACGTGACCCCCAACAGTACAGTTGTCAGATCCAATAACCATATTTCAATCATCATCCTTTTTGATCTGCCTGTAGGACAACAGCCAGGTAGTACAGTGAATAGAACAGTGGCACAAGGAGTCAGGAGTTCAAATTCAGCCTCAGACACTTATTGTCTTACCCTGGGTAAATCATTTAACCTTGGTTCTTCAGTTTCCTCATCTGTCAAATGGGTAATGATAGCACCTGGGTAAAATGAGATGATATTTGTAAGTACTTTGCAAACCTTGAAGTACTGTGGAAATGCTAGCTACCGTGTTTCCCCGATAATGAGACACTGTCTTATTAATTTTTTTGGAAAGAAAAACACCAGAGGCCTTATTTTCAGGGGAGGGCTTATGTTGTCCTGCCTCAGCTCTCCTCCTCCTCCGAACTGCTCTCAATGGTGCCAGCAAGCAAATCACTGGGGAAGAACAGGATGACGCGCTCACTGCTGCAGTTTCATGGGGGGTGGGGACGGTGCATACAGAGGGTACCATAATGTAGTGTGTAGCGCAGGGGATCACCTTCACTACAGTAGCAATCTCAATAGGGCTTATTTTAGAGGAATCTTACACAGTAAGGGGAGGGCTTATTTTCGGGATAGGTCTTATTATCGGGGAAACACGGTATTATTATTTGATACTTGGCCACACTCAGCCTGAGTGTTTTATCCTCTTGGTGTCTTCCAAGACTGTCCTGCTTCTCTTTCTACTTGTCTGCTCTTTCTCAATCTTTGTTTTCCATCTGGTACCCCCTAACAGTTGGTGTACTTCAAGGCTCTTCCCTGAGCTCTTTATATATTCTCTCTGTGACCTTGTCAGTTCTCATGGGTCTAATTGTCATCTCTCTGCAGGTGATTCTCAGACTTATATCCAGCCCCTAGCCTCTCTTCTCTGCTTCAGTCCTGCATCACCTAAGGGACATTTCAAAGTGGATGTCTTATAGGCATCTCAGATTCAGCATGTCCAAAATAGAACTTATCTTTATCCTCAAACCACTCTTTTTGATATGATTTCCTTGAACTTGACTTCCTTGATTGACTCCCTTTTTTTTTGGAGGGGGAAGGCAGGGCAGTTGGGGTTAAGTGACTTGCTGAAGGTCACACGGCTAGTTAAGCATCAAGTGTCTTGAGACCAGATTTGAACTCAGGTCCTCCTGACTCCAGGGCTGGTGCTGTATTCACTGCACTTAGCTTACTCCTTATCTACATTCCAGTCAGTTGCCAAATCTTGTTGCTTCTCTCTCTACATTTCTCATCTCTCCCACAGCCCCCACAATAGGCCCTTGAACTGTTGCTATTGCTTTCTAGTTGGTCTCCCTGTCTAAAGTTCTCTCATGTGGCTGTCAGAGTTATTTTCTTAAAGCTTAGTCAGCCCATGTCATTTCCCTGCTCAAACTCTAGCTGCTCCCTAATACCTTTTAGGATCAAATATAAACTCTCTTTGGCATTTAAAATCCTTTACAAATCTGGCCTGCCGCCTATTCCTCCAGCCCATATACCTTATTTTTCTTCACATCCTCTGTGGTATAGTCAAATTGTCCCTCTTATCATATCTTCCTACTGATTATCCACCAAGGTTGAAATACTCCCTTTTTTTAAAGGTTCTTTATTTCCTTCAAAGCACAGTACAAGCACCCTCCACAAGAAACCCTTCCTGATCCTCTTTCCCCTCTCCACAAGCTGCTAGTGCCTTTCTCTCAAATTATTTTGTATATATATCTATATGTTGCCTTTGTGGATGTAAGCATCTGTAGCCAAGGACTGTTTTGTATTGGTTTATGTCCACAGTTCCTAAATATTTTGTCTTGATTAATTGACTGACCTTACTCTCTCCTTTTTGACATGAACACATAGAATAATCCAAATGGGGCTTGGTATTACTGAGATTTTTGTGCAAGATTTGGAGAAGAAAGAGTCCCTGGCAGGCCCATTTAATATTCTCTTGAAGCTTTACCTGCTTAATTTTCAAGCTGACTGGAATATTATTCTTTTTCCCTCTCACTTGGTGCTGTCTTGTTCTGCTATACACACATCACTCCCAAGATTCTGCAGAAATCAAGAGTACCCTGCTAATCTTGAAAACACTGAAACTATTGCCTGCAGTGAATAATCTTGGTTCTAGAGAACAGAGGAAGAATGCACGACTCTCCTCTTGCTACAAAGGGGAGAGGGGATTGTGAGTGCACAGACTTGAATATACTGTCAGATATGGTTGCTTTGTCAATCAGTGTTGCTCAACTGTTCTCTTTTTTTCAAGGGGAGGGAGCTAGATCATCATCAGGAGATATGTTTTCTTTTTTGAAGGGGCTTTGATTTTTTTTTTCCCTTTTGGAGGGCAATTGGGGTTAAGTAACTTGCCCAAGGTTTACACGGCTAGTTTTTTTGTGTGGGTGTTAAGTGTCTGAGGCCAGAACCGAACTCAGGTCCTCCTGACTCCAGGCTGGCGCTTTACTCACTGCCCCCCCCCCCCCTTTTTTTTTTAAGCAATTGGGGTTAAGTAACTTGCTCAAGGTTACACGGATCCCAGGTCATCCCCACACTGGGGCCAGTGCTCTTACTTACTTCGCCACCTGGCCGCCCCGGGGCTTTGATTTTTTAATGGCAAAAGAAAAGGGGAAAAAAAACCTCTCTTTAAAGTAGTGAACCCAGAAGCAAATATCATAGAGGGAGACTGTAAACAGTCCTGGAGCTAATAATAACTGATAATTTATGTATTTTAAAGTTTGTAATTTGCATACTTTCTTTCATTTAACCTCACAGTAACCTTATAGAATTAGTATGACCGATTATCTTCCTTTCTACACAAGAGGAAACTGAAGCTTTGAAAGACTTAAGTGACTTACCTGTGACTGAACAATTAATTAAGTTAGAGATGGAACTTAAACCAACTTTTCCTGGATAGTGTAGCACTGCTGCCTCTTTAGCTGGGATTGAATCTCAACTCTGTCACTTACTATCTGTGTGACTTTTGGCAAACTGGAATAGGTGACCTTTGAGTTGTTCTGAGACCTCTGAGAGCTGAGACGTTCTTAGTTCATGATTTTACAGTTATTGGAAGCGATAAGGCAATTTCTCCAATTAGCCCTTCAAACAGTAGTAGCAAGAACTCTGGGGTTCAGAGACTAGAAGTATAGATAATACAGTATGTGGGAATGAGAAGTTGGCTTTTTTGACATCTTTACTGTTTCTCTAGGTCATTTGTTGAAACTAGTTGCCTAGTTTCCTAGAAGTCCAGAGATCAGAGCCTAGGTGCTCAAACTTGGGTAACTGATAGCTAGTGTAGGAGGTTTGGGGAGCATCAGGATTATAGGGAAGGAATTTTGACCACAACAGCTCCAGCCATTTCCTCATAAGAGTCATAGCTTGCACATGCCACCTAGCTTCTAATTTCTCTTTCAGTACTACTCCAAACCTTCAGTGTTTCCAAAGGCATGTTGTATCGTGTTATTATCGTCTTCAGTTGTCAAAATAACCCTGCAAGGTAGGAAGCGGTGGGGGGGTCGTCTTTGGTGTGTTTTTCTCTGTAGGACTGCTGTATAGATAAGTAATATGCTCAAACTTATTTTTGACATTGTGTGATATAGTAGAAGAAATGGAATTTGGAGGCAAGACACTTGAGTTCAAATCCTGCTTCAGACACATACTTGTTATGTGACAAGCAAGTCAGTTAATCTCTGAAAGCCTCAGTTTAATTATCTTTAAAATAGGGATTAAAAGATCTAAAGCTAGAAGGGGCCTTAACACCATCTAGTCCAACCTCATTTTACAAATGAGGAAATGTGTGTATGTGGGGGGGAGGTTGTGACTGTTATTTATTTATCATCTTTCCTACCCTTCCTAATTTAAAAAAACAAAACTTTTGTAAATAGGCATAGTCGTGCAAAAGATTCTCTACATTGGCTGGGATTTGTGATTTGCCCATGGTTATACATCTAGTAAGCATCACCTGTACCAGGGCCTTCATAGGGTATGAGGAAAGCACTTTAATGTGTTACTAAAATGTCAGGAATTATTCATAAAGTCCTCAGAATTTCTGAGACCCAGTTTGATATAATTATTTGTAGTTCTTGTAGATGGAAAAACCTCATGTGAACCCAAATCCCCATGTACTATTTTTGCTTCTGCCTTTGCCTGACTACCTCTTCTTCCTTCTCTCTGTCTTTATAACTTGTGCATTTATCATCATCAGTAGTAATGGTTGCAATTAGGAAGCTCTAGGACTAATTTTGAATGTTGTTTTTGTTTACCTGTATGAAAACTTAGAAAGTTGATTGCACTTTGGTCATCCTGACTAGCCTTTTTTGTCTGCTTTGTAGACTTGTTCTGTTTGGCCTCACAGAATATGTAAGGCAGATTTTGATTAATCAGAAAAGAAAACTCAATATCAAGTTCTGTCTGAAAATGGAATGGGCTGTTTTAATCTATAGTGAGCTCCCCATCACTAGAAGTCTTCAGGCACAGACTAGATGACCACTTGGCAGGGATGTTGTAAAAGATTATAATTGAACTGAATATCTTCTAAGGACTTAAATCCTATGCAATCCTTTGGTTCCTCATTGCTTTCCCCTTTTATTGTATTACTTCCTACCATGTTAACTTTTTGAGATTAATGGGTCAAATGTGCTAGCCATTTGATAGAAGACAGAATGAATTTGTCGTGACAAATGGCAGAATAAAATTGCCAAGGTAAGCTAATAATGTTACAGTTTTCATTGTCATAATCCCTTACTATGATGGGGCTAACAGCAGTCTGGTCCTGGTTAGCTTTTAATATGAGGCTTTAAAACTTCATAAAGCCTGGAGTAAGAGAAACAAAGTTTAAGAGAAACAAAAAACTTTTCAGTAGTAACCTTTTAATTTTCTGAAGTCGGCCTTGGAGTTTGAAACAAGCCTTGATAAATCAAATGAATAATGAAATATGCCAGCCCTTCTTAGTTGTTTTCTACAGCAGGAAAGTTTCATGCATTAATATGTTGCTTTTTTTTCCCCCTACACAGCGCATGGACTTAGGAGAATGTACAAAAATTCATGACTTGGCCCTTCGAGCAGATTATGAGATAGCGAGTAAAGAGAGAGACCTGTTTTTTGAGCTGGACGTAAGTCTTATTTTGTATAAATTAATCCAACCCTATTTTGAGTACTTAAATTCCGAGCTGACATTTTTTTCTTTATAGCTTGTTGCTGAAGTTGCTCTCCTGGCGTTTTCTTTCCACATACATTCAGACATGCTGGAATGTAATGGACTGGAAATATTGGGATTTCCATAGATGGTATGGGAACTGGATGTTATGGAAAAAGTTATTAAGTTTTATATAGTTGAGGATTCATGTGAAAATTTTACATTTTTGCTATGTGTCTTCACATAGATTCATGCCATTTTCCATTCCTCCTCACATATATGAACAGGTAGAAAAATTGCTGTTGGGAAGGGACCAGGACAGAGGGAGAAGATCACATTTATAAGGCATGTAGAGAAGACCTGAGCTAATGTGAGAGCTTAATAAAAGATTCAGTTGGAGCCAGTGATCAAAAAATGGATTTCAAAGAGAAAACTGGAAAGAATTTTATATTACCTATTTGAAGACTTTAAAAAAAGTAGTTTTTGAGAGGGTAAGGAAGGGAGGGTTGAGACAGTTTTCACTGTCAGATTTATAGCTAAAATGGGTTTGATTTTTATATAAATCATTATTTAGGTAATGCTTAGTTGTGTTGACTAAAATCTGTTATATATTTCTTAGAAATACATAAGTTATTTTAACATTTTTAATCTGGTAATCAGACCAAAATATCAACACACTTCTTATAACTTGTGCAAAGGAGAATAAAGCCAGGAAGAAAAAAATTTCCCTAAAACCTGACACAAGTTGAAACCTGAAGATTTAAATGCATGAGAAATAGTTACAAGGTGCTTTGATTTAGGAATTGAGAACAATAGGTGATTCTGAAAAAAAGAGGACAATTGGAAATTACATCTTTTAAAATTATAAATCCAAATGAAGAATTTATAAAAAAAATTCTTAAGTTTGTATATTTAGAGCTGGAAAAGATCTTGGGATTTATCTCATACTTCACAGAATCATAGCTCTAGAGTTGGAATAGACGTCAGAACATCTAGTCCAACCCTCCTTCCCCCTTTCAGTTTACAGATGACAAACTGAGGCCCAGAACAGTTGAGGCACTTTATGAAATATAGCATTTCATAAGAACATAAGAAGAGTAGTAGTAAAATATTTTTACTCCCATGAAATTGAGGCATGTGCTTTCATAAGTGCATGTGTAACATTATGAGAAGTGAGGACTCATATAGTGCATACTTGTGAACTGAGGGGCACAAGCATTTTTCATTAACAAATTTCCCATTAACAAATTTTAACAAAAATTAACAAATTTTTGGACCATTTTCCAACCTCCCAGGCTTGTGTATTGGAGAAGTTGACTTCTTGATTCCTTACTTTTGAATATCTGATCATCCAAGTCTTTTTGATTTCTACTTCCACAACTTCTCTCATTTCTCTCCCTTTCTCTCAGTTCATATAGCCACCATCCTAGTTTAGACCCTCATTGCCTTTTCCATGAACTATTCCACTAACTTCCTGTGTGGTCTCCCTTATTACACCTATCTTCCACATAACTGCCAAACTAATTTTTTTTTTAAAGCAATTGGGGTTAAGTAACTTGCTCAAGGTTACATGGCCAGTTATTTCTGGGTGTGGTGCTTGGTATCTGAGCCCGGGATTAGATCTCCAGGTCATCCTGACACTGGAGCCGGTGCTCTTACTCACTGTGCTACCTGGCTGCCATCAAACTAATTTTTCTAAAGGACAGGTCTGATTGTATCTCTCAGAAATACTTTTAGTATAACATAAAAACTGACATTTAAAGCCCTTAACCTGACACCAACCAACCAATCTTTCTAGGCTTATACATTATTCTCCTTCATGAGCTGTGGTTCAGTCAAACTTTCTCTTGCTGTTCCTCAGACATTTAATCTCTCATGTCTGTATCTTTTAATAGGAGTATTATTCCTGCCTGGAATGTACTACTTGCTCACCTGAGTTTAGAATTCTTGCTTCCTTCACAACTGAGCTTAAGTACCACCTTTATATGATGCTTCTCCTTATATTCCTTCTGTCTCCTACTGCTAATTCCCTCTTTCTGTAAGCTACCTTGTATTTAATTTTTATTTATTCTGGTTATACTTCTATGTTTTCTCCTCTGATAGAATGTAAGCCTCTTGAGTACAGGGACTGTTTTTTTATCTTTCCATCCTCTGGTTCTAGAAGAGCTCTTGGTACATAGGTATTAAATAAATGCTTGTTGATTGATTTCATAGTGGGACATATAGTGGCACTGTCATTGCCCTGCTTCACTGGTCTTGAGTGCCTTGTAGTCTCTACCAGAACTGTAGTCTCTTCTATATTCAGTCTGTAATGGGTGTTGTTCTCTACTGATCACTTTTTACTGACTTGACTTGACTTGACAAAAGTATGAATTAAAATGGTATGATAAAGTAGAAAGAGTCCTGGATTCAGTCAGGAGACCTTGCTGGGATTGCAGTGTTAGAAATCTTAGAAGGAAGTGACCTTGCATTTATAATTTGATCTAGAAGGAAAGCAAAGCTACACAAATTGTGACATACACCCTAGAATCTTAACAAGAAGATAAAGGTTTCCAAGAGAATATATGGGGTCCTTTAACGTAAAATTTTACAGAGAAATTCGGCCTGGAGTAATGGGTAGTTGCCACGAAATTTTTTAATTATTTAAGACATAAAAGCAAAACAGTTCTGGCTAATAGAAAAGAGAAAATTGTCTAACTAGAGAAAGATGTGGATGCCCTCGGATTTACTAGCTTAGATTTTAAAAAGATAGGTACAGAATATAGAAGCAAGGACACATAATGATGTCTGAATACAAAAGCTCATAAAGGTGTACAAATAGCGTCAAGAATGGTGACAATTAATGAACTTAGTCTGGTGAGGAAAACTAAGGACAATAGTTAGTAGTTAGTAGCTGTTATAGGAAAAACAGGAAGATCACAAAAAGGATAGCACAATAATAACCAGCTCAGAGCAAATGTGACTATCATAGGGGTGAGTGGTGAGAATGCAAGGTTACTCATCTCATATTACTTTTGTTTTCTCTGCCAATGGGGTGATTTTTAGATTGCAAAGGACAGAACAATAATAGCTCAAGAGCCACGGTGAAGTTCAAATGTGGAAGCACATCTGACCCATATGAACTGTGTACAACCTAGGGTACTGAAAAGAACTGTCAGATAGGAATTCAGAGCCACTGTCTCTACCATGAAGAATGGGAGGGATCCTGCAGTAAAGGAGAAAGGAAAATGTCTCAATTTCTGTGTTAATATCTGGAAAAGGAAGTGGCAGTCCAGAGTCAACCTAACTTCATCAAGAGCAGGTCATGGCCTGGCTTTCTTCTATGACTGGGTCACTGCAATGGTAGACCAAGGGAATGGTGTAAAAAGAGCATGCTTCAAGTTTAGCAAAAACATTTGATAAGGTGTCATGCCATGTTTTTGTGGAAAAGACAAGTGGACCAGGTAAGACATGAAAAAATGTGGACTAGGTAAAATATGGTTGGGTAGATTGAGACCTGGTTGATCAAATATCCTTAATGGTTTGATGTTGGCTTGGAAAAAGATCTTTAATGGAATGACCAGTAGGGACCTGTGTTTAACCCTGCTGTTTTAAGATTTTTGTCAGTGATTTAGATAAGAGAATTGATTACCTGCTTATCAAATGTGTAGGTCATGTAACATGGGAAGTGATAATGTACTGCATGATAAAGTTCTGATTCAAAAAGATCCTAACAAGCTATTAGATCCAGTAAAATGAAATGTAATAGGAATTTATGTAGAGTCTTAAGCTTGGTTGGGTTAAAAAAATTAACTTTTTAAGATAAGAGGTTAATTTTAGAAGAAGAAACAACACTAAGACTAATATAAATGAAAAAATTATTTTACTATTAGTATTCTTGAGTAACTATAACAATGTGTTTAAAGATTCAGATGTTCTAATTATATAAAATACAGGTAATTTCTTTCCCTTTTAAAATCCACCATAAAATTTTATTTTGAATTACAGTCAATAATTCATATATTAAATAACATTTTATACTGTAACATAATTTTATTCAACAAAGTGATTAGGGTCCATTAGGGTTTATCTTATCTTACCAGAAGCTCAGAAATTAGTCATAACTTACATCTTCTTGAAAATAAGGTATCCTAGATCTGTAGATTGCCCTAGTCTACTGTAAATTTAACCTTGGCCAGATGTCTAATAATCTGCGCTTCTGAGATGGGAATCAGCAAGAATCTTTTTACTTGGTTACATATAAGAGTAGTAAACTCATTTAAGTATAGATAAGAATTAACTATAGCCAACCATGATATAGGGAGAGAGGATATGCCTAATGAAATGCTAGAATGGATTGGTCACTTTAAAGCTTTTAGATTATTCTTTTTTTTTTTTTTTAAAGCAATTGGGGTTAAGTAACTTGCTCAGAGTTATACACGGCCAGTTATTTTTGTGTGGGTGCCGAGTATCTGAGGCCAGAACCCATACCAGGTCTCCTGATGCTGGCGCTGGCACTCTTACTCACTGCGCCACCTGGCTGCCTCCTTTTAGATTATTCTTGACAAGCTAGACCTCATTTTCTTCCTCTGTAAAATAAAGGTATTGGCCTAAGTGATAAGGTACTTCCTAGTTCTAAAGTTATTTGAATAAATGTCAGTAAGCTGTTTTGTGATCCCATTTGAGTTAGTACAAAATTGGTTGGGGTGTTTAGCCACTTTAAAAGATATTGGGAGGGGTGGCTAGGTGGCACAGTGAGTAAGAGCGCTGGCCCAGAGTCTGGAGGACCTGGGATTGGTTCCGGCCTCAAATACTTAACACCCACATAAAATAACTGGCCATGTAACCTTGGGCAAGTTACTTAACCCCAATTGCTTTAAAAAAAAAAAAAAAGATTGGCGAATCTTTTTTAGGTGATCATAGGGCTATATAAGCCAATTTGTATATTGAAATAAGTACTTTCCTTGAATTCATTGGATGGAAAGTTACCAGCACCATAATTAATTCAACTCTGGGCTGAGGTATAGTTTGGTGCTTCACAAATAATAAATTTTTTTCAATCTGGTTTGCTGTCTACATTAACTACATTTAAAAATATATCACTCCTCCCTTATCCAGAGAGTTATTCCTATAACAATAAAAAAGAGAGAAGGAAAATCAGCTGTCACAATTAGTGAACACATCAAGCAAGTCTGACAATATATGCACTCATATTAGTTAAGGTGCATTTTCTTATCTCTTCAGAACTAATATTAATCATAATTTGAGTGTTCACTTTTTGTTATTTTTTTTTTGCCTTTTGGAGGGCAATTGGGGTTAAGGTTACATGGCTTTTAGTTTTTTTGTGGGGGTGTTAAGTGTCTGAGGCTGGAGCCGAGCTCAGGTCCTCCTGACTCAGGGCTGGCGCTTTACTCACTGCGCCACCTCGCCGCCCCTGTTGTTCTTATTCTTTACATATACCTTGTTATGTATATTTTTCCTTGTTTGGTTTTACTTTATCCTGCATTTCATATAAGTTTCCATCCTTCTCTGTATTCTTCATTTTGTTTCTCAAGGCATTTTAATATTCCATTACATTGTATACTACAATTTGTTAAGCTGTTTTCCAAATAATGAGTGTCTATTTCATTTTCATTTCTTTTTAAAAAAATGTTGCTGTTTTGTCTTTGAGCCATTTAGGCTTAGTAGTGGGATCTCTGGGTCAAAATATATAGACGTTTTGTTCACTTTGTAGTGTATAACTACAAATGCTATGCTGAATGGTTGAACTTCACAGTGACATCACACCAGTGTCCTTGCCTTTTTATAGTCCTCCTTCCCACCCCCCACAACATTGATTTCCCATTTTTCAGCTCTGAATCTGTGAGCCTTTGAATCTGGCCTATCTAACTGAATATACTTAAAGGAGAGGGAAAGTTGCTTACTTCACAATAAAATTACAGTTTTCTAACCCATTTATCTTTTGGTTAAATTGCACCACTATTTAAGAGATCCTAATGTCAAGTCCTAGACTTCTGTTCAGGGCAGATTTGTAATTGGTTAAAATTATTATACATCTCAAAACTTAGATACAGATACAGAATAGTATCATTTCTTCGGGCCTTATTCGTATATACTTTCAAGGTCTCTTCCCAACACTTCTCTTCTACAAACACACACACAATCTCACTCTCTCTCAATCTCTCTTACTCACCATCATTCCATTTCACATATGTAATAACATGGATCATCAAAGATGATTCAGTATTTTGATTCTGAATTAGTCTACATTACCAAGTGTTATTTCATAAGTTTTTATTTCTTAGTTATGGTGTGTTTTTGTAGTTCTCTTGCATTAATATGGGTCAAACATTATTAAAAAGACTTATTTACTTCTGCATTTTTTCAAACATGTGGATAATCAATAGCCTTTTTTTTTTCCCAACAAAAACTTGATTTATCAGTTTATACCATAGCCTTTGGAAGAGGGGGAATCAGTATATCTTTTTTAAAGCCTTCTGTTAGCGGTCCACCCTCTTGATGAAAGAATGAGAAAATTGACTTCACATGAAGTTATCTTCTTTGGTTGCAAATAGTCTGTTTCTGATTTGGAAAAAAAATGGAAGTAGTTTTTCCTCTTTTGGGTCTTTTTCCTTTTTTTTTTTTTTTTTGCTCCCCAGTTGGCACCTACATAGGATGATGTGTCTGTACAAAAGAAAAATCTTTCCTTTCACCCTCCCTCCATGTTACTTGATTTTTTTTTTCCCCTTCGGGCTAACCCTGAGGAGTTGTAAATTCTTCTGCAGAAACCAAATTGTGCCTTCCCCTTCTTTAAGGAGACATGGCTATTTTACGTTGTGCTCTTTTTCCCCTTCCAGTTTCCTTATAAAAGATATGTTGGGACTTCAGTTGATAGAGATTTTCACATAGAAGACATAAATGCCTCTACTTCTCAGACTACTTATCATAAATCAAAAAATAGTTAAAAAGGAACATACTTTATTTTTTTTTTGGAGGGCACTTGGGGTTAAGTAACTTGCCCAAGGTTACACGGCTAGTTTTTTTGTGTGGGTGTTGTGTCTGAGGCTGGAACCGAACTCAGGACCTCCTGACTCCGGGGCCAGCGCTTTACTCACTGCACCACCTAGCCGCCCCTAGGAACATACTTTCTTGATTAAAAAAAATAACAATATTGCTTATTTTGTTTTCAGTGGGCATCAAGCTCACATTTCAAATAGGAAATCTATAATTTTCCATAAATATTCTCATACATTGCCTGCAAATTGACTTTAGCTTTTTTCTTCCTGTTAATAGCCTGAGCTGAATGCACCCTAGTTGTTGATTATTTTAAGCAAATGAAATTGTGTAAAGTTTTGTTACTATATAAATTTATTTAACTTTTCATGTATTTACATATTGTTCCCCAATTAAAATTGTATTAGAGTATTCCAGGGAAAATAATTATTTGTTGATTGATTTGATTGAAGGGTGGTACTAATATTAACAAAGCTCTATTATGTTGAACCAGTCATCAGCTTTATTTATACTACAGATATCGCATGAACTTGTTTCTGCCTTTTGGGAATTGTTAGAAGAATGTTCATGTAATATATGTTATGGATTACTTAGGTTTTCTTGCAAAACTCTATAAAGTTATCTTGGAAAAAGATCTGACTTTATTCTTACATTACTTAATAAATTCCAGTGTGTTCCCTATTAACTGAAAGGTCAAATGAGAATTCCTAATTTTCTTTAAGGTTCAGCTCAAGTACTTTCTTTTACTTGAAACCTTTCCTGATCCTCTCTTCCCATTCCCTCCAGTTGCTGGTATTTTCCCCCAACACATCTTGAATCTCTCTTCCAAACTTCTCTCTTCGCTCGCTTTCTCTGTACATTATCTTCTTTTAATGTAAACCCTCTTGGGATTTCACTTTTGTTATCTCCAGCATTTAGCCCTCCTGACAACATAGTAGAGACTTAATAAATGCTTTTTGTCTGATAGTAAACACTTAATGAAGGACTCTAATATTTGTGAAATGTAAAACATAGCACTTGCCTTTATAATTCTGTTTCTTGTGCTGTTTTCCACAAAAATATATATATCAAATGGGAGCTGTATTTATATTATAAACCTAGTGAAATAGCTAATTTGTTGGAGAAAATACATTAAATATACTGAAAGTAAGCTGGAATATCTAGGTATCATTTAATGACTATCCTACAAAATGATGTAAATGTATAAAATAAAGTAGCATTCTTGTTTTATCCTCCTGTTTAAGGCAAAATAAAGTAACATACTTCTTAATTCCATCCTTGCATTTCAAAAATTTTGCCTAAATGATTATTCATTAAAGCACATTTGTGTCATCTTAATCCATATTTACCACCCAATCAAAATTCTGGTACCTTTTATCTACCAACCTTCAGGATACTCCCCTTCCTCATTGAGTTCATATTGATATTCCTTCACATATCCTAACCTCAGTTCCTCATCTTATTCATTTTTCATGATCATCCTCCACTCTACCTTAATCACACACAAAGATGGTCACGTATTTGATTCTTCCATTCACCCATAAATGCACCACTTCCCTTATCTGATCACAATCTGTTGGCATTTCTCCCCTCCTTCTGCCTTTCCATCCCAAGTACTGTTGTTCATCCATAAAGTGACCTCTAATCTCTCCTTTCCTCAATTCACTTCCAGGCTATCACCACAGCATTGGCTACACTCTCCTCCCTTGGTGAATCAGTCAGATTCTACACTTGTCTTCTCTAGACTCTTGCCCCTTATCATATTGCTGATCTTTATCAGCCAAACCTCAGCCTTAACCCCTGCCTTTGCTCATGCTGTTGAACAAGACTGAAAAAAAATCACAAAACAGTGCTGCCTGAATCCACTAAAAATAGACCTTATATGACCTTAACTGAGCCCTTGCTCCTGCTGGACAATGCTTTTACACCTCACCATAGCAGTTTTTCAAGATCTTTTCATCCTTCATACTTTCTGTGGCTCCCCTCCCTCCACTTTCTCAGCTGAGAACTTTACCAGAAAAATTCATCTAGCCAGAGATTCCCAAAGTGGGTGATATTGCCCCCTGAGGGGGTGCTAGAATGATGGAAGAGGGGGAGTAGTAGCCTCTGGTGCAGTGGGGGTGTTGAATAAAAATAAGGAAAGAAGAAAACTTTGAAAAACTGTTGGTATATATTTCATCTGTTATACAACAGAATTAAAGTCATAGTGGTTACATTATTTTCCAGATAAACACAAAATGCAGGTTATAACTGATCAGCAGTCAAGTCTTCTGACAGGTCTTAGTAAGCAAGTGTTAACAGGTTTTAATAAGCAAATGTTGGCAAGTGAGTGTGTCAAGCATTATCAGGAAGTCCAGCATGCATCGGCAGGAATATAATGCATGTAATGACTTGTTTAGAATATGATAATATACAGTTACATTAACTCAATAGGTTGTCAGAATTTCAATGCAGGAAACCCCCCCCCCTGAAATTTACAATAAATTATTAAATTTAAGATACATCATTTTAAAAATATATTATATTTTTTTGAAATGATGAAAATTTTAAAAACCATAAAAGGGTTATGAGTAATTTATTTATTTTTTGGAAATAAGGGCAATAGGCCAAACATATTTGGGAACCTTAGATCTAGACCTCTGTTACTCCTCATCTGTTACCCAGGTGCCTTCTGCCACTCTCTTCATCTTTACCCCTATCTCCTATGAAGAGATGGCCCTTTTCTTTGCCAAGGCTAACCCCTCTGCTTGCTCAAGTGATCACATTCCATCCCTTCTCTAACAGATTATTGCCACTGTTGTCCTAAGTCTCCCCTTGTCTGTTGACTGCTTCTTTCCTGCAAACATTCTTGTCTTCGCCATCCTCAGAAAAACTCAATGGATCCATCTGTCTACAGGCTAACTCTCATCTTGTGTCTCTCCTGCATTTTGTGGCTAAATTCCTTGAGAAAAATCATATACAATCAGTACCTCTACTTCTCTCACTCCTAACTTTCAGTAATCTGGCTTCTGACTTTATTCAACTCAAATTGCTTTCTACAAAGTTAGTAGTTCTGTTTTTTAAAATTGTCTGATCTAGTGACCTTTTCTCAATCCTCACACTTGGTGACCTCTCTGAAACTTTTGCCACTGATGATCACCTTCTCTTTCCTCTAGGGTTTTTTTTTTTTTTTAAGCAATCAGGGTTAAGTAACTTGCTCAAGGTTACACAGTCAGTTATTTCTGGGTGTGGTGCTAAGTATCGGAGCCCGGATTCGATCCCCGGGTCATCCCGACACTGGGGCCAGTGCTCTTACTCACTGAGCCACCTGGCTGCCCCTTCCTCTAGGTTTTTGTGACACTACTCTCTCCTGGTCTACCTGTGACTGCTTCTTCTTGGTCTCCTTTACTAGATCTTCATCAAAGTTATGCCTGCTAACTGTGGACGTCCTATAAGGTTCTGTCTTGGATCCTCTTCTTCCTGTATGTTATTTCACTTAATGACCTCATCAGGTCCCATGATTTCAACTCATCTCTATGCTGATGATTCTCAGATTTACTTATCCAGCCCTAACTTTGCTCCTGACTTAGTCTTGCAGTTCTGATTATTAAGCATGTCAAATTAGATGCCCTGCAAACATCTTAAATTCAGTATGTCCAAAACTAAACTATCTTTCTCCCCAGACATTCTCCCCTTCCAAACTTCCCTATTACTATTATGGTCATCACTACCCAGGCTCCGAACCTAGTCTTTTGCCAAGGCATGTTGATTTTACTTTAATACCATCTCTTGCATATACCTCCTCTGATACTGGCCACCCTAGGCTAACAATCCTTGGTTTAGGAAAAAGTGAAAGGAAGGAAGTAGAGGCACCAAGTATAGATAGCCTTTTTTTAAAAGAGTTTGAAGGGGCAGCTAGGTGGTGTAGTGAATAGAGCACCAGCCCTGGAGTCAGGAGGACCTGAGTTCAAATTTGACACTTGGTACACTTACTAGCTGTGTGACCTTGGACAAGTCACTTAAACCCAATTGCCTTGCCTTCCCCACTCCTGGGGGGGAAAATGTTTGGAAAAGGAAGGGAAAATAATGGGACAATAGCTAGTGGTGATAATGGAGTTCTGTAGTTTTTTAAGGATGGGGGAGGGGGGGAGGTTGAGTATTTTTGTGTGTATCAGAGAAAGACCTACCGTGTTTCCCCGATAATAAGACACTGTCTTATTATTTTTTGGACAGAAAAACACCAGAGGGCTTATTTTCAGGGGAGGGCTTATTTTAATGAACATTGACAGCAATTTTAATAAACAGGTAAATGTGAACAAAAAAATGTACCTTTATTCAATAAGCAAATCACTGGGGAAGAACAGGATGACGCGCTCACTGCTGCAGCTCTGGTTGGATGCAGCCCGGAGCACGGCGTGCGTTTCATGGGGGGGGGGACGACGGTGCATACAGAGGGTACCGTAATGTAGCGTGTAGCGGAGGGGATCACCTTCACTACAGTAGCAATCTCAATAGGGCTTATTTTTGGGGGAGGGCTTATTTTAGAGGAATCTTACACAGTAAATAAGTAAGCTTATTTTCGGGATAGGTCTTATTATAGGGGAAACACGGTAGTAACTGGGTAAATAATAGAAATGATAGGAATAGGTCTAAGTAGAAGGATTGATCTTGGTAGATTGAAGACAACCTCTTCATTGGTAACTAGAGGAACAAGTAGAGAATAATGTCAAAGGGTTTTGAGATTTTGAGAAAAGAGACAGATTGTGGTGCATGACCTCCTGGTCAAGTATGATAGGATCTCAGCGGAGAGTTTGGGGGAAGAGCTCTTGTGACATGCTTGAAGGGAGAAGTTTTCAAACAGTTCCAACAGTGTGGGATAGAGATTCAGTTAGGAAAGAGTAAAAAGATTGCTTCTGCAGTAAGTTAACATAAATTTGTAGTGGACTTTGGTTTAGTTCTGTGAGTAGGAGTCAGCATATGTGAGTATGAGCAGAAAATATACTAGGTGCTGAAGTAATAAAGTAAATATCACACGGTGATGAGAAAGAGTAATATTTCCTAACACAACCATGATCTTTATACATACATTGTACTTTAAACTTGATAGTAGTCAGGTCATTTAACTTAAATTAATTTAAGAGCACATCTGGAGATTTTTAAAATTTTCTCTTTTTGGTTTACAGTATATGCACCTAGTATTTTAATCTTCTTACTTCAGTTTTTGTTTAAGCAGTTAGCAAAATAGTCATATTACTTAAGGATATGTAACCTAGCTATATTAGGAAAATGAGTTCTAAACTGAATTTCCAGTAACAGATATTCTGAGATTCTGCATGTAGTGTGAATATAAGCCACTGAAAATTTTTGGTACTGGGTAATCTTAACTGAGATTTTTTAGTTGGGATCATAAGATTGGATAAGATGGCATAGGATCCCTTCCCTTTGGAATGTTTCCTAAATCATTCTGGAAAATAACCTATAGCTTTAAAGATCTCCAGAAAAGGCCTTCCTATGACTGACCTTTCTTCTGTTTAGAAAAAAATCCTATTAGGAAGTTAATCTCTTTAACCTAAATCTTTTTTTTGTCCTAATTCTGACCTTGATAAAGTAAAAAAAAAATGGCTGATTGCCACCTTTTATAGTTATTTTTCAATATTTAAATTTATCATCACCCACTCCAAACTAAACTTTTTACTTTTTCTTAACAGGCTCTACTTGTAACCTGTATTTAACATTCTTTGCTCTTAATATTTAAAGTGGAGTTATTATTAAACTTCAGATAGCCTAAAGTTTATCATCTGTTAGTATAGTTTAATAAAAGGATCACTGAATTTTAAGTCAAAACAATGGAGGGTTCAAATTAGCTCTGCCCGATAGCTGACTTGGTAGTCCTGGACAATTCATTTCATATTGGGATCAGTTTCCTTGTCTGTAAAATGGGGAGATACTTGAATGAGTGATCTCAGCAGACTCTTCCAGCCCTAAATCTTTGATCATGTGACAGAAGATACATGTTTATAGTTTTCCTAGTCAACAATAGGTTAACCATTCTCTTCTCCTCAGAGCCTATTGTTGAATTTTAAAGTATTTCTCCTTAAAAATTTTATCCCTTTTTGAATAAAATTGGCCTATTCCTAAAAATTTAAGTAAATTAATGTTTTTATAAAAATACCTCAATGCTTTTTCATTTGAAGAAAAAACATTGTCTCTCTGTATTTGTCCCTTCCTGAATTAACTTTTTAAAAATATTATGGAACAAATGAAAAATAGATTTCAAGAAAATACTTGTGAAATGCTTCTGTCAAATGTTTGAGTGGAGTTGGTGGGTTTTGTTTTATTTAGGAGATGGAAGAACCATGTATTATCTTGAAATTTTTCTCTTAAACCAGCTTCCCAGCTGTAAGAAACTAACCTCGAGTTATACTTTTTAAATTCCAGTACTGCATAATGATCACAGATGTCCATTTATCTTAAATACAGGCAATGGATCATCTGGAGTCCTTTATTGCAGAATGTGACAGGAGAACTGAACTTGCCAAGAAACGACTTGCTGAAACACAGGAAGAGATCAGTGCTGAGGTTTCTGCAAAGGTAGTATAATCATTTAATGAAATATTGAAGTTCCTACTTTTCTATTAATGAAGAGCTTTTGGAATCTTACATCTCAAAAAAAATCACTTGTCTATGGAATTATCTACATCTCAGCAATCTGGAATGTGTAGCATTCATGAAGACTAACTGCCACCTTTATAACTAATAATAATCAAGGTCCCTTAATGTTTCTCAGTCACTGAAGTAAATTGTAGAAGCACCATTATTGATTAGGAAATCTAAAGACCATCCTGCCTTGTAAAAACTTGTTGACTAAATCCTCAAAAAACTTAGTAGTGTATTCCGTTTAACTATTTAGTACCCTCTATAAATTTAATGGGAAAGAAAAAATGAAAACCTTAAACTGAATGGAATAAGTGAACTAGTAGGGATAACCCATTCTTAATAGATTTTAATCCCAAATTTATATTGTGGGTTCATTCAATTTTCTCAGGCTAATGGAAAGAGGGGAAAAGATTTTTCCGTCTTACTCCTGGGTACTTTTTACCCAGGAATGACTCCGATCTCAAACTACTCTTGTACCCAAGAAAAAACTTTAGAACAGTTTGTTGATGGTTATTGAATTCACAGTAAAAAAAAAAAAAGAAAATTAAAAACAACAACACAAACACAGCTTAGAACAATTTAAGCCATGTTGTACAGCCTTCTGCATATTCGGGTGATACTGAAGGTATGTGGATGTTGGTGAGTGTGCCTCGATGTAACTAAAACATAGACAAGTTTTAATAAGAAAGGCTTAGAAATCAGCAAAAGAATAACCCAGATCCTAGAACCCTATATTCTGTGTTGAGATGCCATTTCCGGTTTGAACCAATTGACCACTCAGGAAGAAAAAAACTAACCGTTAGTAGTTTACTGTTCTGAAGAGGGAAGAAGTGCGGTTCTTAAAAATTCAAGATTTGAAAAAAGGTAAGAGGCAGACTTTTCCAGTTTGGAAGTCTTTAAGGTGTTGTATTAAACTGCTTACGAGTTAAAATGAAAGAATACTCTTGAGCTCAGAAATATTACCACATGTGTAAGGTAAAGGTAGAAAGGTGAATGTGAGATTCAGCAAATTAGAGATAGTTTTCATGGGGTTGCTTATTTTTCATGGATAGACAGGGTTTGTTGGAAGAGATACTAGCAACTTACTTCCACCTCCCCCTTTTTAAAACAGGTGAGAAAACTGAGTCCCAAAAAAGGAAAGTGAATTGTCTTAAAAGAAAAAGGAAGTGTTACTTAAACATTACCTATTAAAGAATCTTTAGCAGAAGTTTTAAAGTAATGATTCATTGGCATTGCCAAGACCCAGTACTCACAACTCATTTATTATATATGTGTATAGGTTCACACACACACACACACACACATAATTAATGCCTTTCATTTTTATATTATATTCATTTTTAAATATATCCTTCCTCTAGTAGAAGAGTTGAGAAAATGTACTTCCCTCCCCTCACTGCAAAGGTTGAGAATCATGAGTCTGGAATATTGATCATATTTTGAGAAGCATTTGATATGTTAGTTGGTTTTGCTGAGTTGTTTTTATGTTTTCTGATCTTTGTTATACACAAGGAGGGGGGAGCTAGTCATTCTGCAAAACCACCTGACGTCAGCTGTTTCTGGTAACATGAACCGTATTCTACATCCATGGTCCTCTGCCTCTACAGTTTGGGGAAGGAGAAATATTTTCTCAACTTTTCTCCATTATATGGAATTATGTTTCATTTTAGTCTTTGTGTTTTCATTATTGTATTATGTATATTGTTTTCCCTGTCATTTTTACTGTCTAATTTTACATGTTTTTCTGTTTGTCTAAATTATTTATAGTTATCATTCTTTATTACTCAGTGATATTCTATTATTCATTACACATTACATATTTTGCAATTGATGGGCACTTTGTTTCCACGTCTTTGCTACCACAGAAAGTGCCACAAGAAATATATTTGTATGTAAGACTTTTCTTTGTGTTTTTTTTATCTCCTTTTGATCATGCCTTATCACAGGGTATGAATGTTTAGTTAATTTTGGCACAGTTTCAAATTGCTTTCCAAAATTATTGGACTAATTCATGACTCCACCCGTAGTGTATATCAGTTTTCCTGCAGTAGTTTTCCTGCAGTAGTTTGGGGTTCTTTTTTACCATACCACAGTCACCACTTGAAATTTTGCTGATTGAAAAAATATTTGAAGAGTGCTACCAAGGTATTGCCTGGAGAAACAGCTCTGGTAGAACTAGTCAGTTGAACTTGTGAATGTACTTACTCATGTTTACTAATCATTTTACAGAGCAGTTGGCTAATTGTAATTTAGAGGCATTATGTTGTAGTGGACAGAGAATTATCTTCAGATTCAGGACTGTCCCGGGTTTTGTCCTGACTCTGAATCATGCTTACAATGGGAAAGTCACTTAATAATCTCTTGGTACTTTCAGAAATCTCTTTGACAATGTAACTTGCAATAAAATTGGCAAGTCTGCATTGCTAGAGGAAGTTTTCTAAACCTATGAAATTAGAGCTGAGGGTAAAAAAATAGGCATTTTCCATGTTTCTTGTCTGAGGGCTAGCCTAGCAAAATTCATTAACGGCTGGCCAAGGAGTGACTGAATATTTGGTTACAGGAATTCTTGAAGACCACTTACTAAGTCTTAGTTGAGTTGAATAGAGTTTAGTGGATTAAACACCGGTGAAAAGTCACAGATTCTTGAACTATTCAAGCATTTTAATTATACTCCCAAATAAATATATCCCTGATTGTTGCCATCCTAGGACTCCCTAGATTCTCAAAATAATCTAAAGAGGCACGAGGTAATTTGTGATGTAGCAAGAGGACTGAATTTAGAGTTGGGAACTGTGTTCAAATCCTGGATCTTCTACATACTGCCTTATGTGACCCTTGAAAATGTCCCTTTCAGTTGTTAATGCTGTGAGTCAATTATCTGAATAATTTCAGCCGTTTTGGTGTTGTGAGAAATAGTTTGCCTATTCGGGGAAAGTCATGGTTAATGGGACTGTTTTCTTTTCAACAAGAAAGAAGTGTTTCCAACAGTAAAGAATCTTTTTCAGCAGACATTACCTATAACTTAATTTTTTATTTAAATTTCAGTTCTCCTTGTTTTTGCCATTATATCACCATTATTTTCTAATGCTAAGAGTTCTGTCTAAAGTAGGAATTGTTAAATTATAAGCATTGTGTGTAATGGTGAAGCAAATTAACAGTATGTGCAAAGTGCATCACAGAATGTTAGAACTGGAGGGAACATCAGAACTTACATAATCCAGCTTAGACTGTAGTGATCACCTAGCCATTTTACAGGTAAGGAAACTAAAGCCCAGGGAGAATTGGCTATCCCAAGATTACATAGCTAGTTCGACTAGAACCCAAAATTCCTGATTCCCTAGTCATATATTCTGTTTTGCTACACTGACTTTTTCTTTTTTGCATTAGTGATTTTTCATCTTGGAATGGGGGAGAATTAAATGGTGCTGAGGTAAAAACTATTCAATAATATGTAGTCTTGACATGTTGAAGAAAACCAGTGTGTTTTCATTGTGTGTTTTAACCTTAGAAAGATTAATTTTTATGCCACTTGACCAGTGAGAATTAGAATGAGGTTGAGCTATGATTGGAGGGGTTGGGGTTTACCTATAAAGCAGGCATTGTGAACGAAGACTAAATTGGGAATAACAGAAATAGCAGAAAAACTGGAATACAGTTTAAATTCAAAGCTTCAACAATTGAAGTTTGTCTTAGGAAAGAAAAAGTTCCATTCTTAATATAAATCACAATATAGTTTTTGGGATTGCTTCCATATGACCCCTATTCCTTGAACACGCATTTCTGAAACACAATAATAGTGCTGCAAGAGGTTTACAGATTTGTGTTCACAATTCTTTTCTCCTCTAGGCAGAAAAAGTACATGAATTGAATGAAGAAATTGGTAAACTGCTTGCTAAAGCTGAACAGCTGGGAGCTGAAGGAAATGTGGATGAATCCCAGAAGATCCTTATGGAAGTGGAGAAAGTTCGAGCAAAGAAAAAAGAAGCTGAGGTTTGTTAGGAAGTTCTAATACTCTCATAAGGGCTTCAGGGCAAGCGACATACCTGTTTTTACCTGAGAAAATGGAAAGCTCAAAGAAATGACTAGCTCGAGGAAACAACTAGAGATTCAAACACAAGTCTCCTGATTACTAGTTTGTACTTTGTAGTATACAGTCCTACCATTGATACAAGATACTCAACAATAGACTTTTAAGTAGTTTGACATGGTGGGCAAAAAAAAAACAACTTAATGTCATCTTAGTCTACATTGTTGGATACATGATGTCCAGCATAAAGGCAACTTAAGAAAGTGTGAGAACACTTTCTTAAACTATATTTAGAATATTGTATATAGTTAGATGTAATGTAAATAGTCTATAATATATTATGCATATAATATATGCATTGTCTATAGTATGTAATATGCATCTATTTTTATGTGTGTGTGTGTGTGTGTGTATATATATATATGTATATATATGTATATATATATATATATATATATATATGAAGACTTTTATTTCAGGAAGGCCATTCCTGAGCTGGAATGGGTTATGTGTATGTGACAAGTATAAGAAGAATCATCATGTTTTAAGAGGTTGCACAGCTTTAGCCCAAAGAGACTTGGGAATGGGGTAGGGAAATGTGTTTTCAGATATTCAGAGGTTTTTTCAACAAAAGAGGAATTCAGCTTGTTCTGTTTAGCTGCAGAAGGAAGCAATAGGACCATTGAGTACTAATTATAGGTGGACAAATTTCAGTGTATTATTAGAAGTTCTTAATATAGTAGTTTGAGGAATGAGTTTCTTTGGGGAGGTAATGAGTTTTTCATCATTGGTTGTCTTCAGACAAATTGTGTGAGTACTTGTCAGAGATAGTGTCTCAAATATTCTTGCTTTGATCTTCATGGAGATCATCTCTGCCTAACTCACGTGAGTACACAATTTAGGTCTGGGAACTGCTCAGATGAGAAGATTCATGCTCTTCTGGAAAAGCATAAGCTCAGAGATCTCTGGAGGCACTTCCTCAGACTTCTCTACCCAGCCATCCCAGAGCTTGGGCTGTGATTTCCTTCCAACTTTAAGAATATTTGAATTTGGGTTTTAAGTACTGCATTGAGGGGAGTGTCTTCATCAGTGAATCACAGGGCTGGTAAGAAAACAACAACAATCATTAGCTTTGTGTTTTGTATTATTTTTCTTCCCAGAAAGATGAAGGCCTGGGTAACTGAAAGGTCATTGATGAGTATTCTGTGCCATATTTTGTTAGAGTGCACAGTAATTTCTGATCCCTTTCTTTTTTTGGTTAGTATATATTATCAGTTTTCTTGAAGAGAAGTATCTAGAAGATTTTCCCCCTTCTAAATTCTGTCTTCTGTGGAAGTTACTGACATATTCTCCTCGGTGCTAAAATTTAAGGTGATAAAACCATATACCTTCTGTATTCAGTATACCACTTGGGTTTCAAGAGACCCAGAATCCTTTATGACACTATTTCTTCGATATTGTTCATACCATAATTACTTCTAACTATTTCTCTTAATCTTCAGGGCCAGTGTTGGATGTGCCAACTCTTTTTTGTTTTCTTCTTTGCTTGTTGTATAAAATGCTTGTTTTTTGGAAATCTTAAAAAAAAAATAAATTGGTTTTGACATAGAATTTTATGTTTACAAAACCCTTTGCCGTCATCTTGTTTGAGCTTCTCACTCTGTAAAGTTGTGGAAGTATCATTCCCATTTTATAGATGAGTAAACTGAGGCACTGAAAACCATTAGTTTTTATGTCTAGTGCTCATTACAGCACATGAGCTAAAGATGTTTTTTGTCATTTAATGGCAGTCACTAAAGTTCATAGAAAACTTCAGGCAATTATAACTAGCTTAGTCTGATGGACGGTAAAGAAACCCAGGGAGGTGATATGACTTGCCCAAGGTCACTCAGTAAGTGGTTGAGCCAGGCCTTGAAATCCTGGTCTTGTTCCTGGACACTTTGAGCATCTTCATTGTACAAGTTGCAAGTTTTGTATTATCAGTTGATCTGCTTGCAGTCCAGTTTAGCATATCTTTGCTGATTACCTACTTTGCTCTAGGTTCTGCAAGGGTGCAAAGATCTTTTTCTCTATATATCAGTATATAAATAGCAGTGGTATCTTTATGCCATGCTGTAGCAAATGCTTAAAGTCTTTGTGAGGAGAAGGTACTTTTGTTTTTTGATAAAAGACATCTGTTATTAATGTATCTTAAGGAAACATGTTTTTGGTCATTGCTAATATTTTTCAAATGCTGGGAGAACCAACTACTGGAATTTCTTGGAAGTTTTTGTTTTTGTTTTTCTGGTAGAAATGGCTTCAGGAGGAAATCAGTGTGGAGTTGTTAATCATGTAGGCATGGTACCAGAATAATGAGATATCATTCATTTACCAGTGGGTAATACAGAGGTGGATGTCATTTCATATTTCTGTTACCTGAGGAACTTAGATTGTAATAGGAAAGATAAGACTAGTATATAGAAATCCTTAGACTATATAAAAAGGAAGTGTCATGGCCCTTCAAAAAAGGGAGAGATCACAATCACATTCATTTGGGAGCATGAAGAATCTCTGCAAAGGAAATGACATTTGGGGGTAGCTATCCAGAGCTTTGATTATTCTGTATGTTGATTGGATTGTTATGCTGAGTAGGAAAATAGTGGGAGTAAGAAGAGACCAGCCAGAGATTTCTATGATAGTTCAACACTAAGATACCATGATTGTACTTCAGGTGGGAGATACTGACTACCTGAAAAAGGATCTTAGCATTGAAAACAGAAAGGGAAAGGAGGGGAGAGAATTGCAGGGGTAGATTCTGATATTCTTGACAGATTATTGACTGGAAGGATGATGGTACAGTGGACATAAATTTGAAGCAAGAGTTTGGGGGGCAAGATACTGAGTCCAGTTATGGATGTATTGACTTTGAAATGTTGGTGAAATATTTGGATGAATATCTCCACTGAAAATTGAGACTATGAAACTAAATCTCTGGAAGGAGAGATTTTTCTTAGCTATCGGAATCAATGTGGTATTATAAGATTTGGGAGTGAATGAGATGCTGAAGAAGAGGGTCCAGGACAAAACTTTAGAGAAAATGTAGCTTAAGCATATGGGGTAAAATAGAAGAATCAGAATTTAGAGGAGAGAGTTATAGCAATTAGGAGGTATTTGTTAAATGTCAGGTACTATGCTTGGTGTTGGTGAGCAAGGCAAAAATGCAAGTGTTAGCTCTCAGCAGACTTATATTTATTGTATGGCAGGAGATAACATGTATGGACATAATTATGTATATAAAATATATATATGGTAATTTTTTTAATTAAAAAAAATGGGGGGGGGGTGCGCCTAGGTGGCACAGTGAATAGAGCACCGGCCCTGGAGTCAGGAGGACCTGAGTTCAAATCCAGCCTCAGACACTTAACGCGGCGTGCACGCGCGCGCGCACACACACACACACACACACACACACACACACAAACTAGCCGTGTGACCTTGGGCAAGTCACTTAACTCCAATTGCCCTACCTTCCCCCCTCCAGAAAACAAAAAAAGAAAAATTTTTTTTAAGCAATTGGGGTTAAGTAACTTGCTCAAGGTTACACGGCCAGTTTTTTCTGGGTGTGGTGCGAAGTATCAGAGCCCAGATTCGATCCCCCAGGTCATCCCGACACTGGGGCTGGTGCTCTTACTCGCTGAGCCACCTGGCCGCCCCAAGACAGTTTTTTTGTTGTTGGTGGGAGACACTAGAAACTGGAGAGGATTAAAAAAGACTTAAGTAGGAGGTCAGACTATGAAGGAAATTGGGATTCTAAGAGGCAGAGGGGAGGAGGTGTGTGTGGATTTCAGGCATGAGGGAACAGACTTTGTAAAAGCACAAAGATAGAAGATGATGGAATATTGTGTGTGAGGAACCAACAGGAAGGGCCAGTTGGTTGAGTAGTTGCTGTACTTCCAGCCAGCGTAAGATGGGAAGACCATCAGATATGGCAGTTGAGAAATTACTGGTAACAAGGTATGGGTAACAGTGGACGGTGACAGAAAAGTCCTTTGGCAGTTAGGAGATTATCTTGTGTTAAGCTTGTGTGGTCATGGAAGAAGCTAGATTGTAAGGAATAAAAGGAGTGCGTAGTTGGTATATGGCTAGTAAACAAAAACTACTCTTTTTTTTGCTTTTTGGAGGGCAGTTGGGGTTAAGTGACTTGCCCAAGGTCACATGGCTATTTTTTGGGTTAAGTGTCTGAGGATGGATCAACAAAAACTACTCTTAAAGTTTGTCAACATAAAAGGAAAGAAAAGTGATAGTAATTTTCAGGGAATAGATTGTTTTTAGTATACCATGTTTCCCCGATAATAAGCCCTCCCCTTACTGTGCAAGATTCCTCTAAAATAAGCCCTTTTGAGATTTCTACTGTAGTGAAGGTGATCCCCTGTGCTACACGCTACATTACGGTACCCTGTGTATGCACCGTCTCCCCCCCCCCATGAAACGCATGCTGCGCTCCGAGCTGCATCCAATCAGAGCTGCATCAGTGAGCGCGTCATCCTGTTCTTCCCCAGTGATTTGCTTGCTGGTGCCATTGAGAGCAGTGCCGCGGAGGAGAGCTGAGGCAGGACAACATAAGCCCTCTGGTGTTTTTCTTTCCCCCCCCCAAAAAAAAAAATAAGACAGTGTCTTATTATTGGGGAAACACAGTATATTTAGCCTGAGTATGCTTAACTGGCAGAAGGGAAAGAGCAAAGAAGAAAGATAATTGATACACCCCAGGTCCCAGAGGGACTGCAGGTAAAAGGATTATCCTTAAAGAAAGGAAAGAAGGCGCAGCTAGGAGTGGATAGTTACCATAGGCAATGGATAGAGTTCCTACCCTGGAGTCAGGAGGACCTAACTCACTAACTGTATGGCCCTGGGCAAGTCACTTAACCCTAGTTGCCTTACCAGAAAAAGAAAAGAAAGGAGGGAAGTTAAAGATGTAAGAAAAATTGCAGCAACAGAACCCATACCAGTCTACTGAGGAAAGTCAGGAACCAGCAGGTCCCTGCACCAGTCTGAGCTCAGTGCAAATCATTCCTCATTACTGATTACAAAATACTTTGTAAAGTGTACAACCCCCTATATAAAAGTGTTCTTACCATTGTCTGATGGTTTTCAGTAGAGCTTCCATTGAGGGGGCTATCCTTAATGTTTGGTGGCATTAGGAGAGAAGTTAGCCCAGTGCAGAGCCAATCTATACTCACTCAGTCAATAATACTTTTCTCCTTTATACTTAAGATCTCCACGGCCACTTTGATTTTACCGAAACGTTTTTCTCGATGCTCAGTATTGATATTTGAAATCTGGGTGACTGGTTGACTTACTACCAAGATGATCTTCTTCCAGAGAAGCCAGAGGAGATAAGGACCAGTAGTGTCAACTGGGTTGTTTGATGAGAAGTTAGCTGAACAGTGGGGGCGGGGGAGAGGGTCTGTCTTTAAAAAGTTTGTGTTAGAATAGGAGGGAACATCATCTGAGTGATGAAGAGTATTGGCAGTATTGGCTCATGGAGAATAGGAGCAATGTGGGGCAGCTGCACATAACTGCAAGGAATCAGTAGAGAGTTAAAGGGATTGCTCAGTAACAGGTGCTCGCCTGGGTGTAATTAGAAAACAGCCTATCATAGCCTCCGCAGCGACATAAAAAACATTCAGTTTGTGTAGAGCTGGAGATAGAGAAGGTGAGAGCACATGATAGAAGTAATTACTAGAAGGTGTCAGACTAGATAGAGGAGAAGCAAGTGAGTTCAGAATGGGAGTGATGGCCAGGAGGCTACCAATAGTAAGAGTATCAAGGGCCCAGAGCTTAGGAAGCTTATGACAAAGGTTAGTTTCAAAAGAATGAGAGTGTTGGTGGAAGACGAGAGGTGGGGGAATTTAAAGTTTGACATCTTTTAAAAAAAAGTCAGTTTTTTTTTTCCCTTCCATTGTCTTAGGAAGAATATAGAAATTCCATGCCAGCATCCAGTTTCCAGCAGCAGAAACTTCGAGTCTGTGAGGTGTGTTCTGCATACCTTGGTCTCCATGATAATGATCGTCGTCTTGCAGATCACTTCGGGGGCAAATTACATTTGGGATTTATTCAGATTCGTGAGAAATTGGATCAGTTGAGGGTAAGTTCATTATCTGTTAAGAGGAGGTATTTGGGGCAGCCAGGTGGCGCAGTGAGTAAGAGTGCAGGCCCTGGCGTTGTGAGACCCGGGTTCGGTTCCGGCCTCAGATACTTGGCACCCACACACAATAACTGGCTGTGTAACCTTGAGCAAGTTACTTAACCTCCACAATTGCTTTAAAAAAAAAAAAGAGGTATATTCTTTCACTTCCTTTCAGGTATGTTTGGTTTTATTGGAGCCAGATCATAAGAATGAAACCTTTTCTTTCAGACCTCTAACAGGATGCTTCAGATAAACAGTCAGCTTTTAACATTCCTGTTTTTAAGTTAATCCTTTTCATGTTGAGATTTTTAGATCTTGAAAGTTCCTTATGTAAAAGACAGGCTAAATACTTTGTAACGACTGACACTTAAGGTAGTGTTTTACAACTTACCAAGGTACTTTATATATGCTCTTATTTGATCTTTGAAGAGCAACACTCCTAGGTAAGTAGTTCCTGTGTTATCTCCAGGTCATCCAGGTAGTAAATAGAAAGAAGAACTAGGACCTTAACTAATAAAGGTCTTTCTGCCTGCAAGATCAGTGTTTGTTTTTTCCCCATTATGCCACACTATATATATTCTATTTTTTAAACATTTAAAATTTGTGGTTTGTAAAAAATTCTAATATAAATATCTCAGCTACTGAGTATAAGGATTGTTCACTTTTAGTTTTGTAGGAGCACCTCTGCAGTCTGTTAATACTGGCCATATCATGGCACTCCTGGCTTCTTCCTAACTCTTCCTCCTATTTTTGGTTTCTAAGGCACAGAAATAGACTTTTTGGTCAGAGAATGCCTTTGAAGAGACTGTTTACCCCACCTGTTGTCATATTGATATATTGAGGCCACAGCCTTTCTCTCACATTTCACCAGATCACTCAAGGCCTGACCGTTTCAGTCTGCTTGAAAAGTAGGACAGGAAGAAAATAAAGGATGGACTCTTTTTACTCAAGTTTAAAGCAAAACTTTGGTTGATGAGTTTCTGGTAATGAATTCTCTCAGAATGAAACTCCCTACTTTTTTTATGCTGACTGGCTGGCTGGCAGCTTTATATACTCAATGGATTGTTATCCTAGCTCACAGTAGTTCACAACCACACTTTAAACTGGCTTCTCTCTTTGGTTAAAAGCAGACAGTTTTTCTTACTTCCATATGGGCAGGTCATTGGTAAGATTGTGCAGCACCATAAATTTAACATAGCCACAAGAGGAAGGTATAGAATCTTTCAAGAAGTTGGATTGATTTAGGAGTGTTATCACTCAGTCTGAGCATTGATTATGTGCCTACTATATTCCAAGCACTCTGCCAAGCACTGAAATATTATGAATTAGATGATTGGGAAGTTTTTCTACTTCTGGAGTGTGATGAAATCTAGAAGTATTTGTTGGATTGATTTTTATCATCATTAATTTGTGAAATGTGCCTAGAGAAATTGACTTCTCATGTATGACAGTTTCTTAGTCTTTTATTCACAGAATGAAGACACTTAAATTCCTAAATTCTTGTAAAACCATTCTCTTGGTGGGTTTTTGTCTCTAAAATTTCACAGTATTTAAATTTTACAAGTGTCTCTGCTTTTAGAAAACAGTGGCAGAAAAACAGGAGAAAAGAAATCAAGATCGTTTGAGGAAGAGAGAAGAACGAGAACGAGAAGAAAGGATGGGCCGAAGGTGAGTTTCAGCAGCCACACCTGAGAGAAATCAAATGGCAAATTGTCTAGTTCAGAAGAACTTGTGCTTTGAACAGCTTTCCAGAAAACATGACTAAGATTCTGCAAATTTAATACAACAATTTGATAAGTTTCTACTAGTCAGGGATCCAAAGATGAAAACACTGTAAAGCTTACAATCAAATGTGGAGGACACTTGCAAATAGGTATGACATAAGGTGGAATGAGATAAGAGCATCACACAGAATTAGATTCAGAATAAGAAAGGACCATAGAGGTTGAATTCAGTCCCCCCTTCATTTTACTGATGAGGAAAGGCCAGAGAAAAAGTGGGACTTTCCGAAGGTGACATAGCTAGTAGATAGTAAGTGGCAGATGGGATTTAAACATTAGGTCCTTAAGGATCCCAGATTTTGCACCCTTTGTACTGGGATACAACGGTGGTAATTGTTGCCTTACAGATCAGGAAGAATTTTATGAAAGAGAAGATTTCTAACAGGTGGAAATGAGGAAGGAGAGTAATCAAACAAAATGCTTAAAGGGGAATAGTGGGGAAAAAAAGAGTGAAAGCTAGCCTTGTTTTGTAGTCATCCATGTTTATGTAGCAAACAGCAGATTTTTAAAGCAACAAAATATTTTTTAGCCTCCCTTTGATTGATTTTATCCCTTATTTCTGCATGTGTTATCCGCAGAGTAAGAGGAAAAGATGAAAATTGTTCTGTAGACAGAAAAGATTTGTAAAGTCAAGATATGGTTAATGTGGTATCATTTAAGCTGCAGTTGATAGAGTTGAGTTTTCTAAGTTTTTTGAGTTCCAAACTCTTTCCTTCCCTTACTCACTCCCCCCTCATTGAGGAGGCAAGCAATTTGATACAGGTTATACATGTGCAGTCATGCAAAAACATTTCTATGTTAGTCATGTTCTTAACTATTTGAGAACATAGTTACTATAATTTTCTTGATGGAATTACTTAGTTTATAGTTTTTACAAGCTCCAAAATAAATTATAATATTTTGTCAAAAGTCCTGCCTCTTAACTATGAAACTGGACAAGTCAAATTCTTTTTTTTTTCCTTTTAAAAGGAGGGCAATTGCAGTTGAGTAACTTGCCCAAGGTTACATGGTTAGTTTTTGTGTGTGTGTGTGAGGGGGAGGGGGGGGGGAGGTTAAGTGTCTGAGGCCGGAACCGAACTCGGGTCCTCCTGATCTGGGGCTGGTGCATTGCTCACTGTGAAACCTAGCCGCCCTAACAAATCAAATTCTTAAGACTCAGCAATTTCATTGTCTGTTGAGTTGGAGTAATTGCACCATTGTGGGAGAAGCACTTTGTAAATCTAGACTTGTTCAGCTGTTTAGTGCAATACAGTGACTGTAGAAAATTAAATGTTTACATCTTTTTCTCTTTTGTTTAGGTCTGGATCAAGAACTAGAGATCGAAGAAGGTGGGTGTGTTGTATAGCTGTGGTGAGAAAGTATGGTGAGATTTTCTCCTTATTGAGAAGAGGAGAAGCAGAGATGGTGGTAACTTAATAGGGGAACTAGCAAACTATCAATAAGCAGGAGGAATGAGAACAGAGGCCAATGGAATAAGTGGGAGGACATGCTTTACTGCTGGCTGGTATTCTGTTTCCCACTGCAAGTAAGAGACATCACGCAAGTATGTTCTATCCTGAACTTTAGCCTTAAATTTTAACTGGACTGTCTTCACGAATGTTTTATAGACTATGTAGAATATCATGGATAAAATACTAGATAATTAGGAAAAAAGGGACATCTGATATAAGTAAAAAGGATAGATAACATGCCAGATTGGCCGAATACAGAGAATTCACTAAAAGGTGATATTAAGGGGTTAGATCGTAGCCCTAGGTCACTCTGAATTTGGCCTTCACCAGTGACATGGAATCACAGATTTAGAGGAGACTTCAGAAGTCATCTAGACTAAAGAATCTGAGTGTGAACAACATCGTTGTCGTTCAGTCATTTCTGGCTCTGTGAACCCTTCTGGGCTTTTCTTGGCAAATATACTGGAATGGTTTTCCATTTCCTTCTCAAGCTCATTTTACAGATGAAGAGGCTGAGGCAAACAGTAAAGTGACTTGCCCAGACTATTAAGTGTCAGAGGCTAGATTTGAACTCAGGTCTTCCTGATTCCAGGCTCCACCCTCTGTTGACTCCTCCACATAGTTATTTTCAAACCCTGCAGTGACAGGAAACCTACCACTTCCATAGGAAACCATTTCCTGTGCTTTGCTATAGCTTTGCTAAAAAAACTTTTTGCTAAAAAGTTCTGCACCTAGGACGGTACTTAAGGCTGTTCATTTTTATATATAACAACTGAGGTATAGTGGGAACAGCACTAAATTAGAGATTGAAAAGAATTGAGTTGATACCTGACTCTTGTCTTTTGTTAGTTGTATGCCTTTAAGTAAGTCACTTTATCTCTGAGCTTCTGTTTCCCCATTTTGGACAATGAGGGAATACCTGCTTTGCACAGGTTGCACAACTCATTGGGTTGTGAGGCTCAAATGAAATTAATATAAAGCACATGCTGTGTAAATGTGAGGCATTATTCTTTTCAGAATTTATAGCTTTGGATTTTTGCCACCTCTAGGTCACGATCTCGGGACAGGCGGCGAAGGCGGTCAAGATCAGGCTCTCGTGAGAGGCGAAAGTCCCGGTCACGATCTCGGGACAGACATAGGCGCCACCGAAGCCGCTCACGTAGCCATAGCAGGGGTCATCGCCGAGGTTCTAGAGACAGAAGTTCGAAACACAAGTAACTACTCTGACTCCTTCACGTAGCAGCAACCAGGAGTGAGCTCCTTCTCTTTGTGTTACCGGGGTGATTGGGTCCTAATAGTTTTTAGTCAGGTATTTTGACCTTGGGGGTTTGGTGAGGTTAACTGAAATAAAGACTTGGTATGCAAAAGATCTGAATTAATTCCTTGCCAGTTACCATGGAAGTGTTTGGCAGTGGGTGGGAGAGGATGGAAATCTATCTCATAATGGGGTTTTAAAGGATGGGAGGATGGGCAGTGTTTGTGGAACATTCATTATTGATTGCCAGGAGTCATCTCTTGTGAATGCTGCCTGACTTCAAGCAGATCATCACCCCAGCAGCAGAGTGTGAGTGCATGTCATAGGCCTAGAATTTAAGTTGTGAACATAGGCCAGTGTGGTTAAGCATGAATTCATACTTGAATATAAACATCCTGACATCAAATTAATGAGAACATTCTGTTTGACTTTTGCCACTACAAAGAATGTAATCTGTACTTGCCTTTTTGTCTTTATGTCCCACTGCCTATTATTTGCTAATAGTCACCTGTATAATCAGGAGGGAAACTATCTTCCCATTGAAACTTTTTCAACTTCTGCTGATGAATTGGTATTTCTATTTCCTAGATCTAGAGATCAATCTTCAAGAGAGAAGTCCCAGGATAAAGAGAGGAGGGAAAAGAGCTTTGCTGAAAAAAAGCATGAGGGTACAAATGGCAACGCTGGTTCAAAGAGATCAGAAGAAAGAGAAGCTGGAGAGATCTGAACTCACACTCTGTGTTGCACTGTAAATAGTCTGATAAACATTCTACACACAGCCTAAATTTACCATTTATATTTGCTGAATACAACTCATCTTTTGTAGTTTTAAATTTTGATTGTTTTGAAGATAGCTGTGAGTTTATAGAGATACAGAGTTACATACCGTTTACTGGAATTTTGTTTAGTAAGAATATAAGAAAACATGATCTGATGGATTGTCTTCAGTATAGGCCAGTGACGCCCATGTAACTTGTTGGTTGCCTCACCCACAATGGTGGATGCAGCAGTTAGCCCCATGGTCAGAAATGTAATCATTTCCCCTCCCTCCTTTCCCCCCTCCATTTATGTCCTTTAAAAACATTCACCTTGACTTTTCAGAGACTTGAATTATATAAGATTAGTTGATAACATTACTACCACTGGTGCTGAATTTGCTATTTCTGTTAGGTTTATACATAGAAGAATCAAGAATTTAAAATATTTGGCCACTTCATTTTGAGTATTCTGTTATCTGGTGCTTCAAGTCCAGAATATTATTATTTGTACTCCCCATTTGTACATCTTTGCTTCAGAAATATAACCAGAGCACCTTGTGTATCTTAAGGGTGGTGTGCACTAAATTACTTAGAATTATCTGATTTTAAAAGCCAGAATCAGATTGGCTACAAATTTGGTTCTTTTGTTCATTCTCTATTTTGTGGATCCCTCCCAATTAAAACAATTTCATAAAGCACCTATAAAGATTCTACATATGCTGAGTTGATTTTTGTATAGTACCGGTTGACCCCTTTATAAAACATCATACAACTTTAGCACAGATCTTGTGGGATTATGTCTTTACCTGAATTCTGCAGTGTGGTCTCATTGTTACCACTTACATTTGAGACACAGATAAATCAATATGTCATTTTTTTTTCTTTTTGGAGGGCAATTGGGGTTAAGTGACTTGCCTAAAGTCACGCGGCTAGTAAGTGTGTCAAGTGTCTGAGGCCAGATTTGAACTCAGGTCCTCCTGACTCCAGGGCTGGTACTCTATTCACTGCACAACCTAGCCGCCCCTCAATACATCATTAAATTATATATCCAGAAATTCTCATCAGTAGGGGCACTGTTAAAAAGTTGGTGCTGTGAACACCTTGGCTTCTAGGGTTACTTTTGTTTTATTCTTTGAAATACTGTGTGATTTCACATAACTAATCGCTTCATCTGAATTGATCTGTTTCTTGAGGCAGCCAAGTAACTTTTGACTGCAGTCTCTTAAACTTTATCCCACAGGCTAATTTGTTTTAATTCCATAAAGCAATTATTTTACATTAGTACCTAATGAATATTTTCAAATTGGTGAACATGTTATTTGTAGATACTGCAGAAATTTCCATTTTTTTAGTTTTAAGTGGGGAGGAGAATTTTGAGGAGCTGAGCTTCTAATAAACTTTTTTTTCTTTTTAACATAGACCCTCCCACCTTAAGTTTCTGTGGATATACAGGAGCTGTTCTTGGTCTGTTTGGTCTTATTGATGCATGTTTAGCTATTGCAGGAATCTAGTTCTGTTTTTTCCAACAACTATTACATTTTAATTATGGGTTATTTGTAGTCTCTACTATGTTCAGGGTTCTCCTTTTTCATGTACTCCCTGTCCCCCATGGCCCTTCCCTCCTGCTCCCACCCCAAAGGAGAGGACAGGCCTATGGCCATGGTGTGTTTCTCTTTCTTGAACAAAATGGACCGAATGTCCGAAAGCTTCTGATAACCGATTCCACATTAAAAAGGCAGTGGTAGAATGGAACCCACATGACATCGATTTGTTGTCTGTGCAACATTTTGCAAATATGACAACTGGGAGTTGTTTCTTTTGTGGCACCTTTGCTTATGAGGAGTTTTGGTCTAAGTATACAAATGTAAGTAAAATTCGCTGTTCTCTTGCCAGTCTAACTCACATTAAAGATTTATGTTTATGTCGCTTGGAGTAGAACTTGGGTAATTTCTTGTTTAGCTTTTTATTTTAGGAGGAGACATTCTTTACTTTTATATCTTTAAATGTGTACTTGAATTTGGTAAGTCTTGTATTCCAAGGGAACTATAATTTAGGGGATATTTGATGCATGCTCTGAAGAGCAAACTATCTTCAGTTGCTTGGTAAGATTACTTTTTTTTTTTTTTTTTGCCTTTTGGAGGGCAATTGGGGTTAAGTGACTTGCCCAAGGTTACATGGCTAGTTTTTTTGTGCGGGTGTTAAGTGTCTGAGGCCAGAACCCAACTCGGGTCCCCCTGACTCTGGGGCCAGTGCTTTGACTCACTGCACCACCTGGCCACGCCAAGATTGCTTTCTTTGGTTTCTGTCCCAAGGCTCAGATTGTGTGGGGAATTAGATGGTTTAGGAAGTTACAGTAGCAGAAAAAGGAAGATAAGAGACTTCTGTTAAATTCCCATATGTTGTTTCTGAGACCTATATGTAAGGTTTCTGAGAGTGTCTGCCCCACCCTTAGTTTTCCACATTTTCAATAGAGAGACTATTCATTCTTCACAGGATTAGTTCCTCAAAAGTCTCAAAAAACATACGGATGTTAAAAGCCAGGATTTCCAGTCCAGAGCTCCTTTCACTTTTCTACCCTAAATATCAATAGATTTTTAACTAGGAAGGGGAGGGGGACTTAAGAGATCTTTAAATTCCAAGGCCTTCATTTTAGAGATGAAATACTAATATTCAGAGAAAATATGTTAATTTGTCTAAGGTCACACAGTAAGTAGAGCTAGAATTTTTAACTCAGATATTCTGATTTTAAAGTACACTTTCTTGTATACCACAAATTTTTTTTGGCCTATTTTTCAAGAATGATACTTAAGAACTGAACTGTTTAGAGAAGATGTGAGAAACCTGTGGCCTCAAGGCCACATGTGGCTTTCTAGGTCCTCAGGGGCTGCCTTTTGACTTGAGTCCAAGTTTTACAGAATAATTCCTTTTATTAAGGTGATTTGGTCTGTGAAGTTTGGATTCAGTCAAAGGGCTGCACTTTAGGATATAGAGGGCCACATGTGGCCTTGAGGCTGAAGGTTCTCAGCCCTGGTTTAGAAAGATAAAAAATAATTTAATGGGGATTAAACTTAGATTTTGTTGAAATAGAGGAAAAAGAAAGGGACTTCTTGGCTCTGAAGATTGTCAAGGGAACAAATAAGCGATTACAGTTGTACTTTTCAAAAAGAATATTGGGTAGAGAAAACTTAAATGTTAGATGGTTCTAGAATGATCTAGAAGAATTTAATGGAGTTTTGGATGTATTCCAAGTCTCCTATAAAGTCTGTGCCAAGACCCTCTGTGCCCTGTCTAGTTTTGAGCTGTATCTTTAGAAGCAGCCTTCACTATGAATCCCTGTATATTCAGAGAAAGGTTTTGCTTATCCCATGATTATCCATTTGGATATAGAAAGATTCCTGGCCAAGCAAACTATAGGTGTTCCCCTATCACCACTTGGAACTATCTATGCCCGTTCTTTTTTTGGGGAATTAAATGGGAAATGTCAAAGCAGGATAAATCCTTGGGTACTCCCTAAAGACCAGTTAGGTAGTGACAATACAAAAATAATGAAGTAGTCCTTGTCCTCAAGAACTTTACATCCTCATGGAGAAAGCAGTTTGCAGTGGTGTGAATATAAATAGATAAAAAGCCTTTCTGGGGATGGGGGCGGGTAAAGGGGCACTCACAATGGGCATACTTGAGCTTGCTTGGAGGCAAAACCAAAGATTCCAAAAAGGCAAGGAGGGACGGGAAGAGAAGCTCACTTAGGCATCCTTCAAGCTGCTGGCCTCACGCCTGGAAGGTTGGAGCCTTCACAAAGCCTTTTGTTAACATTTTTTAGATAAGGAGTAACTGTGAAGGAAGATAGTATAAAGTTAGTTCCATTTGGTTAGTTCAACGTACTGGGAGTTAGGGAAATAGGTACAGAATATTACCTCCATTTTAGTTTGATACTTTGAGTTACTTAGGACGGCTGGGACTCCAGTTTCCTTTAAAATGACTAGATGATTTACATGGTCCAGTCAGATTCTGTATATATGAGTAGCGCTTTCATTGTGTGGCTACTATTTCAGTCAGTTAAGTACCAACTGTGTGCTAGACGGTAAGGAAAACGTTGCAGACCCTGCCCTCGAGCTTTACACCATGTTCAACAAGTACATATGAAATTAATACAGTAATCATTGCAGATCAGGAAAGGCCTCATAGAAGTTGGACTTTGAAGAAAACCAGAAAAATGGACATGAGGATGGAATGTTGAGGCATGTAGGAGATGAGTGTTGTCATGCATGTGTAATGTATAGATCACAATCCCTTCATGCTTTGAGTTATAATAGGAAAAATTGTGGTCTTAGTAAGTTGCTCCCCTCCTTTGCTTCTCCTCAAACCCTTTTCACTGTAGTGGAGTCTTTAGACTTTGTGCTGTGCTGTCAAAACCCTTTAAGAAGGCAGTCATCTTCATGCTACAAGAAGTCTTCAGAGATGAACTTCAATGAATATTCGTCATTTTACAAAATTAAGTAATTAGCCTTGTTTTCCACAAACACTAAAGATCTAGTATGTTCCCAGCACTAGGGGGACTATCCATGGAATTGTCATTTGTCAAAATAAGTTTACCCTCTCTTAGAAGCACACATAAATAATCTATGCAAAATGGGATGTAATTCTACAAGGTAGGCTGTTACAGCCTTTTTAATACCATTTACAAAGCCCTTTCTTTACAATATCTACATTATTAGTCCTGCTTCACAGATGAGAAAAGTGAGATTTAGGGAAATGAAGCAGTTTGTCCAAGGTCATACATCACAACAGAAGTAATGGAACAAAAAATCAGGCCTAGCTCATCCATTCTAGAATAAGGACAGGGGTATAGTGGAAAGGAATAGTTTTGTACCTTGTTTTAATCTTACATGACCTTGGATATGTCATCCTGTCTGCAACTCAGTTTTCTTCTCTGTAAAAGAAAGGCTTAGATTAGATGATATGTAACTTTCCATTCCAGCCTTAAGTATGTGGTTTGATGCCAGACTTTTCTGAGTATATGACACTGTTAGAGGAATTCAGAGTGAGACAAGATCATTCTCTGTATGCTGCCTAGGAAATAGAGGTGGAAATATTTTGATTCTATTGTATTTGTTTTTATTCTATTGTATTGACTCTAGAGTCAGGAAGCCCAGAGTTCAAATTAGTCTCAGACGCTTTACTAGCTATGTGACCCTGGGCAAGTGTCTGCCTCAATTTTCTCAACTCCAGAATGGGGATAATTAATAGCACCTACCTCTTAGAGTTGTGAGGATCAAATGAGATATTTGTAAAGTACTTAACAGGGCCTGGCACATAGTAGGTGTTAAATAAATGTTTATTACCTTCCTCAGGAAATAGGGAAGGATGGTGGTGCTTCTCCTTTGATGATGAAGGTACTTGCCAGTGGATGCTGAAAAGTCAACCTTGCAGTTGCATAAGCAACCTATGGCTTATTAAGAGTCTTCCTGAAATATAGTCCCTAGAATTGAACATAATCCTCTGGTTGTGAGGTGATCAGAGCAGAAAATGAGGAGACTTGACTCCTTTTTTCTGGTTACTGCCTTTCAGTAGCACCTAAGATCACACTCATTTCTGCCACACCGTAAGCCATTGACATTGACATTTGCAGTTCACTATTCTTTAATCACACTTCTCCCATCTTCTGTTTGTCAAGTTGGTTTCCCTAACCGAGTGTGAGAATGTCTTCAATGTCTTGATTAAAATGCCGAGAGCCTATTTATGATTATTGTTTGGGACTTGTTATACAATCAGTTCTTAATTTAGCTGACTACCTCTGGCCTGTGGCTTCACCTTTGATGATAGCATGAGATTACATTGTTAGATGCTTTGTTATGTGTGTCTACTAAGTGTCAAGGAACTTTAACACAAAGAAAAGTGTAGTATAGCATAATGTAGAAACAGACTTTAGAGCTGTGGAAGGGAATTTAGAGGTTTGTTTAGTCTAATCCCTTTGTTTTGCAGATGAGGAAAATGAGTCTCAGTTTAAGGAAAACTCCCAAAAGGATTTTTTAAAATTTTTCCTAGTATGAAGGTCATTATCTTTAGTGGAGAAAACAGAAGCAAAGAGTTGAATAATTATACTTTTTTTCCATTACCTATTAAAATCCTGTCTACCCCAGCCAGCTTCTTATCCAAACCCTCTTTTGTTGTTAGCATTCACAATCTCAGGTCATTTTGGGCTTTTGTACTCTTGTCTAATTTGGCAGGCATACCCCCTTGTATTCTCCATTACCTGCCCTTGCTTCAGTCTTCTAGATGTGCCTTTAAAAAAATGTATTGATTGAAGAGTCCACTTGAGTCTTCAGAATTTAGTTCTTGATAGCTTTCCATCTCTCTGAGGCACATGTAGAATGTTAGACCCTAGACTCCCAGAATCCCTTTCTCAAATTTAAAATACTATCTTTGGGAAAGAAAGGATGAATGTCAGATTAAGCCAAGTTTTGTTGTCATATAGCACAGTGACTAAGGATGTGTAGTCTTCTCCCAGGTTCTCATTTTACTGAACCAACTTTTGTTGGTCAGAATCCGATCCAGAAGAGCAGTTACTTCTGCCACTTGTACAAAGCTGTCCTTCCCTCTCCCATGAAGGTGTCTCTAAGCATTCCTACCCACAGCATCTTGTCCACCTTCAAACAATAGCTTTTTATTGTTATTCCCATTCAGGTTACAGCTAATCATTATTGCCTCTGAAGATCTCTAAAGTGGGTTATTGATTATAGATCTATTCTTGGAGGGGACTTTAGAGGTTATCTAGTCCAGTTAAGTGACCAGCCCAACATCAAACAGAGAACAGCAGAGTTGGAATTTGCACTCAAGTCCAGTGATATATTGAGTACTCTTTCCATTGTACCTTGGTTCTTCCTTTAAGCCGCTCTTGATAGTGTTTCATTTTATCTCATGATGTGCCTGCCTCTTCTTGTCTATAGTATTTTTCCTGTTAACACTTTTTTTTTTGTTTTGCCACGTTATTTTGGATTGCTTTTTTCTTGTGAGGATTTCTGGCGTATTTGCCACAAATATTTTCTCTTTTTGAGAAGACTGTTTATGAGGGAGATTCCCTTGAGAACTCACTCTACCACATTTGTGGGTTATCTTACCTACTCCTGAGTTACTAATATGATCTGCTGATCATATTCAGTCTTGCATATATATTTGCATATTTTATATCACCACCACAAGACTGCGAGCCTCAACCTTGTACTGACACAGATACCTTTGATTGAGCCTCTCCTGCCAAATAAAGACAAGCAAAGAAAAGTAGGACCTTCTCAGCTGAGCAATGGACTTCACTCAATGCATGTTGGAATGAAGTGAGGACAAGGATCAGAAGAACTTTCCCCAAACTTGGGAAGAGATTCTAAGGGTTTCTGTCCCATGCATGAAGCCACAGTAAAATATTCCTCACTAAGTGGCCTGTCTCTGGGACTCCAAAGATTTCCGGCATACATTGAAGTTGATTCTAGCCCATTAAATTCTTGCTTAAGCATCCTGTCTGGTCAGCTGATCTGTTCCGAACATGTTTGGGTTCTAACATTTTTTGGCCAGATTTGGAGAATGAAAGTTTGTAGAGCAGCATTTATCTGCCTATCTATCCGGAAACAGGATAATCCTAAGGCCATTGCTAATACCAGATAATTTTAGGCAGTTTTGCTCCTATAGTCATAAAATATTAAAGCTTAGGAGGATATGAGAGATCATCTTATTTTGGAGGATAAAATTTGACCAAATTTACAAAAGGATTTGTTTGACAATTTTTTTGTGTTTAGTTCCTAAAAGCCTTTTCCAATTCCTATCAAAAGAGATTCTAGCAGAATACAAATTTCAAAAGGTCCAAAATTGGAAGCATTTTGAACACAGGATAGTGATGAGTAGCCTGGCCAATTCAGAGGCTAAATGATGTAATAATTTTAATAAGACTTGGGGTGGAGGGGGGGGTCTCTAGAGGAAGCACCCACACCTATAGAACCACATCTTTAAAATATCTGAAGCCTATGCAACACAGTGAGATAGATAAAAAGCCAATGCCTTTTCAGTGTAGTGTATTTTGTAGTAGGTGTTGGATGGATATTAGTTTCTCCTGGAAGATTTAGAAAATCTACTATAATTGTCAAGTTATCTTTTAAAAGGGGATTGGGGAAAGTGGGAATGGCGGTGGAAATTATGTTTATTAGCTCTAACAACACAATTTCTAGGGAAAGATTAATTTGCTTAAGAGTGTTGTCTCCATCTTACCAAATTGGAAGGGGGAGAGGTAGTACCTTGCACATAGGTGCTTAAAGAATATTTGAGTAAAAATAGGTTTAAAAGTGGTGGAGCCAGGGACTAGGGACTTTAGTGGTTCAGATAAGATTGGACCAGAAGGCTTGGAACTAACAACTGTATGCTTTTTTGTAACCCTTTGCCTAAACTTTATACCCAGCATACTTTGTTACTTCCCTTACTCATCTAATAAAGCTCTCTTTCTTAAACCCTGTTTTGTCTCTGTTGGATCAAGGAGCTGATTTTCTTTTTTTGATCATGCCAGGATAGCAAGGTAGTTTTGAAGTGGAGGGTGGGGAGTTGCTGGTGATCATACCCCAGTGTTATGTGGACTGTGGTGCTTCTAGGAGCAGGTCTAGAATTTGACCTCAAAACTACCTTTATGCACAATCCCAGGTATTTCTCTAGCATTGATATGCAGATGTGTACCCCTGGACAATCTCTTTTTTTTTATTTTTTGGAGGGCAGTTGGGGTTAAGCGACTTGCCCGAGGTCACACAGCTAGTAAGTGTTAAATGTCAGGCCAGATTTGAGCTCAGGTGCTCCTGACTCCAAGGCCAGTGCTCTATTCACTCTGCCACCTAGCCGCTGCTGATAATCTTTCCTCGTAATGGGAGATTGAGGTTTAGTTGGGAAGGGTCAAATTTTTCCACCAAATCTGCAGGACACATAACCATGTTGGACCACTGTGTTCCATTTATCATTCATAGTTAATGTGCTAATACTTACCAAGTGGCCACAGTGTCTACTCTAACTACCCCTAGAAATACAGCAGCTATGACCACACAAGTGGAGGAAGCACAGACTGCACGGCTGACCAAGCCTCATTTGAGATGTGGATGATCACTACCCTGTGACTAGCAGTATGCTACTCCAGCCGTGGTAGGTGGAGACAGACCATCCTGTGACCCGTGAGTGTCCCAGCTGTGGTGTTCTGTACAGATTGCTAACAGGGGCCCACTAAGCGTGGTCCTAATTAACTCTGAGCCAGTGGCTTCTTTCCTTTCCTTGCTTGTCCTTAAGGAGGTGATGGGACAGAATAGATTAAAGCACCAGGTTTGGGTTCAAGTACTTCTCAAGCCTATATGCTAACTAGCTAAGTGATCCTGGCCAATTCATTGCTTCTTTCTATACGGCCATTTTCCTCATCTGTAAAATGGGGATGACGTAGCACCAGTAACATAGGGTTGTGAAGATTAACGTCAAGTTGATGTTATGTATGTCAAGCCTATACACAAGGGAGCTAGCAAGGTAATAATATGCCGTCGGGGTAGGGAGTGTTTCCTTTGGCTCGATACCTGGGAAGCTACTGATTACTCATGTCCTGTAAGTACATCATACTCTCTCTGGTCCCAGAACTGCTCCAGGTTCACAAGGTTACTAGATTTGAGTTCCTTAAAGGTAAGGACATATCTGTCACCAGCATGGCCTTCCCTATAATAGGCATTCAGTAAAGTTCAAATGGCTAAATGGGCAGCAGAGGGCAAAATCTAAGATCTCATTAAAACTCTTAATTGGAGGGGCAGCCAGGTGGTGCAGTGAGTAAGAGTGCTGGCCCCAGCGTTGGAAGACCCGGGATCAGTTCCGGCCTCAGATACTCGGCACCCGCACAAAAATAACTGGCCGTGTAACCTTGAGCAAGTTATTTCACCCGGGTTGCTTTAAAAAACAAAACAAAAAACAACTCTTAATTGGGATTTGCAACAAAATGGTAAAATTGCCTGAATTGTGTGACTCATTTTTATCCAATTAGATTTCATTTATTATTGCTGTGAGTCCCTAGAGATGATCAATGGTGAACCCTCAGTTCTACCTTAAGATGAGAAGCAAGATGGGCGATGTCTAGCTTGTTTCTTAGCAGACATTAGTGACAATAGTCCTTACACGTGAGGACTGCTCCTCTGTTGCTAGTTCTTAATGGGGATGGAATATAGATGACTTGGGCTTTAGCATCTATGTAACTGAGATAACTCCTTGCTGACCTCAGGCTTGCATCTGACACAGCAGCATACTACACAGGAGTCAGTATGCACCCATCAGCATAACTTGGCTTCAGGAGTTTATCACCTGGGACTGCATCTCACAAGGATAGGAACTTTTTATTCCTATCATGATTCATGCATGTGGGCTGCACCTATCATCTCATCCATTGGATGTCTACTGTGTGTATATAGCATCCCATGTTGGGCTATAAAGGGAGAACCCCAAGTACAGAGAATGATACGCAGAAGTTAAAAAATCTGAACCTTTGAAGCAGCAAGGCCCTTGTATTCTTTCCACTTCCTGTTACTGGCCTACCCTTTCTCCATCCATCATGCACCATGACCATCCGGGGCATTCTGAAAGAGAAAGGATAGAGGCGGCTAGGTGGCGCAGTGAGTAAAGCGCCAGCCCAGGAGTAAGGAGGACCCAAGTTTGGTGCCGGCCTCAGACACAACACCCACACAAAAAAAAAACCCTCAAAAAACTAGCCGTGTAACCTTGGGTAAGTTACTTAACCCCAATTGCCCTCCAAAAGGCAAAAAAAGAAAGAAAGAAAAAGGATATCACCTCCCACCAAAAGCACAAACTTGCCAAAAGCTCTCTAGGATTCCATTTTTGCAATGGGGCAGTGCCCAATGTATATTCCAGTTCCCATGGGGGTTAAGAAAAGTGGACTTAGGGAGGAAAGTTGCTTCCATCTAAGAACTTTATCCTTGGCTCCAATCTTAGAAATAACTTCTAACATCATTTCTCCCTTTTACTTATTTCCTCTGTAAAAGTTCCAAATTCCCATCTGATTCTAACACTGCATTCTATGTTGTAATATTTGTTCCAAGGTGTCTGTCTGCACCAGTATTCTATATTCTAACATTTTATGGTGGGTTCTGTTAGTGGGGTGGGATCAGGAGGAGCCAGGAATGTGTATCTGACTTCTGATTTTATTGATATAGGGAGCTCCTGGTGGGGAAATTTAAAAAAAAATTTTTTTAAATTTATTTTTAGTTTACATCTGCTTTTATAAGATTTTTTTTTTTTTAAGCAGTCGGGGTTAAGTAACTTGCTCAAGGTTACACGGCCAGTTATTTCTGGGTGTGGTGCTAAGTATCTGAGCCCGGATTTGATCTCCAGGTCATCCTGACACTGGGGCCAGTGCTCTTACTTGCTGAGCCACCTGGCCGCCCCTTTTATAAGATTTTAAGTTCCAAATTTCTCCCCTTTCCCCTACCCCTTCCCCGAGACTGCATGCAATCTGATTAGATTATACATGTACAATCATGTTAAAATATATTTCCACCTTAGTTATGTTATGAAAAAAGAATCAGAACAAAAGGAAAAAACCTTGAGAATGAAAAAGAAAGAGAAAATAGTATACTTTTTTATTTGCATTCAGACTCCATAGTTCTTTCTCTGCATGTGGATAGCATTTTCCATCATGAGTCTTTTGGAATTGTCTTAGATCATTGTATTGCTGAGAAGAGCTGAGTGTATCAAAATTGGTCATCTTGAACAACATTGCTATTAGTGTGTTCAGTGTTCTGGTTCTGCTCACTTCACTCAGCATCAGTTCATGTAAGTTTTTCCAGGTTTTTCTGAATTCCACCTGCTCCTGAAGAGGAAATTTTATACTCACAATGCAGATTAGCCGGCACCTGCACTGCAATCTTAACAGTTGCCAGGAGAATTGAAAAGTTAAATTATTTTTGTCTAGGGGTTATTGGAGGCTAGATCTGAATCCAGGTCTTTCTGATTCAGAGTTAAGCTTTTTACCCAGTTATCCACCATTGAGTCTCCTAGGATTCCATCTTCAAGTAGCTTGCAATGATTGGTATTTTATATTTTGTTTCTTCTTAGCTCTGATACCTCTACAGAACCTAGGAATGGAGGAAGGCATCCCCAAAGCTGGGAATAGAATAATTATTCAAACAAGTGTATGTTTTATCCTCAATAGTGAACGGTACTGGGGAGTGAGGGCAGCACAGACCCTCCTTCCCGCCCCCCCCCCCCCCAACTCAGTCTAGTTGAGGAGACAGAACTACATACAATCTTAGGTAGCATTAGCTAAGAGCCAAATGAGGGATAAGCATGCTCAGTGTTTTAGGAGTTCACTAATTAATGTAGTCAGGGTCAGTCTCCTGAAGGAGGTTGTATTTAAGGTCAACTGTAAAGGATGAAAAAATTTTGAGAGGAGGAAGGTAGGAAATATGCATTGGCATGGAAGGAAACCCAGGATTCCGGTAGAAGCTCCCTGTGGGGATGGCTAGGTGGTGCCGTGAACAGAGCACCAGCCCTGCAAGTCAGGAGGACCTGAGTTCAAATGTGACCTCAGACACTTAGCACAAAAATAACCAGCTATGTGACCTTGGGCAAGTCAACCCCAGTTGCTCTACCTTCCCCCCTCCAAAAAGCAAAAAAGAAAAAAAAAAAAGCTCCCTGTGACACCAACTTCCCAAAAGTTACCTTAATTCTTGATACGGACTTTATGATCAGAATTAGGGAGAGGGAAGTTTCTGGGGAAGAAAACACTATTCATCCTCTTGAAGAAGCAACTATACTTCCTTTTATCCTAGATCCTCAAAAGCATCATATTCCTTTCTACCTTCCCAAAAAGAGACAGCTAGACAAAGATTTGTCATATAGTTCAGCTTTATTTGTGTTTAACCATAATCACTATGCGTGGAGGTAGCACATGCTTCTCTTCTCCCACCCCTACCACTCAAGGAGCTCTCCCAATAGTGGGTCCTCTCTGGGTGCCCCCTCCTGAGGTGTTCAGTGGTAATTTCTGCTCAGGGCAGCGGCCACTACTCCCACCAGCTTCTGCCAGGCTGCTTGTGCCTCGATAGTAAAGTCCTTGCCCAAGGCAGCTGCCAGGGCTATGATCAGGTTGTCTCCAAGGAGCTAGAAGGAAGAGAGAGAAGAGGGTCAGCCCCAAGCTCCCATACAAGTGGGAGAAGGATTCTATGCCTGAGGGAAGCAGGGTGCAGTGCACCCCTGGGGGAAGCTGAGGGCTGGACTAATAGTGAGCTCTGGAAAAAGAAAGATATGCCTGGACCAAAGTTGGGGTCTGGCTTGTGCTAAGTGAATGCTTCATTTTAGTGAGATGGAACATGTGCCCTCTTTGGTAGATGATTTCTAAGGCCCCTCCTGACTGGCACTCTTAGGAGTTTAAAACAACATTCCCAGGGAGTAAAAGGGGGTCTCTGTTAAAAAATCCTGAAAGAGGGAGAGATTGTTAGCCCAGAGACAAGTTGAGGTTGAAGGAGGGAAAAGGAATACAAGGAGCCTGTAAAAGAATGAGCTCCCTGTCCTTGGAGGTTTTCAAGTAGGAGGTTGGACTATATGCCCACTGAAGAATCTTCGAGTTTTTAGAATCTGCAAGCCTTGTCCCCCTAGGCTCCAGAGAAATGGCAGAGGGGTACTCACTCTGAAGTTCTGGGGGTCCACATGCAGCTTGTCTGAGTGTAGCTGACTCAGCTTGTCAAAGGTGGCCTTCACATTGTCTAGGTTCTTCACAGCCTCGCCAAATGAGGTCAGCACCTTCTTGCCATGGGCTCTGACCCGGGGGTTCCTCTCAATGGCAGTGGGGCTGGATAGGTTCCCAAAGTTGCTGAAGTACCTCTGGGTCCAGGGGTAGACAACTAATAGCCTAAAACCCAAAGAGGGAAAGAGAATGATCAGCCAAAAGTTTTCCCAAGCCAATTAACATGAGACCTCTAACTGGTTTTCCTTTTCTCTACCGCCTCCCCCGCCCCACCCTGTTGGTCAGCAGAGAAAGCACTCATGCATGACCCGTGTCCTTAGCTAAACCTAGTTTAGCCCAACGCCCCTAGCTCGAGCCCTGGAGCAGCCCAGGTCTCTTCTCCCACCTGCTAAGGGCAGCAGCCCCTGCTTCCTCGATGTCAACCTTGGCCCAGATGGATGAAATGATCTGTTTCTCTTCTGCTGTCCAGTGCACCATGGCTGCTTGCAAAGGGGTGGTGATAGTCCTGAGTTGAGAGTGCAGGAGATAGAGATGAAAGCTGAGTGCTGTGTCCAGTGGCTCAAGGGCCCTCCTTTTATCCCCCGGCCTCAGTCCTCGCCCCACCCAACTCCTTTCCTATTGGTTAGCCCCTGGCTGGGGGGCTCTGAGGTTGTGGCCCAAGGCTCTTGGTTTGGGGGTTGGGAGAGGAGTGCCAAAGGGCTAACTTGAATGGGGGAGGAGAGGCAGCTGGCTTTGCCTAAATCTGTCACTAGTTGCCCACAGCCCCAGCTGGTCTTTCTGCCTCTGTTGGGATCAAAGACTGCTCTCTCCCCTTTTTCATTTCAATGGGTCTGTCTAGCTCCAGGTAGTGCCAGAGACACGTTGGTCTTCTGGGTTCAACCCAAAAATCTGCCCTCAGCCTTGGAACTGAAACCATCTCTCTTCAGTTTCCTTACCCTAATCAGTTACAGCCCCCAGCTCCCCTCCCCTATTCATCCCATTCACCTACCTCATCTTATTCAGGTGCAGTCTCCCCATTTTCCAATGAGCTCCTTCACTTTATTCACTTTAAACTTTACAATCATTCCTCATATTCTATCAAGCCTACACTCATTTGCTTCAGCACCTGCACCCCAGTTCGCTCCCATTCAGTGAAGTCAGCAACCTCACAATATACCTTCCTACCACCACCAACCCCAATCCATCAGGACACCTGTCCCGTCAGCCACCTTTCCCTAGAGCCCTGAACCAGATCAGTCCTATTCCTATCTCTATTAGATCCCTATTCCTAGAATCCTTGAAATTCAGCTTTCTTCCTCTCCCTCCCAATGAGCCCCCAGCTGCCTGTGCAAAAGCCAGACCTTTCTACCAGTATCTTGGGGACATAGAGGGAGTTGTGTACCCAAAACAGGGCTGTGGAAGGAGAGTGATCTGAGAGGGCTGGTGAGAGTTGGCTTCTAGAGTTAAAGTGGGTTAGAAGGTTCTGTAGTGATGAAGGCTAGAGGAAAGAGTCTCTCTTGAGATCATGTGAACTGAGCTCAGTATAGATATGATTATCCCCACTAGATAGGGACTCTTAAGGTCATCTATGAGGAAATGGTTCTGATGCCTCCTCAGGGTCTAATCCCCTTTAACGACCTATGTCTAGCCCTATGTATTGACCTGTGTCCAGTTCAACAAGTTGACCCTTATGCCCAGTCCTATATTGTGATCCATGTGTGGAAACCCTCTGTCTAGTCCCATCTCCTGATGCCTCTGGCTATAAATGCTGACCAGGGACCAAACCTGTCTTGCAACCAGAATACCTTCACTGAAAAAAATTAAGGGTCCACATCAGTGCTCTTTATGGAGGCTTTCGGCAAATCCTTTCTGAAGTCATAGGGCATTCTTTCCCTCCCTCTTGTCCTCTCAGCTCCTAAGCCTCTGGTGGATACCATATTTTCTTTGAACTTTGTCTTACACGGGATCTAGCATAACCCAGTGGCCAGCAGCAGAGGAATACCAGAATAGGTACTAGTATTCAATCCAATGATCCCAACCTCCTGGCTGCTCCAAGAACAAGATGCTTCTTTCAGCTCCTGGTGGCTATGCCCCATGCCTGAAAATGCCCTCCTTCCTCATCAATGCCTCCTGGCTTCCTTCAAGTTCCAATTAAAATTCCACCTTCTATAAAGGCTTTTGCCAACCCCTCTTAGTTCTAGTGCTTTCCCACTGTTAATTATCTCCTATTTATCCTTCATATAGCTTGTTTGTAAATATTTGTTGTCTCCCCCATTAGATTGTCAGCTCCTTGAGGGCAGGCACAACTGTCTTTTGTTTCTTTATCTATCCTCAGCACTGGGCACAGTTCCTGGCAAGTGCTTAATAAATGCTTATTGATTGACTTAGAAGAGTCTGCTTAGCCCAGGGCAGCTGACCAAAGTCTGTCCTCCTCTAACCACTGTGGACTCAGGGCTCTAGACTCCTGGCTCTGTCAGTGGTACCTTCCCACACCCTGTCATTTATTTTGAGTCTTAGCAGCTAGATGGCACAATGGACTGGAGTCAGGAAAACTCATCTTTGTGAGTTCAAATCGACCTCAGACACTGTGTGACTTCGGGCAAGCCACTTAACCCATTTGCCTCAGTTTCCTCAATCTGTAAAATGGGCCCAAGAAGGAAATGACAAACAGCTCCAGTGTCTTTGTGAAGAAAACCCTAAAGGGGGTCACAAAAAGTCTGATATAACCAAAAACCAACTGAACAACAACAGTCTAAGGAAAAGGTCCTTATGAAAAGTGAGACTACATCTCTGCTGAATTAAATTCTTGCACACATGTACACATGGCCTTCCTCTTACAGAGCACTCCCTCACAACAGCCCTGGAGGAAGACCTGGTAACGTTTTAACTCCCCATTTTATGGATGAAAGAACTCAGAGTAGGGAACAATATCGTTAGAGGGAGAGTTTCTGTTGCTTTATTCAGTCTTCCACCCCTCTTTGTTGAATGCCAACCTATTCTTTAAAACCCAACTGGCATGCCATGCCTTCCACCAAGCTCTTCCCTTGCTGGTTCCAACACAGGTAGCATAGCCTTTGGTTCTGTTTCAGTTTGACAAGCTTGCCCCGATGTGCATGATCCCTGCCTGTGGTTTGTACTCTTTCTCTGGACCATAAGCTCCTCAAAGGCAAGACCAGTCATTGAAAATTAGCATCTTCCTTAGCATATGCAGAGACATATTACAACATTAGAGGCCAAAGAGCCGGGCTCTCAGTCTAAATTACCTGGGTTCAAGCCCCATCCATGTGTGACCTTGAGCAGGTCACTTAATCTCACTGAGAAACAACTCTTGAAAGACTCTAAATTTCTGAGAAGGTGTCACCTTGCATTGCCGGAGGGATTTTCCTCATCTGAGAGTTCCCTATATAAAAGAAATTACAGTATATCTTTCCCCACACCTAGCAGTGTTTTGTACATGATACTTTTTAGTATTTTAAAATTAATAATAGTCCTTATATATGTGTGTGTATATATATATATTTTCCTTTTTGGAGGGGGGAGGGTAGGGCAATTGGGGTTAAGTGATTTGCCCAAGGTCACATGGCTAGTAAATTTTAAGTGTCTGAGGTCAAATTTGAACTCAGGTCCTCATGACTCTAGGGCCACTGTTCTTATTCACTGCACCACTTAGTTGCCCCAATTATTTTTAAAAATTAAAACCTGGGTCTCCTCATTCCCAACCCAGATTTCTTTTCATCTCCCCTTATTGCTTCTCTAAGGGGAGTAAGAGTTTGTTCTCACCTCTTGCTGGCAGAGATGTGAGTAGTCATCTAGGGTTTTCTTTTCTTTTCTTTTTTTTGGAGGGGGGGAAGGCAAGACAATTAGGGTTAAGTGACTTGCTCAAGGTCACACAGCTAGTGTGTCAAGTGTCTGAGGCTGGATTTGAATTCAGGTCCTCCTGACTCTAGGGCTGGTGCTCTATTTACAACACCACTTAGCTACCCCTCACTGAGCCGCCTAGGTGCCCCTAGGGTTTCTCACACATGTAGACATGTTGGGGGATTATGGTATGTGTTCCCCACACAAACTGGATGAAACTAGTGTCCAGTCTATGTGATTCTTTGCTGACCTGGCCCCTTGGGGAGTTTTGTGGGGAAGGTGGCCCTAGTGAGAGAAGCCTGATTAGTTGAAGGCCCCTTAACACTAACAAGTGTCTAATCCCTGGACATGCTTTTTATTGTGTGCTGGGTGGGGTGGGAGGGAATTGAAGAACCTTGATTTGTCAGGTAACAACCTTAGTCATAAGGAGCAATTCCTTAGGAAAAGCCTGAACTGTGGCTCCAGGATTCCCAGGGCCCCTTTAGGAATGAAATCCATGGAAATATATGCCTATCAAGGACCATCTCAGCCATTGTGACCCAAAGCAGGCAGCTCCTAGTTTACCTAAGTCTATGTAAGTATTCCCCTCTCCCAGGCAGCAACCTATCCCCCTATAAACTGAGGATCTGAACCCTGATGGCCTCTCCCCACTCCCCGAAGGCACTGCCAGTATCCTTGATATTGTGTGTGTGTGTGTGTGTGTGTGTGTGTGGCCCCGGGGGATGGGGGGTGGGGGGTGGGGTGGAGGGGCAGGGAAGCAGAAGTTGTCCTAGATAATGTCTCTGACATTGTCTTCCTTTTCCCTTGGCATTCTACATGATTCAGAGGACAAGCAGTACCAGAATACTATACAATACAATAGCTACCAGGGTGGAGGCCAGTCAGGGATGTCTTTTCAGAGCAAAAAAGGGGAAAAAAGGCACAGCACTGGAGCATTTATTTGGTAACAGTACTTGACATAAGATAGCAACACTTTACAAGTAAAAGTATTGACTTTTGACCTAGTCCAGCATTAGAAGGAAGGCCTGTAAAGCAATCCAGAAGCATTAAAAAAAAAAGTTTTCATTAATATTTTTTGTTTTTTTTACATCACCATAGTTTCTCCCAGTATCCTTTTCCCTCTCTCTTCCAGACAGCCATCCTATATAACAAATAGTACATTTAAAAACAAACAAAAAAAAAAAGAAAAAAGAAAAAGGAGTGGAAAAAATCAGCATGACATCAATATGTCAAAAAAAATATTTAAAAATAGGTACAAAGTACACTTGTGGACCTCCCACCTCTACAAAAGGGTGGGGTGTGTCTTCTCATATCTCTTCTTTCAAGTTATGCTTGTTCTTTATAGTTTTCCACACTCACTTCTGATTTTTCCTGTGGTTCTTCCCATTTTATTGTTGTCATTAGTAGTGTGTATATTTTCTTGGTTCTGCTTTCTTCACCCTGCATCATGTTCGTGTAGGTCTTTCCATGTTTCTCTATATTCACCATGAGCATCATTTCTTGCAGCACAGTAATATTTCATTTTATTCATATACCCCAATTTGCTTAGCTACTCCCTAAACATCTTCTTTGTTACCAATCCTTTGGTATCACAAAAAAATGCTGCTCTTAACATTTGCGGGTTGGGTTGTATTTGCAGATGTTTGATTCAACTTTTCCCAAATCTCTCATTCCTCAGACCTGGCAGATTTGGGGGTGGTAGCTCTTTCAGACTGTTCTGAATTGGACGAAAGGCAGTCCCTGGACCAGGCTGATGGAGACAGAGGACAATAGCTGCCAATCTCTCCTGGGATCTTTAGCACACAAAAGTTGTCAGAAGATGATGAACCATGCCAGGTCTCCAGTACTGACCACCATGTCAGAGTCAGGTGACGCAGATACTTTGGGATTAGACCTGGGGATCCTAGAGAAGTAAAGGACCTTACGGACTATCTGGTGAAACCCCCATACTTTACAGATAAGGAAGCTGAGCCTTAATGGTTTGCCCAAGGTTGAAAAGGTATGTCAGAGGCAGGATTTGAACCCAGGGTATTTCTGGATGGGACATGAGGGGAGAAGTTCAGGAGCAGTCCTCAGGACATTAGACATTGAGTAGGAGTCGGGGTCCTATCAAGAGGGGAATGAGAGCAGGACTTAAGGTCTGTAGGAGTTGGAAGGGGGCACTAAGCCTGGGGAGAATGGTGACCAGTTGTTGGGCCCTGGGCCCAAAATGGGTTTAGAAGTTGAATAAGGGGACTGTGAAAGTGTGATAAGTGAGGGGAGGGGAGAGTTAAAAAGTAGTTTAGGGTTGAGCCATGGAGAGGGAGGCAGAGGTGTGACCAGCTGCATCCTAATCTGGAGCCAAATCCAGGGCCTCCAGCTGGTTGTGGGGATAATGCTTCCCTGGGTCCAAGCCCACAAACCCTGCCCAAGCACTTCTCAATTCAGCCAGATGCAGTAGGTTGATTATTCTGCCCAGGTCCCATTCTCAAACTCTTCCCCTCTTCTGGCTTCTCCTTGAGCCTGGTCTAGGGCTTTAATTGTGGCCCTAAAAACTGCTGTCCACCCAGAGACCCCAGAGCACTTTTTCCAGATTTGGGTGATGGCTACACATTTTCTGAAGAGACAGGAGAGGGGGACTTGTGTCTGTGCACTGGGACGTCTTCCCAAGTTTGGGCTCAAAAGCACATTGTCCTAATATCCAAGAAAAGTGAGGATAGAGAGGGAGACTGAGGGTGGGGTGTTGAGTGGGTGACTGTATTCTGAGACTGCAGGAAAACAATTTATGTACAAAATGATTATAACATTGTAAATGGTAAAAACCAAAAATTACAGCAAAATTAAGCTGAATGATGTAACCTGGAAAAGTGATGAGAAAATATACCTCCCTCTCTTTATGCAGAAGTGTGTGTGTGTGTGTGTGTGTGTGTGTGTGTGTGTGTGTGTGTGTGTGTGTGGGTGTGTGTGTGTGTGTGTGTGGGTGGGTGGGGGAACTGTGGGTGTTCACGTGCTGGTTAATTTTGTTGAATTATTTTCTGTTTGTTTCTTTTTTTCTTTTCTTTTTTTGTTTACAAGGGGGAAGGGAGAGGGGGATTATATCCAGAAATGACCATAATGGAAAAGTAAAATAAATGATTAAAAATTAAAATTACAGAAATAACAGTGAATAGAGGCAGGAAAGTCGATGGAAGGGGGTTTTGTACCCTATGAGGCTAGAAAGTAGGGGAAACAACAGGGTGGTGTAGACAGCAGCACTTCAGCCCCCAGAGATTTCCTCTGTGTCAGGATCTAGGTGCAGCCCCAGACAGCCCTAGACAGTTCAACCTTCTCCGGAGCTGCAATTTTGAACACAAATGCTACCCCACCCACCTACCCCAACTCAAAGCTCCAGTGCACAAGGTTAGATTGCCACAGACTTCGCCTTTATTCAGAGTCACGTCCATCAGAACTGGGAGAGGGGGCTGGCGACATCGAGGACCCAAGGGTCGAGCTCCGCCGGCCTCCTCCCACCAGTTTAACGGTACTCGGACGTTAACACCAAGGACACATAGCTCAAGAACTTGTCCAGAGAAGCGTGCACCTCGGGGTTCAAGTTGCCCGGATGGTGCCTAGCCAGGGTCACGAGCAAACAGTGAGACAAGTACTGGGGAGAGAAGAGACAGATCAGGATCCAGGGTCAGGCCGAGTCAGATCTTTGTGGGTGCCCTCTTCGGGGCTCCCACTAGCCCCGAATTCTGCACCGAGCCCCGTCACAGCTCCCTTTTCACTGCACTCAATCTCGTCCACCCACAAGCTCTCCGAGTGCGCTGCAGACGCCCATGAAGACAGGTGGCCCAAGTTCGATGACTTCTCTCTAGATCCCGCTTCCCACCCCCTCCCCTTTACCCCGCCGCTACACTCACTTTGAAGTTGATGGGATCCACCTTGAGTTTGTGGGCGTGGAGATCGCTCAGGGATGAGAGGGCCGCTGGCAAGTCATCCAGGTGGCTGACGGCCAAAGTCAGAGCATCTGCCACCTTCTTGCCATGAGCCCGAACCTGGCGGGAGCCGACGGAGAGGTCGAAGTGGGCGAAGTAGGTCTTGGTTGCAGGGAAAGAATGAAAGGTCCTGCGAACCAAAAAAAGAGGGCAAGCTGAAGATTCTGTAGGCTCGAACCCAGGACTGGAGCGAAGAACAGAGAGCTGACTCTAGGAGGAGGGCATCAGCAAAGGGTTCCTTAGAGGTGGCCATGCCAGGATGCCCACTGAATCCTGAAGGAGGAGAGGGTCCAGAGGCTGGGGCGAGGGGAGCGAGGAAGGGGTCCTAGGAACTGGCTGAGGCAGAGGGCATGGCTGGGTTCCGGGCTCAGGGAAGTGCAGGATTCACACGCTGGGCACCTCACCTCGCCAGGGCTTCAGTCCCGTACACGTTGGTGTTCTCACCCAGTTTTTCCCAGAATTCTTTCACGTTGCACTTGTCTGCAGCGGACAGGGCCATCTTTCTCTCCCGGGCCTGTGTGTTAGGGGTTCGCCAATGATGGCATGTTCTAGACTTGGCACTGGGGAGGTGGAGTTCATGGGCTGGCACAGGGCCCGGTGCGGGCAGCCACTAGACCAGGTGGTGCAAGGCCGTGTCTCCGCTACAGAGGGCGCTGTGTTCCCACCTGCACCGCACTACCTGTGCAAATTCAGCATCAGTCCCGGATGCCGACCAGGCAGGGGTGGGGAACCTGCGGCCCCAGGCCACGAGTAACCCGCTAGGTCCTCGGGTGCGGCCTTCTGACCGAGTCCTAGTTTTACAGGACAAATCCTTTTATTAAGGGGATTTGTTCTGTGAAGTTTGGATTCAGTTAAAGGGCTGCACTTGAGGACCTGGAGGGACACGTGTGACCTTGAGGCCACAGGTTCCCCACCCCTGGACCTGTATATTGCCCTCACATCCCTTAGCTCCATAAACCCAGGTTGTGGAGCTCTAATAATACTGATGATCATGATGATGATAAGAATGAGCACTTATAAAGTGCTTTAAATTTTGCAAAAACTTTACAAATATGATTCTCAGTTGATCCTCATAACAGCCCCGGAGGTAGGTGCTGTTATTATTGTTCCCATTTTTACAGATGAGAAAACCCAGGCAGACAGAGGTTAAATGACCTACCCAGGGTCACACAGCTAGCAAGTATATGAGACTGAATTTCCTTCCACTTGTCTTTCTGACTCCAAGTCCAGTGCTCTGTTCCCTGTGGATGGCCAGACAGAGGCTTACTTCTCTCTGTTCTAGAACTGACTCATCCTGACTTTCCTCCCTTCTGCTCCTGCCACTGGTCTCTTTGATGTTCCGAGAACAGGACAGTCCACCTCTCAATTTCATGCCTTTTCATTGGCTATGACCTGGGCCTTAAATGCTTTCTTTCCTCTACTTTCTAAGACTTTCTTCTAGTCTCAGATAAAATCCAATTTTCCACAACAGGCCTTCCTCAGTCCCCCTTAATGCTACTGCTTTCCCTAGGGCATTACCTTCCACTGATCCTGTACACATCTTTGTTCATAGTTGTTTGTGTGTTCTCTCCTAATATATTATGAGCTACTTCAAAGCAGGGACTGTTTTGGGCTTTCTTTGTATCCCTAGAGCTTAGTACAATGCCCGTCACATTATAGGTATTTAATAAATGCTTGTTGATTCACATTATAGGCATTTAATAAATGCTTGTTGATTGATTGACTAATTCTTCCTCCCCACTTACCATCCACTTCAATTTGTAACCCCATCCTATCCCAATCCTGGTCTATCCTATTCCCATTACAAACCCATTATATCCCTATCCCACAACTATTCCAATCCCATCCCCATACAATTAATTTCTCTTCCCCAACTCCATTCTCATCCCTTCCTATTCTACTTTATCCCATCTGCATCCTTATCCCATCCCATTCCCTTTCCGTCCTATTCCTCAGTAGTGAAGAGAGACAGACAGATACAGAGAGAGAGAGAGAGAGAGAGAGAGAGAGAGAGAGAGAGAGAGAGAGAGAGAGAGAGAGAGAGAGAGAGAGAGAGAGAGAGATGGTGGTGGGTATATATTACACTATAAAATTGGGCTTTGAGGAAGGTAGGAGATCCCTGTACTCCCTCCCTCCCAAATCTGAGGTTTCCCTTCTCATGCACTCCTTGACTCAGTGCTCTGGTTTTTGTTCTCATGCTGGACTTGCTTAATTCCCTCATAGCCAATCCAAGTCAGAACTAGGGACTCTCTAAGGCTAAGACAAGAATTGAAGAGATCAGACACCAGTAGATGGAACCACCAAATAACATTAAGAAAAAGAGAACACTTACATTTCATAACTCTTTAAGGTTAAAAGCACTCTCAAAACTTTATTTGATTCTTAGGAAATCTCTGTGATGGAGTTTTTATTTAAATTTATTTAAAGAATTATTATTTTTTTTTGTTTTTGATGGTCTACACCTTCCAAAAGATCCTCTCTTTCCCTAGAGCCATTCCTTATAACAAAGATTTAAAAAGAAAGAGAACTTAGCAAAGCTAACCAATACATCAAAAAAGCCTAAAAGTGTTCCATACTTCTGCAACAAAGGAATGAAATGCATTCTTTGGGGACAGGACTAGTCAATGTAATTTTATAGCTTTCAGTTTTGATTCGTTTGTTGTTGTTTTCCACTTATGCTGCTGGGGTCATTGTGTATATTGTTTTTCCAGTTGTACTTACTTGATTTTGTATCAATTCGCTTAAGTCCTCCCATGCTTTTCTTTATTCATCATAGGCGCTCTTCATTGTTTTTCGCAGGACAGTAATATTCTATTTTATTCATATACTATACTTTATTTAGCTAGTCCCCAATCAATGGACATAATCTTTGTTTTAGGACAGGAATTATTATTCCCTTTTTGTTGATGCAGAAATTAAGCTTCAGAGATATTAAGAAACTTGTCAACGATTAATTAGTCACACAATGAATAAGTAGTTGAGCTGGGACTAAGGTCTTCTTACTCCAAGTTCTCTTGCCATCTCACCATGCTGTTATAGAATATTAGAAAGGTAGAAAGGGACTTAGAACAGAAAATGGTAGAACTGGAAAGCAACATACAATCTGTAATGTCAGAGATGGAAGGGACCCCATCTAATTCAACCTTCTCATTTTATAAGAAGGGGAAACTGAGGCCCAACCAAAGAGAAGTAACTTGTTCAAGGTCATGTAATACTATTATAATGATAGAGAGGTAACCAGAGTTTACATCTTCTGACTCCCAGTTCATTAATACCTGGGAAGGTGTGGGGATAGATTGACAGTCTTCCAACAGGCAGGCCTTTGGTGGACTTTGGGTTGTACAAAGTCTGATTCCAAACCCTCCTGCTGCCCACATTGTGCTTGCCACCACCCTGAGTTCTATATCTAGGCAACATATTAGATATCTTCCTCTTCTGCTCTAGGCACAGTCAACTACCATAACCCAATCTAGGGGGTCTACCAAGTTGAGCTGAATACACCCAGAACCTGATGCATGAGACCTTGGAGAGGGCCTTCCTTCCCACCCACAATATGCACTCTGGAGAAAAAGAGTCTGAGATGACGTGAGGGCACCTTTGCCACTCTAGACTTGGGGCTCCTCAGGAGTCCTGACTTTGTCGTGTTACATTTTGTATCTGTCCTCATACTCAGCCCCACAATCCATCCTGACTTCCCCACCCAGCTAAGCCTAGCTCTCAGGGAGTGATAGTCAAGAAATATCTAGTGTCTAGAAATATCTCTCAAGGCATGTGTGGGTGGGGTTGCTTGAGAGATATACAGGAGGCCAGGGACTGGGCTGGGTCACCAGCCTCTCCCATCTCTTCCACCCTGTCCTCTCTGGTATGAGAAAGTCCCAATGACTTAGGAAAATGGAACATAGTCCTCTTGCCTCAACACCACTCCATTGCAGAGCAGGAGTTTTCATGGCCAGGTTACCATACATTCAGACTTTATTCCAAGATAATTGCCTCTGTACATGCAGCAGGCAATGGCGGGGAGGGGCTAAGAGGTCCAAGGTTGGGATACAGTTGCTGAAGGGACACCAATTTGACAATATTTAGGTAGTTCAAATTGCTCAGGACCCTGTCCATGGAGGAGTGCACCACAAAGACCTCCTTGAGGTGCTAATTGGCTAATACTACAGTCACAGATTATATCAGATACTGGGAAGAGAAAGGACAGGGCTGAGGTTAGACCATGTCAGATACATGTGCTAGCCTACTTCATCTGATCCCACAGCCTTGGAATTCTTTAATGGAATGTTTCTACTGGGCAAGAACTCTCCCAACTCCTATATTTGAACTTCCCATTCTGCATGTACATTTCACATAATTCATCCATGATTGCTGCCTTAGAGAACCCAACCCATACTCTCAGGTTCCCCCTTTACCTCTAGGCACCTTTTTACCTTTTATCCTCTTTTACCTGCCCCTCTAGCCCCAGTTTATGATGGGTTCCACTCTTGGTTTGTGGTTGATCAGTTTTGACTGGGCCCAAGGTGAGTGGTCAGTAGTCAAAGTTAGAGTGATGACCTGCCTGGTCTTAGTGGATTGGAGCCTTTGGTCCAGTTGAAGTGGGGGAAGTAAACCTGATGGAAGACAAAGAAAGGAAAGCTCTGTAGAAGGGAGAGGTGGGAACTTCAAAGATTTGGGCAGTGTCCATGAAACACTTTTGTCCCCTTTGAGGGGGAAGTTTAAGACAGGGAGAGAAGGGGTGAGACTTCAGGCTGGGTAAACAACCATAAGGCTATTGTAATAGTCCGGATATGAGGTGACAAATGCCTGTACCAGAGTAGTGACAGTGTCAGGGGAAAAAAGGTGGTGTATGAAAGTAAAGTCAATAGATTTTTGCAACAGATTGAATGGGGGGGAGGGCGGTGTGTGAGAGGGAATGAGGAACCCAGGATGATGTCAAGGTTTCAAGCCTGGGTGACTGGGAGGAGGAGGATGCCCTCAATAGTAACAGAGAAGTTAGGAAGATGGGAGAGTTTGGGGGAAAATACAATGGATTCAGTTTCACTCATGAGTTTAAGAGGTCTGTGGGACATCTAGTACTGAGATGGTGGTTCTCTTGATAGCACTAAGGAAATTCAGAAACTGAAAGGGTTTGGGGAATATAGATAATGAATTAGGCTTTATACATGTTGACTTTATTCAGGACATCCAGCTTGAGATGTCCAGTAGGCAGTTGAAGATGGTAGCCTTGATTTAGGAGAGAGGTTAGGGCTAGATAAATAGATCTGTGAATCCTCAGCATAGTGATGACCATTGAATTGATGGAAACTAATGAGAACACCAAGTGAAACTGTATGGAGAGAAAAGAGAGGAGAGCGCAGAACAGATGTGTGGGATATGGAGCATTAACAGGAATGATTTGAAGGAGACTAAGAAGGAATTGTCAGGTAGGTAAGAGGATTATGAAGATAGAATAGTATCAGGTATTTAAAGATTTAAAGATTGAGGAAAAGCCATTAGAATTGGCAATCAGGGATCACTAATTTTGGACAGAGCAGTTTCTGTTAAAGGTTGAAAAAGGAAGTTGGAAGCCAGACTGTAGAGAGTTGAGATAAGAGTGACAAAAGGGAAGTGGAGATATATGTCACTATAAATGGATTTCTCAAAGAGTTTAGTCACAAAAGGTAGGAGAGATAGGGGATGATATCTAACAGGGATGAAAAGATCAAGTGAGGTATTCATTTTTTTATGAGGGTAAAACTCCCAGCCTTCCATTTGGGAAAGATTGCAAAAAATGGGGGTTCAAGGAGTATGCACAGTTGAGTGACTTTTGCCGGATGGTTCCAAATTACTTTCCAGAATGGTTGGACCACTTCAGAACCCCATCAATAGTACTTTGGTTTGTCAATTCTTCAATAGTCCCTCCAACATTTGTCATTCCACCCCCCCTTTTTTTGCAATCTTTCCCATTTGGAAGGCTGGGAGATAGAAATTTAGAGTTATTTTATCTTTTATTTATCCAATTATTAGTTATTTGGAATATTTTTAATATATTCATGGTTGTTTATAGCTTGTCTTTCTTCTTTTGAAAATGGCCTGTTCAGATCCTTTGTCCACTTACTTATTGGGGAATTACTCTTAACCTTATATATTTGTATTAATTCCCTATATATTTTGGATATCAGACCTTTATCAGATAAATTTGGGGAAGAATACCCATTTTTTTCTTCTCATAATTTTACCTGTATTGGCTTTTTTGTGTGCAAAATTTTTAAAATTTTATCAAATCAAAACCATTTTATTTTCTATGAATCTTTCTAGATCTTCTTTGGTCAAGAATTCCACCCTTACCTGTAGTTCCCAAAGATACTTCCTTTCCTGTTTCTTTAACTTACTTATTAATAAATGAAATATTTGTACTTTTGTTCATGCTAAATCTTTGAAGCCAATATCCCTTGGTAAAAGTCTATTGATGTAAAGTACAACTCGAGACCTAATTGCTGACATCAAGAAGTTGAAAGACTATAAGCAGTGGAGTCTTGAGCAGATGGCAATAGAGAAGAGATATTCCCAACCTCTTAGGGTTCCCCTAGAATTCTGAGGGGGCAGATGACCAGGCTCTGGGACAGTGATCTAGAGGGCATTCACTACATTTCTTTTTCCTAAAATAAGTTCTTGTTGGTGTCTTTTACATCACCAGAGTTTTCCCCAGTATCCTCTCTCTCCCTCTCATAGAGCCATCCTACATAACAGGATTTTTTAATATGAAAGAAAAGAAATAAAAAAGAAAAGAAAAAAAATCAGTGCAACCGAACAATACCTTGAATAAGTCCAAAAACATGTTCAATGTTTAACACCTTTGGACCTCCACCTCTATGAAGGGGTTGATCTTGTATCTCTTATTTTGAGCCTTTCTTGTCCTTTATTATTTTGCAACATTTGTGTGTGCGTGTGTGTGGTTGTTTCTTCGCTTTGTTTATTTCACTCTGGATGTGGTCATGATGATCTTTCCATGCTTCTCTGTATTTATCACACTATTTCTTAGAGTTTAGTAATATTCACTTACATTTCCACCATGATGCCCTGCTGACCTTACTTCGCAATGTGTCATGCAGTCTGCATGACCATCCTGCCACTAGGGACAGGATGGGCCACAGGAATCTCAAATTAATGGAGTGGGGTTCAGAGGACCATTGCAAGATGCTGCATTCCTGTCTCCAGTAACACAGAGGTAGACAGGGAAGAAAACTGCTGGAACTAGAAACACATGTTTCTTGGGGCCATGCCAACTCATACCCACTTGGACATTAGTAAATTAACTTTGTCTGCTTCAATAAAAATACTATTTTTGGTTTCCATCATAGTCATGTACCACAATTTGTTTAGTCATTCCTCAATTTATGGGCAAATAGTTTGTTTCCAATTCTTTTTTAAAAATTGGTCAGTTGTTTTTGTTTTGATGGTTTTTTTTGTTTTGGGTTATTTTTTGTTTTTTTGCTTTTTGGAGGGGGGAGGGCAGGACAATTAGGGTTAAGAGACTTGCCCAAGGTCACAGGGCTAGTAAGTGTTAAATGTCAGGCTGGATTTGAACTCAGGTCCTCCTGACTTCAGGGCCAGTGCTCTATTCACTGTGCCACCTAGCTGCGACCCCCTTACTTTGCTTAATATTTCTTGTTGTCCCATGGGGTAACTGAGTTCTTTTTGTTTCATTCTATTTTTTCCATATATCATTTTTTGTTTTTCAGAGTCTACTCCATGTTTTTTCCACACCTTCTATTCTAAACAATTTATTCTTCTTCCAGTATCTCATTGATATTCTTTATCACTGTTCCTTCTGGTGAAGAGTGATAAGAGCTTGGACAGGAGAGATGCTGTGGAGTTAGAAATGCTAGCATTTGGTCCCTGAATGAGGAGCTGAAGATAATACTATGTCTGTGGACCTGGGAGACTGGAAAGATGGTGTTGTTATATCTGACTGGAACAGAGAAGTTTAGACGAGGGCTGATTTTGTGGGAGGGGGAAGATGATGAGTTTTGTTTTGGAGATGTTGAGTTTGAGAAATCTATGGGCATTTATTCACTATATATTTGTTTGTTAATTGTATATTATTTATTTATGTGTATTTAGTTTAGAATGTCCAAAAGTCATAGTAGATTTGAGAGTAGAGCTCAGAAGGGAGACTGGAATTGGTTCTGCAGAGCTGTGAGTCATCTGTATAGAGATTATAATTAAATCCATTGAATTCCAAAGGGCACCAAGAGAGAGTGTGAAGGGAAAAGAGAAGAGATCATAGGACAGAGTCTTGAAGTATAAGAAGATTTAGGAGGCAGGGATATGGTTGAGGAACCCACCAAAGAGCCCGAGGAAGAACATTCAGATAAGAAGGAAGAAAACCAGAAAGAACATCTGGGAGAAGAGAATGGTCAACAGTTTCAAGCGCTGCACAAGTGTTGAAAAAGTGAAGGATGGAGATCATTGAATTAGCAGTCATAATCCCCCCTCCTCCCTCTTTAGGGGAGGCAGGTAAGGAAACAGACAAAAGTTCACTACAGATCCAAGGCATCTGACCCTAACCTGAGCACCCCCTTCTCTGAAATGCCCTTCCCCTGCCATGTCCCAACACAGAGGTTTTCCTTTTAGAATATCTCAAAGCTCTTGGCAAGAGCACAGGGTCTTATTCTTCCCTTCTCCCTAAAACTCCCACAATGAGCTGAAAGAAGAGCTGTGCTAGGCTGGCCTCTCTCACTCCCTGTCTGAAAGAGCAGTTAAAGGAAAATGCCATCTTTTGGTTTATCATTGCCTTCCAACCTCATCAGACAATATATTCAGGCAACAAGTCCTCTGTGCTGGCGTATGTAAATTAGGGTGTCAAGGGGGCTAAGGTGGAAATATTGCACTTTCCCAGTTCTAGTGAGAGAGGTCCTCCCAGGCCCAGACCAAGTTTTATTATCCTCTTTCTCCCCACTTAGAGAACCCAGCCTTGTCACCCAGATATTACAGTCAATGTCTGTAACACAAATGAACAAACAAAGTGGAGTTGGAGTGTGGGCAAGCATGCTTGGGAGAAGCTCCAAGAATACCTGGCTGGAGGAGGTGCTAAATTTAATTCAATTATTCTCCCCTTTGATGCTCAGAACAAATCTGAGAAGTAGGTGCTATTTAATCTCTACTTTTTTTTTTGCTTTTTTTTTTTTGGAGTGGGGAGGGCAGGGCAATTGGGCTTAAGTGACTTGCACAAGGTCACACTGCTAGGTTAAGTGTCTGAGGCCGGGTTTGAACTCAGGTACTCCTGACTCCAGGGCCGGTTCTCTATTCACTGTGTCACCTAGACCCCCTATTTTATCCCTACTTTACAGAGGAGGAAACTGAGGCAAACAGAGGTTAAGTGACTTGCCCAAGTGCCTAAATTTAGCACATCCTCCTCAGCATGAGGAAGCTGATCTAGGTCATTTCCTCTTCCAGTCCCACTGCAAGTCTTTCCCTCCCCCCTCCATCGCTTCAGGGCTATGGAAGGAGCAGTGAGTCAGGGTGGGGTTCCCTGTTCCTCTTAACATCCTCCCCCCTTTTTCCCCTCCTCACCCACACTCAAAAAGCAAACACACAGAATCAAGTTCTGGCAGACTCAGACTTTATTCGAAGACGTCCATCTGCTCATGCGGGGAGGGAGGGGTTGGGGACACTGAGGGACCCGCAGCCTGCGTGGTAGTGGCCAGCGGTGGAGGTGGGGGAAATCCCTGGCCTCTGACGCAGACTTAACGGTACTTCGAGGTCAGCACGGTAGACACAGACGCAAAGAACTTGTCCAGGGAGGCATGCACCTCGGGAGTGAAGTCGCCGCCAACGTGAGCGGCCAGAGTCACAAGCAGACAGTGAGTCAGGAACTGGATCA
>NW_027185694.1:21932670-21940676 GCF_028583685.1 Petaurus breviceps papuanus | reverse complement strand
CCCTCCACTGTGCGCGTCCTGACCGCGCTCAAACCCTTCTCTGCCCTGGAGCCCAGTAATCCGCCCCGCATGCCAAGTCTTCCTCGCAAGTACCATTGCGCTCAATGGAGCTGCATTAGTGGCTGCACTCGGTAGCCCCAGTCGCCAGCCCTGGATCCCTCAGTTTGCCCATAGTGGTTCCCTGGAGATCTGACCCACCTTGAAGTTGACAGGATCCACCCTCAGCTTGTGGGCGTGCAGGTCGCTCAGTTTGGATAGGGTCCCGGGCAGATCATCTATGTGGTTAACAGCCTGGGTCAGGGCCTCGGCTATTTTCTGGCCATGACCCTGGATTTGGCTGGAGCCGTGGGACAGGTCGAAGTGGGGGAAGTAGGTCTTGGTGGTGGGAAAAGCGGCGAAAGTCCTGTGGGAAGGAAAGGCGGCTCCTTTGGAACACCATTGAGAACACTGGACTGTGGAGCCAGACCCAAGCTTGAGGACGGGGGACGTTAGCCAGTAGGTGCTAAGAAGGAGGGGCGAGATTCTGACTCCGAAGATCCCAAGGGACCCCACGGGCTCAGGTCCGGGAAGGGACGGGTTGGGGATTCTGCACCTGGGTTAGGAGTCTGGATTCTGAAGGGCCATCCCTGGGTCTACGGGACGGGGACAGAGGAATAACAGGAGAGAGTGGGAAGGGCTGAGGCGGAAGAAGGGAGGGGGCCCCTTACCTCTCCAGGGCTTCGGCGGCGTAGGCACCGGCATTGCCTCCTATCTTACCCCAGACGGACTTCACATGAGACTTATCAGCCCCAGAGAGCACCATGTTGACTTCTTTCTTGGTTCTGTGCAGGACCAGAAATATGCAGCCCCGAGTCTCACAGTCCTTTTATGGGTTCCCTGGAAGGGCACGGTCTGTGTAGGCTCCCCAGTGGGCGTCGCTCATTGGTTGGCACGGTGCCCGGTTTAGGGTTCCAGGGGCACAGCTGAGTCCCTGATCCAGGCGGTGGCGAGGCTGTGCACCCCGCGCAGAGGGCGCTGTGCTCCTGCCTCTCTGCGACTCTCCGACTTCTGATGGGGCTCTGGCAGGCTCTGGGTCTGTCTGGGTCTTTTCTCTTCTGCAGTCAGGCTGGGTCAATTCGAGCCCTACACTACACCGCACCTGGAGTCAGGGTGACCTGAGCTCAACTCTGCCCTTAGGAACTTACTGAACTTTGCCTCAGTTTCCTCATCTGTAAAGTAGGGATAAGATAGCACCTACTTCTCAGGGTGGTAGTGAGCATCAAACGAGAGAATATTTGCATTAAGTTTAGCACAATGTTTGGCACGTAGCTGGTGCTGTAGAAATGTTGTTTGTTTTGTTATCCCATTCACCTGCAGCTTTCCTCTCCTAACCTTTGGAAAGCAGAATGGTGCTGTGGAATCACACTCACTGTCTGAAATAAAAGCCCCGGCTACAAATCACCTGGCTCTCTCAGTGACTCCTTGTAGCACTCAACCCCTCTGGCTCTCTCAGGTTCCCCATCTGTAAAATGAGGAGAAGCAGTTGGTGGAGAAGACATCTGAGGTCCCTTTCAGCTGTCATCCCCACCCTATGATGTACAGCCCCCTGGCAGATCAGAAGGACAGATGGATCAGACAGTTGGATACCCAGATGCTACAGATTGAAAACCTGAGGTGAGAAAAGGGGGATCCAGACCACAAGCACATTTGAATAGGACTGTGGCCCATATTCACAGTTGTGTGTCTGTTTATCTATTCACACCAGCAGCCTGGGAGCCCAAGGAAGACACATTGTGGGCAGCACCTCTGTCCTGAGGTTCAGGAGACTTGGGTCAGTCCCTTCTCTGTCACCTGAACAAGCTGCCCCTTATCATGAGACTCAAACACAGTAAAGAAGTGGCCCATGGACAGGCAAGTCACAAACTCTGGCTCCCTCACTAGTCATAGTCATCACAGCAGTGGCCCAGAAGGATCCCATTCTCTGAAGCATCCTTAGGAAACATCCTGGCCAGATGGGTCCTGACACAGCTAATGGAGGGAAGAGGCCCGTCATGAAGATTCATAGGGTCATAAATTTAGAGGTGAAAGGGCCATCAGAGGTCATGAGTCCAACCCCTCCCTAGCTTCCCCTCTAATCTTGTACTTCCAGAAAGAGGTCTGTGTCTGAAGGCCTTGGTAGGTACCAACTGGGAGAGTCCTGTTGGAAACTGGGGGGGGGGGGGTGGAGTACCTGGGGTATCAGAGCATAGTTAGGCCTGGTGGTATGTGCAGCACAGGCTGGCAGTGTATGTCTCATCACACTGGAATATTTTTCCCTGCCTTGGTCTCCAAGCCCCAGTCTGGTTGCCATTTCTTTCCTTATAACCAAGAATTTCCTTTCCATCCCTTTCCTTCCATTTCCTTTTTTTATCATGCAACAAACTAAAACATTTCAGTAACACAAATGATTAAATAGATATTTGTATATGATATCGTGAACTTCTTTGATTACAATCTTTTAGAAGTGTATATTATATGTATCAATGTCAAGTCAGTCTGGCTTAATGAACATAATGTGGGGCCTCATTGTCCAGAGGTCCTGGGTTCCTAGCCCCAATTTGATTCCTACTGCCTGTGTGATCTTGGACTTCAAGCCCTAGGCAAGCTATAAACTGCAAGGGGGATCAATAGAGGGAGTCCTTCATTGAGAGTTTTCCATACCAATGAAATCAAGTCTTGCTAATCTCAATCTCTCTCTCTCTCTGTCTCTCTCTCTCTTTTTGTCTCTCTCTGTCTCTCTCTCTCTCTGTCTCTCTCTCTCTCACACACACACACACACACACACTAGTTTGCTCTGCTTCTGTCCACTTTTGAACTTTTTGCCCTCTTTTGTGTATTTTGCAAAAGTTTTATTGATCCTTTCTTTCCCTTCAATTTCTGTTACTACCCCATCTGCAAATTCAAGCTCTTCAACATAACAAATGGCATTGTTAAAAAATAAAATAAAATCAACACATTGGTACTTCCTGAAAATGTATTTTCTGCCCCTATAGTCATGTGTCACTTTTTCTGCTAAGAGGCAGGAGGCATGCTTCATGCTCAATCTCTTGAAATTAGGATTGGTTCCTGCATTAATCAGATTTCTAATATGAGTGCTTACTTCATAAAAGCTGTAGTGTGTGACTGTGGATATACACAGGTCCAAATGAAGCACTTCCTGCCCTCACAGAACTTATAGTTTCTTGTGGAATATCACTTGTTCACAGATAAACAATAATTCTGGGTAGAAAATGAAGGGATCCAAGGAAAGTTCAGGCAGAGTATTTTTAGGAGAATTTGAAGAGGGAGGCAGTAGAGAAGGATCAGGGAAGGCTTTGTGGAGGAGCAGGAGCAGAAGTAGGTGTTCAAGCTAAGCCTTGAATGCATAAAAGTTTTTGAAGAGGCAGAAATGAGGAGGGAGCATCTGTAAGAAGACGGAACGTCCAGTTTGGAAAACTGGCAGAAGTTAATACAGGATGTGTGAAGGAGAGTAATATTAAAAGTCTGAATAGTTAATAAGGAATGAAGCTATGCAGTACTTTAAATTCCCAGTTAAGTTTGTGTTTTACTACCATAGCAACAAGGAGCTACTGTAGGTCCTCGAGCAGAAGAGTGAGTGTCCTGTGCCTTAGGAAGATTGTTTCTGACACCTGTGGGAAGGATTGATGGGAGAGGGGCACACACAAGTCAGGGAGAACATTACAATAATCTAGGTGATGTATTAAGAACTCAGAAACAGAAAATCTGTGTCTGGCAGGCAGTTTTCAAAGGTAGAAATTCAAGCTGTCAACAACCAGATTTTTAAAAATGTTTCCAATGGTCATTAACTAGAGAAATGCACATTTCTGAGCTCTGAGGTACTGCTTTACACCTATCAGATTGGCAAAAATAATGAATGAGGAAAATGACAAATGTTAGGGGGGCTGCAGGAGAACAGGCACACTAATACAATGTTGGTGGAGCTGAGAATTGGTCCGGTCACACCAGAATGCCAACTTTGAGCATTTCCCCATGAATGTCCCTGTACGCCAACTCAACCTCTCCACAGTAAGTTCCTTTTTCCCAATTCCATACTTCAAATCATGTTAACATGATACCCCATTCTTGCCTCCTTTGCACCAGACTCAAAAGCTCAAGTGGTCATTCTCCTTGTTCCCATTGACCCTTGTTCCTGTCACTTCCTGTATTTTTTTTTTTGGAAGCTTGCCTCTTCAATTACCCCCTCTCTTCTTAATTTTCAACCTCTTTTTATCCACTGACTTTGACTGCTTCTACAAGCATGCCCAATTCTCTCCTGTCTTTAAAAGAAACTTGGTAGCACCTTCTCTCCAATTAGACCTTCAATTTGCTCTGGCTCTAGCAGACTGGCTCTCCACAGAGCCAGATGCTACTTCAGATTCTAAGGATAAACTTGTGGGTTGGCTTTCCTCTAACATGGTAGCTTAAAAGTCCCCACAGATGTGGTTCCATAACAATTAGCCAATAGACTCAGATCTTAGTGAAGGAATTTATTCAAATAGCATAACAAGGAAAGAAGTTACAAAACATCCCCCTCCAGAATTCGGGGGTGCTGCTAGGCACCTACTACTAAGTTAGGTGGGTTTAATCTTTGCCTTGGTGGAAAAAAAGCCCGAAACAAAACCATTGGTAAAGCTCGATTTAGGTGTCCTAACCATGGACTTTAATCCTCCATCTTCCCCCCTTACTTTTCCTCTCTCAAAGAATCTGACATTTTTCTCTTATCTTTAATTGGTTTCTTGGAATAAAAAATCATTTTTTAAAAAGTCAGGAAAATAGACAGAGACTCAGGGTTCATTTGTCTATCCATTTATTAGGGTGTTATGAGGGATAGAACAGTATTGGGGAATGGAGAGAGTGGAAAGGGATGAAAGGGTGAGATGAAGGTCCAGGGCTCAATGACAGTGAAGCCCCTTTTGTCTTCTCAAGGCTTTGGGTCCAGGAGGCTCATCTGTACTTCTCGGTCAGGACTGAGCTCACAATGGACAAGAATTTGTCCCAGGCAGCATGGGCCTCTGCAGTGAAGTCAGCAGGGAAGTGGGCAGCAACAGTAACCAGGAGGCAGTGGGAGAGGAGCTGCCAAAACAAGAGAAAAGAGTGAAAAACTGGGGGACTAGGGAATTAGTCAAGTAAAAATGAGAAGGGGATAAGACTTCTGGGGGAGGTAAGGTAGGAATTGAAGGAAGAAAGGGGAGAATCAGGTTAGATATCGGAGATTAGAGGAACAGGGGATGAGACATAGAAGGGGAGGGAAGCATGGGAATTATTGAGTGTTTAGAAGAGAAAAGATGTAAAATGTTGAGGGATGGGAGGACAGAGGAAGTGAGATATTGGGGTACAGAAGAACGAAGTGGGTAGAACATTGAGGGGATGGAGGAGTAAAGAGTCTTTGAGGAACAAGGAGCATGAAATGGACCCCTCAGGAACCGGGTTCTTAATTCTTGGGGAGATCAACTACCTCCCTCTAGGGCCCAGACAGTGGCAACCTCTCCTGCCCACCTTCAGACCCAGTCCTCACCTTGAAGTTGACAGGATCCACTCTGAGGATGTAGGCATGGAGTTCACTGAGCTTGGACAGGGCATTGTGAATGTTGTCAATGTTCTTGACAGCATCTCCAATAGCACTAACCACCTTGGAACCGTGGGCATGCAGCTGGGCTGAGCCATGGTGCAGGTCAAAGTGAGGGAAGTAGGTCTTGGTCTGGGGGTAGCTGGCGAAGAGTCTGGGGAGAAGAGAGAGTAACATCTTAACTGGGTCTGAGGGAAGGGTGCAGAGACTGTAAGGAATGAGAATTCTAGCTCTTGATCTACTATTTATTATGATCTTGGACAAGTCACTTCATCTCCCTGACATTCACTCAGTTTCCATCTTTCAAATGGAAATAATCATGGTGACTGTCTCCCTCAGAAGTTCTTGCAAAGAAAATACTTCAGTACTGTGAAGTGCTGTTGGACCCAGAACTCTAGAGCACAACATATCAGAATTGGTAGAAATTTTGGAATAAAAATGTAAGCCTGTAAGAGCTGGAAGAAATGAAAATAGAGCTTGGAATGACAGAATCAGGAAGTATAAGATATTAGAACTTTTAAAGCATCTCTATGGTCTGATAATTAGGGCCACAGGGATTGTTAAAATTATTGCCTTAGCAACACAGTGATCACTGAGAGCACATTTCATCTTCATAGAACTTAAAGCTCTCTTTTCAGCTGTGGTCTGACCTTATGGTATATAAAGAGATACTTTATAAGAACAGAGAATGACAAAGCTGGTGGAGGGACCTGAGAGACTGTTTTATAAATCCCTCACTTCATAAATAGGAGAAAAAAAACCAAACCTAGGGAAGTTAAGGGGAAATTTGATCAAGGTTAGACAAATTATCCCTTGTTCTTCACCATCCTTATATCTAAGTCAGTCCAGATTCCCTAGACATGATCTCAAGCAGTCCTAAACTAAGGTTTCAGGCTTTACAAAGCCAAGATAGGATACAGCTCTGCACAGTTTTGGGCTAGGGCCAGCCTGGCAAAGAGGCATTTTCTGAAACTTACAAAAAGAATCTTAGGTATCCTTATCAAAGTTCCTGTCCCTGGAATCCTTAACTCTTCCAAGAATGGCCTCCTTCCCCAAATTCCAAGGTGCAGATGTGAAAATATGGAGCCATAGATCCTGGGGTGAGAACACTTACCTCTCCAAGGCCTCGGTGCCAATGGAATCAGCCTGGGTGGCAATCTTGCTCCAAATGGTGGCAATGAGAGCTTTGTCAGACTTGGTCAGAGACATGGTGGTTGTGAGTTCAAGTTATTCCTGGAGTGAAAACTCAGGAAAAACCTAGGTTGGTTTCTGCTCTCTGATGGTCCCCTTATATAGGGCCAGGGGCAGAACATAGCTGGACAGCTGCCCATAGCCATTGGTCAATTAAGAAGAGGCCTCCCAAAGAGGTGGAGTCATCTTATCTTTCTTAGAGACAATGACTTGGTGGGCAAAAGGGCTAGGGGCTTGATGGGTGGGGGTGGGGGTGGGGGTGGTAGGTAGGGTGTGTAAGAGAGGGGGCTATCAGGTCCTCCCATCTTCACAGAGACACAGAAGGGGGGCGTTGACCACAGTCCTGAATACAAGGTCCTGGGGGAGATATGGAGGCAGGAGGGGCCCAGGCCCTGGGGACTTGTCTAGTAAATTTCACTGGACTGCTAGTCAAGAGATAAAGTTCTGACTCTGTGGTAATTTTATTCAAGCCTAAGCAAGTCCCTTCCCTTCTCTGAGTCTCACTTTCCTCCTCCATAAAGTTGAGCTGGACTGGGGAAGCATCACTGGATGGAAAGAGCATTAGATATGGAATGGAAAGGACTGGGTGCAAATGGGAGCTCCATTATGTATTACTTGTGGCCCAATCTCTTTACTTCCCTGGGCCTCAGTGAGGGGATTGGCCAGCTCACTGGATGATCTTTAAGGGTCTTTCCAGTTCTAAGTTCTAAGACTCTAGACCTGGCATCTCTAAGAGACCTTCCATGATAAGTTCATTAGCTGTGTATGTTTGTACCAAAGGATAGATCTTGGGGTGCTTTGGATAGGGATGGGAAAGGGATGTCACAAGGAAGGGGGGGGTTTAACTCCAATTCTCCACCTCCTTCACGAAGCTCATCCTCAGTACTCCGGCACACATTGATCCCCTCATTTGAACCCCTGCCCCTGAACTGATGTATCACTTGCACAACTGATGTCTAGTTTCATTCTATCCTGTGTTGGTTTCCAGTATAACATGTGCCTCCCCAATCAGTCTCTGAGCTCTGTCAGCAAGACTTTTGTGTTATGTTTCTTTGGCTCTCAATAGAGTCCATGCAAGGTGTGAGTTCATAGTAAGACTTTGATGAATAAATGTTTAGAAATGTGTGACTGGGAGCTAAAAGGAGAAGGAACAAGAAAGAGGGAAAGTGGGAGAGGAGGAAGGGGAGAGAGAGAGAGAGAGAGAGAGAGAGAGAGAGAGAGAGAGAGAGAG
>NW_027185694.1:21921965-21932660 GCF_028583685.1 Petaurus breviceps papuanus | reverse complement strand
GAGAGAGAGAGAGAGAGAGAGAGAGAGAGAGAGAGAGAGAGAGAGAGAGAGAGAGAGAGAGAAAGGACTGGGAGGAGTAAAATGGAAAAATATTTTAAAAGGGACAGAAGGGAGAAGAAGGAAGCTACAAAATATGAAGAAAGGGAGAAAAGGGAGAAGAAAAAAGATATATTTAAAGCTTTCCATAGTCTGGCCCCAGTTTTCCTTTTCAGTTTTATTTTATACCAATACCCTTTAACTTTCTACATTCTAGCTAAACTGAACTGCTAACTGACCCCTAATCTCCTCCTGCCCTTTACCACCTCTGTACATTTGCCCAGGCAGACCTCCACGCCTAGAATATGTTCTTGCCTCAGCCCCAAAATGGAATCCTTCTCTTCTTTTAAGGTTCATTGTAAGTGCTACCTCCTCTAAGAAGCCTTTCTTGAGCTCCCCCAGAGAATTGTGATCTGTTTCTATTCAAATTTTACTGAAGCATTTTTTCAGGATCCCTGAAAGAGTTATGACAATGTGATCCCCTCCCAAGTCACAAGGGTCTTCAAATATGGTAGACACAGGGACCTCATGCAGGTGGATGGCCACTCTGTCTGCCCGGGAGCAGTAGGCAGTGTGGGGAATAGGCTAAAACTTCTCTAGCAGAGTATTAGACGGAAGACTTTCTGACTATAAAGAGGTATGTCAGAAGATGTAGGGAAGTTCCTTCCCTAGCTGGGAAGACTGGGAGGAGCCTGTTCTGTGTGAGGGTGTTTAAGAAAAAAGCAAGTGATTATTGGGGGAAGGAGGAATAGGACTAACTTTTAAATAGTAAAGGAGGGGGCAGGGTGAATAAAAGATGTGGCATGCCAAAGCAGTGACCAACCTTAGGCAGGACCCCTTAAGGGAGTAACCAGCCAAATTAGAACCCTGGAGATAGGGATTGGGAAGGAATATAGCTGACATTTACATTGTATTTTTAGGTTTTCAAAGCATTTTAAATGCATAATTTCATTTGATCCTTACAATAACCCTATGAAGCAGGTACTATTATTGCTGATTTGCAAATAATAATAATTGACATATAAAATACATATTTCAATTAATAAGCACTTTATTTTCTTTCTTTCCCAATTCCCACAGCTCCCAATTTAACAACAATTCAAATAAAACCCCCATAACAATCATTCCATTTCCCAGCTGGTAGTAGGCACTCCCTTAGTTTCCAATTCTTTACCATCACAAAAAGAACTGCTCTGAGTATTTTTGTACATATGGGTCTTTTTCCCTTTCTTTGCTTTCTTGGGGGTATCAGCCTACTAAAGGTATCACTGGGTCAAAGGGTATGACCATCTAGTAACTTGAAAGGCATAGTTCCTAACTGCTTTATAGAATGTCTAGACCTCAGCTCTACCAACATTTCAATTAATGGGCCCGAATAGCTGACATTTATTGAAGCTTTTTTTTTGCTGCTTTTTTTGGAGAGGGGAGGGCAGGGCATTTGGGGTTAAGTGACTTGTCCAAGGTCACACAGCTAATAAGTATTAAGCATCTGAGGATGGATTTGAGCTCAGGTCCTCCTGAGGTGCTCTAAAAAAATGAAAACCCTTTAAGAGTTGCAAAGTATTTATATACATGATCTCATATGGGTCTCACAAAAATGTTGTCAGGTAGGTACTACAGGAATTACTGTCCCCATTTTTCAAATGAAGAAACTGACTCAGGGACATTAAATTGACTTACTTAAAGTCATTGGATCCATTGTTGCCTTAGCTTTCCTGTCACAAAGGAAAGTTCTCTAGCCATGTAACCTTGGGCAAGTCACTTAACCACAACTGCTCTACCTTCCCCTCTCCAAAAAGCAAAAAAAAAGGGGAGGGCGGCTAGGTGGCAAAATGAATAGAACACCAGCCTTGGAGTCAGGAGGACCTGTGTTCAAATCTGGCCTCAGACACTTACACACACACACATACACACACACACACTAGCCATGTGATGACCTTGGGCAAGTCACTTAGCCCCAATTGCCCTACCTTCCCCCTTCCAAAAAGCAAAAACAAACAAAAGAAAACAAAGGAAAGTTCTCCTAGTCACATAAACTATTGACTTAGTACCTCAGAGCTGGAAGAGACCTCTGAGGCCATCTAGTGCAAATGGAACTTGAATGGAAATCCCCTCTGCAACATCCCTGACAAATGACCAACCTTTGCTTAGAAATCTCTGTTGACAGGGAACTCCCTCTCTTCACTTTCACTTTTGGGTAACTGTAATTGTCATACTGAACTAAAATCTAATGGTGTCAATGGAAATATATGTCTATTACAGTTCAAGCAGCCCCAATTCTAGAATACAAATAAAGCTATTTGGGGAGTTTGTGAAGATACACGGACCAGGATGGTTGTGGTGATGGCTTGGTTGGAGAGGTTCATAGCAAGATAACAGAAAGGTAAAAACTGAGGAGGGGGGATGGGCAGGGAGGAAGGACAGCAGAGCAGTCTGATCAGCGCTTAAAAAAGTGCTTAAAAACACCAGACTCCCTAGGCAAAGAAAGAGGCATAGAATGTCTGAACTACAAGGGTCTAGTCCATTCTTCTCATTGTACAGAAGGGAAAACTGTGAGCCAGAAAGGGAGAATTACATAGGGAGTCAGTGACTGAACCAGGACCCAAACCCATAATGACTGGTTACTAGCACAGGCCCTTCCCCTTGTATATACTCTGCCTCTGCCTCTGCCTCTGCCTGTGTGGAGCATTGTTAAGACTGGGCTGTCTTGGATTTCTTCAGAGTCACAGAATCATTAGGGACAGGGCTGCCTATATAATCCATTTGTAGAGATACAAGAAAGCTCCCTCTCCTGTGGCTTTGTGCTAGCTGACATTCCCATTGGAGCTTCAACTCTTTGGCTGATAAAAATTCAATGATGGATCCAAGATTAGGGCAAGTTTCAATGTCCTCATTTCCAGATATATTCCTCCTTTCTCCTCTCTCTAGAGAGTCATAAGAATGTAACAAAGAGGAGCGGCCAGGTAGCACAGCAAGTAAGAGCACTGGCTCCAGTGTCAGGATGACCTGGGGATCAAATCTGGGCTCAGATACTTAGCACCACACCCAGAAATAACTGGCCATGTAACCTCGAGCAAGTTACTTAACCCCGATTGCTTAAAAAAAAAAGAATGTAACAAAGAATAAAAAAATAAAGAAAAAAATAAAAAAGTTCTGTTCAGTCAAACCCAGCAGATCACCCAAGTGTGACAGTATATGCAGAGGTCCACAAACAGTCTGCTACCTTTGCAAAGAAGGGATAGAGGTACATTTTCTCCTCTTTTCTTCAGGGTTGAGCTTGATCATTATAGTAGACATCAGCTCCATTTTATTTTGTTTTTACCTTTTGTATCATTGCTCATATTGTGCTCCTGGTTCTGCTTCCTTTGCTTTGTACCAGTCCATAGAAGCCTATGGCGCTATTTCCATATGTGACATCCTTAGTCATGCTACTCCTACATGTTGTAATGCGAATGTAAATTTTAAAGATCTTCCCTGCCCCTAGGCTAAAGTGCACCTGAAGCCTGGGGTGGGAGGCTTGTTTTTCAGTAGATACTTCTTGATTGGCCAGTGAGTCAATAAGGTTGTTACATTCTCTGAGCCAGGAGAAGGCTATATAAGCCCTGATGTGTAGCTTTGTTTTGGGACTCACTTTGAGAAGTGTTCTGTGATTTGATCTGAATTCTGGGAAGCCGTTGTTGAGAGTCCCCCGGCTTTGAAAAACCCAGATGTGGAAACCCAGATGTTGACTGGGTATGGATGTAATGGTTGGACAGTTTGGAAAGCTGTCTACTTGATCTGTTAATGTCTTGATAATTCTGTCTGTATGTTCTGAAGTTTGGGGTGCTGATCTTTTTCCCCTGAACTAGGTAAATGATGTACATCTGACTGATTAAAGTAAGCTTGTTAACCCAATTTGAGTTGCTTTCCTTTAACAAAGCAGATCCAAGAACCTGTGGTAGCTGCAAACCCTGAGGACGTGCTTGGGGTGCTTGCTGCTACACATGTTTTCTCCAGGATACACATCTCTGGATCCTTTGACTACCTCTGCCATGGTTCCGTAACTTTTTCCAAGGGCAGTAAGGGAGGTAGTCAGTGAAAGGCCAGGGGAGAGAAGATAGAAGTATGGATTAGAGAAGGAATGAGCAAGAAGACCAATTAGAAATGATTCTGAGTATGTTGGGGGAGAAGTAATAAGAGTCTGTTCTAGCGTGATGGTCTGGGATATAGAAAGGGGCAGATGGATTCGACAAATACAAATTTTGGAAATTGGCTGGGACTTGGAGGGTGTTTGGGTGTGTGTAATGTTTATGGGATATAAGATCTTCCTGGGCATTAACAGGTCTCAGGTGGAGCCCATTAAGGGAAGCTTACCTAGGGGAGGCTTGCTTGTAGGAAGGTTTTCACACCTTTTGCTAATTTCTAATTAGGCATTGAGTCATATTTCGATGCCCTCTGGCTCTAAAAAGGGTATAAATATTCTGTGGTTAGCATTTTGCTTTGTGACTCACTCATTGGAAGAGTGTTCTTGTGATTTGACCAGATATGACTCTGGTTAGCTGTTAAGGAGCCTCCCTTCCCCCTTTGAAAAACCCAGATCTTGGTGCTTCTCTCTCTGGTAACTACTGTGTTTTCCCGATAATAAGACACTGTCTTTTTTTTTTTTTTTGGAAAGAAAAACACCAGAGGGCTTATTTTCAGGGGAGGGCTTATGTTGTCCTGCCTCAGCTCTCCTCCTCGGCACTGCTCTCAATGGCGCCAGCAAGCAAATCACTGGGGAAGAACAGGATGCTCACTGCTGCAGCTCTGATTGGATGCAGCTCGGAGCGAGGCGTCGGCGTGTGTTTCACCCAGGGGGGGAGGGGGACGGTGCATACAGAGGGTACCGTAATGTAGCGTGTAGCGCAGGGGATCACCTTCACTACAGTAGCAATCTCAATAGGGCTTATTTTCGGGGGAGGGCTTATTTTAGAGGAATCTTACACAGTAAGGGGAGGGCTTATTTTCGGGATAGGTCTTATTATCAGGGAAACATGATATGTATGTATTGCCTTGATCAGACAGTTGGATCTTTCTGTTGATCTGTGCTAATTTCTGACAGAAACCCTGTCTGTTGGTCTTTATTTCTCTGCTTGTATTTTCTCTGAAGTTCAGGGTGTTGACTTTTTCCCTGAACTAGTGAATGTAATTAAAAAAGATTGTTGATCCCTTAAACAGCTATCTTTCCTAGTAAAGCAGATCTCAGAACCTGTGCTAGCAGCCATCCTGGGTATGCCAGTGTGGTTGCTGCTACAGTGTGGAAGCTGAGAGAGAGTGAAAAGTAATTTTTACTGAAGTTCAGGTTTGACCAAGTCACTGCCTAACTCAATATACTCTAGTATTTCCCTGTTAGCTTTGAGATCAAATAACAAGTCTTTTGTTTAGCATTTAAAATTCTTCACAAACTGACCCAGACTACCTTTTAGTCATATTACATATTTCTCTTCTTTGTCTATTCGAATCCAGCCAAACTGGCCTTCTTACTATATCTCACATACTATATTCCATCTCTCATCTCTGTCTTCCCCCATTTACGTTGCGCTTCCCCCATGCTTTGGACGCACTTCTTTCTCACCTCTGCCTCCTAGTTCCTTTCAAGACCCATAAGACTCAGCATCTTCTGTCTGAAGCCTTTCCTGATCCTATAATTTCTGGTACCTCCCCCCTGCCTCCTAATTACCTGTATTTATTTGTATATGTCTATATATGTATATGTTGCCTCCCTTGACAGAATGCAGGTTTCTTGAGGGTTGGGACTATATCCCTAGTAGCTAGCACAGCACAGAATACGTATGGGGTTTTCTTAGCAGAAATACTGGATCGGTTTGTAGTTTTCTTCTCCAGCTCATTTGACAGATGAGGAAACTAAGACAAACAGGGTTAAGTGATTTGCCCAGGGTCATACAGCTAGTAAGCAGCTGAGGCTGGATTTGTACTCAGGTCTTCCTGACTCCAGGCCTGGTACTCTATCCACTGTGCCACCCTTAGCCTGGCATTTAAGGGCTTCCACAATCTGATCTCTAACTTTCCAATGTTATTTCAAACTTCTCTTTCTCATACACTCTATGTTCAGTCAAATTGAACTAACAGGTATTTCCCAAACTGGACAGGCCAACTACTACCTTGGTACATTTGTATAAGTTGTTCCCTATGCCTGGAATATATCCTTAATCTTCAGCTATGCCTCTCAGAATCCTTATGTCCTCCAAGGTTCCCCTCAGGTGGCACCTTCTCTGGGAATCCTTCCCTAATTCTCTCAGTTGTGCAAGTTTTCTCCTCCCTCAAAATACCATGTATTTCCTTATATGTGTATGTGTGTTTCTTTTCCTAGTGAAATATGAGCTTCCTGAGGGCAGAGAATGTTTAATTTTCGGTTTTGGAACCCCAGGGCCTGGAACTATGTCCTACATAAGTAGATGCTCAGTAAATATTTGTTGAATTGTTATGAATTCTTTCGTTCTATGGAAAGGGGTGTCTGTGCAGCAACCATGATGTGGGATGGTCATGGTGGGAGAAGACAGAGCCTAGGATATTGCTTGGGTCCTTGGGGACACCAAAGAAGAGGGAGGCCTCTGTCATCTCAAGGTAATGTGAAGTCCCTGGACATTGAGGAAAGGAAATATGGAAAGGATGAAAAAGAAAACATTTTCGCCTTATAGCTTTGTCTTTTTTGGTGATGGGTTGGGGAGGAAGGGAAGAAAGATTGTTAGTTTGGAAATGTTCAATTCTGTACCAGAGAGGTGATTGGGGTGGAGGTAGGAGAATTCTCCACATGGTGTTCTTGGTAATCCAGCAGTTCACCAAGGGATCCTTGCTGATCTGCCAACCAATCATTCTTGATCGAGACTCTACCCCCTTCCCCAGGCCTATCCTGATAATGATGATGTAATATAGTGGAAAGATTCAGAGTCAGAGGGTCTGGGAACAAATCTTGGCTCTGATGCTTAGTCTGTGTACCGTTGGTTGTGACTTCATATCCCTGGGTCTCTGTTTCCTTACTTGTAAAATGACTAGATTACCCATAAGGTCCCTTCTTTCTTTTTTAATTTAATTTATTTACTTTTAGTTTACAACATTTAGTTCTACAGTGCCTTGAATTCCAAATTTTCTTCCCTTCCCTCTCCTCCCCCCTCACCCCCCATGGCGGCATGCAGTCAAATATAGGACCTACAAATACCTTCACATTAAACATTAGTCAAGTTGTAAAGGATTACCAATGGAGTGAACAATGAGGAAGAAGGAATGAAACAAAATAAAACACAAAAGAGAGAGAGCAAGTAGTTTGCTTCAATCTGCATCCAGACTGTATTTCTTTCTCTGGATGTGGATAATCCTTTTCCATTACGAGTCTTTTGGAGTTGTCTTATATAACCTTGCATCACTGAGAGGAGTCCAGCCTATGTAAGTTAGTTGACATGCGTATGATGTGTCTGTAATTGTGTACAAAGTTCTCCTGGTTCTGCTCTTCTCACTCAGCATCAATTTATATAAGGCTCTCCAGGTTATTATGAAGTCTGTCTGCTCCTCATTTCTTATGGCACAATAGTATTCCATCACATGCATATACCACAGCTTGTTTAGTCATTCTCTAATTGATGGGTATCCCCTTGATTTCCAATTCTTTAACACCACAAAAAGAGCTGCTATTAATATTTTTGTACATACGGGACCTTTCTCCACTTCTATCATCTCTTTGGGATAGAAATGGTATCTCTGGGTCAAAGGGCATGCACTTTTTTATAGCCCTTTGGTCATAGTTCTAGCAGCTCTCCAGAATGGTTGGATCAGTTCACAACTCCACCAATAATGTGTTCCAATTTTTCCACATCCTCTCTAGCATTTATCATTTTCCTGTTTTGTCATCTTAGCCAATCTGACTGGTGAGATGTGGTACCTCAGAGTTGTTTTGATTTGCATTTCTCTAATCAATAGTGATCTAGAGCATTTTTTCATATGATTATAGATATTTTTAATTTCTTCCTCTGAAAACTGTCTGTTCATATCCTTTGACCATTTATCAATTGGGGAATGACTTGTATTCTTATAAATTTGACTTAGTTCTCTGTATATTTTAGAAATGAGGCCTTTTTCAGAGACACTGGTTGTAAAAATTCTTTCCCAATTTTCCTCTTCCCTTCTAATCTTGGTTACATTGGCTATATTTGTACACAAACTTTTCAATTTAATGTAATCAAAATTATCCATTTTACATTCCATAATGCTCTCTATCTCTTGTTGGTCATAAATTCTTCCTTTCTCCATAAATCTGACAGGTAAACTATTCCTTGCTCTCCCAGATTGCTTATAGTATGAGCCTTTATATCTAGATTGTGAACCCATTTAGATTTTATTTTGGTGTATGGCGTAAGATATTGGTCTATGCCCAGTTTTTGCAATTCTATTTTCCAGTTTTCCCAGCAGTTTTTTCAAATAGGGAGTTATTATCCTAGAATCTACTACTGATCCACTACTCTCTTCCTTAGCCAGTACCAAGTAGTTTTGATGGCTGCTGCTGTGTAATATGGTTTAAAATCTGGTATAGCTAGGCCACCTTCCTTAGCATTTCTTTTCATTAATTCCTTGGATATTCTGGACCTTTTGTTCTTCCAGCTGAATTTTGTTACTTTTTTTCTAGCTTTAGAAAATAATTTTTGGTAGATTGATTGGTATGGCACTAAACAGGTAAATTAATTTGGGTAAAATTGTCATTTTTATTATATTAGATCAACCCAGCCATGAGCAACTGATTTTATTAGTTAGATCTGACTTTATTTGTGTGAAAAGTGTTTCATAATTGTGTTCATATAGTTCCTGGGTTTGTTTTGGTGGGTAGATTCCCAAATATTATATACTGTCTACAGTAACTTTAAATGGAATTTCTCTTTCTATTTCTTGCTTTTGGACTTACATTAAAAATATATAGGAATGCCAAGGATTTATGTGAGTTTGTTTTATATCTTCCAATTTTGCTAAATTTATTTATTATCTCAAGAAGTTTTTTACTTGATTCTCTAGGATAACTATATCATAATATCATCTTCAAAGAGTGATAGCTTAGTCTCTTCTTTACCTAATCTAATTGTTTCAATTTCTTTTTCTTCTCTTATTGCTGTAGCTAACATTTCTAGTACCAAATTGAAGAAGAGGAGTGATAGTGGGCAACCTTGTTTCACCCTTGATCTTATTGGAAATACTTCTAGTGCCTTCTAACTTTCAATTAATGAACATACATACTATGACCTGTACTCAACCACAGTGGAAATTCACATCCCCTGGAATTTTGAGGCCCCAAGATTGTGTGGAGGCTTTTCCAACTGGTTTGTAATACCTATGGTATCATATTGAAAAACTTTCAAAGTTCTGTTTTGAAAACAAACTATGAAATACTTACCATTCCATTATTTTATTTACAAGGTTTTTAAAAAACAATTCATATTTTAAAATGTACTTTGCTCTTGTAATTAGCACCAAGTAAATTTTAATTCAGATTGTTTAAGATATACAGCAAATTGCATTTTGAAATTTATAAAGCTTTCAGGTTATTAAAATAGAAACAAAACAATTTTACTGGATGTAAAATGCTAAGGTAATGTGATTGCCTTCTTTATCAATAGATGATAAAAATGCATATGATGAAACTAAAAAGATATATATATATGCATATATATATATATATATATGGAGAGAGAGAGAGAGAATGCTATTTGGCACGGTATGAGTATATCTATATACCATTAAGATGGCAGATAGTATGACATAATTCTACCTCACACCCACCCCCATCACCTTTCATAGGATTTTTACTTGAAAGGAAAGGAATATACTTGAAAAACAATTCATATTTTAATATAAAAATATTTGACAGGTCACCAATATTTCTCTCTATTTTTGTTTTTAAAACATTAAGGATTCATTAAAGATGTAAAAATGGATTTAGAAAATATAAAAATGGTATCAATTGTAAACTCAATGAAATGGCAATAAATTGATCAATGGAAAAGCTTTTGAGAAAGTCTATCAATAAAGTAAGTACAAACATTTTGTCAAAATATTTTTTACATTGAGTAGATCCTTTATGAGAGGCAGCCTGGTATAGTGGATAGAAAGGGAGACCCAGCCTTAGAGTCAAGAATACTTTTCTAAGAAACATACTAAGCAATGTTACCTTGGGTAAATTAATCCCTCAGGAGCTGACATATTTCTAAGACTATACATGGCAGAGGCAGTCCTCAGTGCAAGTGTAGGAATTTCCTCCCCAGGAGTTCTCTTTACTAATGGAACCACAGTCCAATAAATAGAAATCTTTTATAAAGGTAGGATTTTCGAGAAGGCATGGATAAGAATGGTGAAAATTAGAAGGCATGGAGAGGTTGTAATCTCTATCATTTCAGGGAGGATTCTTCCCTTCCCAATGCTGAGATTGAAGTATTATGAGAATAATATTTTCACATATTAATTATAATATTATCAGGTACCCTACTGGCAGGCCCAGCTTTTAAGAGTGGGGTAGCAGACAGAGAACCCATGCCTGTGCATAAACATTAGATTCACCCACAGAAGCACATTGAGCTTACCCACATCCGTCACATGCACCTAGACACACACACACACACACACACACACACACACACACACACACAC
>NW_027185694.1:21897835-21921955 GCF_028583685.1 Petaurus breviceps papuanus | reverse complement strand
ACACACACACACACACACACACACACACACACACACACACACACCACACACCATATCTTGGCCATGAGTCTTAAGTTTCCTTTCTATTCTGACCTGGAAGGTAAAAATCTATGGTTAGGGATAACAGTGAAATAATGGATGAAGAAACACTTTTATGAGGTTAAAATCATGATAAAATGTTTGCTATTCTGGCTATCCCTTTCCCATTTCTGCCTTGGATCTGTGCCGAGGGTCATAAAAAAGTGAGGACTGTAATAACCAGAAATAATAACCAGAGAGACAGAAGATGAAGTTTATCCATTTATTTGAGGGTCATGGAGGACAGGCCTGTAGGGAAGGCACCAGGAAGGACAAGTGCCTGGACTGGGGAAGGAGGTTGGTGACCACACAGCCCCTTCTGTCCTCTCAGGGCTCTAAGTCCAGGGGGCTTATCTGTACTTCTCAGTCAGGACTGAAGACACAATGGACAGGAATTTGTCCCAGGCAGCATGGGCCTCCGCAGTGAACTCAGCAGGGAAGTGGGCAGCCAAGGTGACCAAGAAGGTATGAGATAGGAGCTGTGGGAGAAAAGAAAGAGGTGAGACAATAGAGCCTAGGATAACTAAAGGATTTGAAACATTAGGAGAGCAGGGGACAATATAGCAGGGGACGGGATAAGAAACAGATTAGATCTTGGGATTGATTGAGGAGAGAAAGGATGAGACATAGGGAACTGGGGATGTACTTCTGTGGGGTTGGGCCCTCACTCCTTGAGGATATCAAATCCACTGCCCTTCCTGATTCCAAATCCTCACCTTGAAGTTGACAGGATCCACTCTGAGGATGTAGGCATGGAGTTCACTGAGCTTGGACAGGGCACTGTGGATGCTGTCAATGTTCTTGACAGCATCTCCAATAGCACTAACCACCTTGGCACCATGGGCATGCAGCTGGGCTGAGCCATGGTGCAGGTCAAAGTGGGGGAAGTAGGTCTTGGTCTGGGGGTAGCTGGTGAAGAGCCTGGGGAGAAGAGAGGATAGAATCTTAGCTGAGTCCGGGAGAAGGGTGTTGAGGCTGCAGGAGACACCCCATCCCTCCAAGTAGTTCCATGTTCTCTATCCTGCTTAACTCATCGTTATATGTGCACAGAAGTGCTACGGTCAGGATGGGGAAATACAAAGCTGATGATATTGCTTTAAACTCAATTTCTTTCAGAAGCTTCTTCAAATAACATCACCTTTAGCCAACTCAGCACCCTAACCCTAATCTTGTACTAAGCCCTGCAAAGGACAGTGTTGTGACTTCTGTCTTACCCAAAGGCAAGTAGGAGTAGACTTATTGCCTAGAATCCTAGGGGTCTATGGGGGGCTGGGTCCTTGGGGGGCTATTGCCAATCCCCAATGTTATTATGAATGGGAAAGGTGTAGGATCCCTAGCCCTGGGGCCCACTCTTACCTTTCCAGGGCCTCAGTACCAATGGAATCGGCCTGTGGGGCGATCTTGCTCCAGATGGCAGCAATGATAGTCTTGTCGGACTTGGTCAGAGACATGGTGGCTGGGGTTGGGTTGAGCTTGAGTTCTGCTTTCAGGAGAAACTCAGGACAAACCTGGGTAAGTATCTGTTCCCCAAGGGTCCCTTTATATAGGACTATGGCTGGAACAGGGCTGCACAGCTGCCCCAAGCCATTGGCCAGTAGGGGTGAGGGGACAGCCCAAAGAGGTGGGGTCATTTTATCTCTGTTAGAGACAGTATGTCTGATGAGCCAGATGTGGGGGAAAAAAGAGGGGGAGAAAGACAAGGGACATGAGCGAGAGGGGTCTATCAGTTTCTACCATCTTAACAGAGGTCCAGTAGGGAGGTGTTGGCCACAGCCCTGGACACAAGGTCCAGGGGAAAGATATGCAAGCATGAGAGGCCCAGGTTTCAGTGACCCAAAATTATAGTTAAGTTAATTATAGTTAACTCAGCAAGCTTGCAAGCATATTTCAGCATGCTAACAATTTGTACCTGACCTAAACTTCAGTTTATAGCTTTGTGACTGTGTTACTTATTCTCTGGGGCTCTGTTTTGTATTTTTTTAATAAAATGCAGGGTTTGGAATAGGAGTTTTCTCAGGTCCTTTCCTGTTTTAACATTTCTAGGATTCTATGACACATAGGAATAGGGACTGGACTTATGGTTTCATGGTATAGGGAATTTCCATTTGAGTAAGAAAACTCTGTATTCATATATGTCCCCATATATGCAGATTGGCACTCTCTCTGTAATTTACAGACTAAAGTTAAATGACTTTCTGAGGGCCACACAGCTACCATGACTTAGTGGAACATAACCACCGAGGCAGGATTTAACTCTGATCTCATTGGTTTGGAGCCTGGCTCTATGCCCACCCCCTGAGCTGCTCCTTTAATTCATGGTAAATGATATGCAATGTATTCTTATAGGGATCTGGACATCAAGAAGGAGGACAGAAAGGTGAGGGTGAAAACCCAGCTCAAGGTGCACCTTCCCTGAGAAGCCCTTCCTGGCCCTATAGCCCACATTGATCTTCTTCCTTTAAATTCCTACAGAACTTCGATTCTGCCCATACACAATTTTGCACTTAATTAATTCGAGTCATAGAATCCTGGAATTGGTGAGATGTTAGTCCAATTTACCACGCAATGGTAGAATCTTTTCTATTACATCAGTGATGAGGATCATCCAGTCTTTGAATGGATGGTCTCAGTGACACTATCTCAGCTTACTATCTCCCTCCCATTCTGGGGCATCTCCCCTTGTTAGGGAGTTCTTCTATACATTGAGGCAAAATTTGCTTCACTGTGACTTCTTCTCCAGCTTGGATTCAGTTTTGAACTGTGGATACACAGAGAAGAGGATATAATGTCCTTCACCTAACAGTCCTCTAGAAATTTTAAATCAAATACGTTGTCCCTCCTAATTCTTCTCTAAGATTCCTACTTTTTTTAAAATAGTATTTTTTCCCAATTACATGTAAAGACAATTTTAGCATTCATTTAAAAAAATTTTTAATTCCAAATTTTCTCTCTCCATCCCTTACCTTCCCCCTCCTTAAGATGGTAAGCAATTTGGCATAGGTTATATGTGTGTGTGTGTGTGCAATCATGTTAAACATCTTTCTATATTATGTTGTGAAAGAAGAAACAGACCAAAGGAAAAAATGGAAAAATAAAGAAAATGAAAAACAGTGTGCTTTGATCTGCATTCAGACTCCACCAGTTCTTCCTCTGGAGGCAGATAGCATTTTTCATTATGAGTCCTTTGGAATTGTCTTGGATCATTGTATTGCTGAGAATAATAACTAAAATATTCACAGCTGATCATCATACATACAATATTGCTGTTACTGTATACAGTGTTCTGATTCTACACACTTCACTTTGCATCAGTTCATGTGAGTCTTTTCAGGTTCTTCTGAAATCAACCTGCTTATCATTTCTTATATCATAATAGTATTCCATCATAATCATATACCATGACTTGTTCAGTCATTCTCCAGTTAATGGGCATCCCCTCAGTTTCCAATTCTTTGCTACTGCAAAAAGAGGTGTTATAAATATTTTTGTACGAATAGGTCATTCCCCCCCCCCTTTTTTTTTGCTTTTTGCAGGGCAATTGGGGTTAAGTGACTTTCCCAAGGTCACAGGCTAGTTTTGTGTTAAGTGTCTGAGGTCGGATTTGAACTCAGGTCCTCCTGACTCTAGGGCCAGTGCTTTATTCACTGTGCCACCTAGCTGCCCCCCATTTCCCCTTTTTAAAAACATTTCTTTGGGCTGCAGAACTAAGAGTGGTATTGCTGGATCAAAGGGTATGCACAACTCTTTAGGCATAGTTCCAAATTGCTCTCCAGAATGGTTAATTTCCACTTTTCTTAAGGGTATCTCATGGTTTCAAGTCCCATCACTTGCCCTACACAGGACAAGCCAGGTTGTCAATGGTTCTACTAAAATGTGATACACAGCACTAAACTCAGCAATCCATGTGAGGTCTGACCCGCCCAGAATATAAGAAGATTCTAGAACCTGATTTTCACTTTATATTGCTCTAGGGTGGTCTTACTGTTCTTTATCTTCAAACTGAGACTAAACTGTGAATTAGGAGATCTAATTTCTTTTTTTTTTTTTAAGCAATCAGGGTTAAGTAACTTGCTCAAGGTTACATGGCCAGTTATTATTTCAGGGTGTGATGCTGAATATCTGAGCCCGGATTTGATCCAGGTCATCCTGACACTGGAGCCGATGCTCTTACTCGCTGAGCCACCTGGCCGCCCCTAAGCAATTGGGGTTAAGTAACTTGCTCAAGATTACACGGCCAGGTGTTTCTGGGTGGGTGCTAAGTGACTGAGCCGGGATTCGATCTCCAGGTCTTCTCAACACTGGAGCCGGTGCTCTTACTTGCTGTGCTACCTGGACGCCCCTGGAGATCTAATTTCTAATTAGGAGATTTTAAGCTAGCTAATCTACCTTTTTTCAGAAGAGGAAAATAAGACCCAGGAAGGATGAACTGTATGGACAACAGAGCCATTTAGTTTTAGAGACCGGATTGAATTGCCCTAATGATAGTTTCATTAAAACTTCAGAAAGTGGAGGAAGCCACGAGGGGACTACCATTTTGGATGTGATTCTAATCAAGGGTGAGGATGAATTGGTTGCTAAAGTAGACATATTGGAGGAAATGACCATTTTATCTTAGAGTTTGTGACAGATGAAAGAAGAAGGCCAATAATAATGGCTAGTGTTTATGTCACATTTTGAGATTTGCAAAATGCTTTACGCATGTTATCTCATTTGATCCTCACAACAACCCTGTGACCTAGTGCTATTATTATAGCTGAAAGTCTTGGAGAATGGGAGGGGTGACACAGCATCAGAAAATGTCAAATGTCTAAATTTTCAGTAAAGACAAGGGGATGGAGTCTTAAAATGACAGGCTATCCTTGCAGATAAAATGGAGATATGTGGGCTAGAGCCGTAGTTCACAATGGGTGGGCCAAAGATCCTTTGGATGTGATGAAGAGGGTACAGAGCTATTGAAAAGGGTCCAAGAATCCATATACCCACAAAGCATTTTAATTTTTACCTCTACTTAGCAACAACAGAATATGCTGCTTAAAATACAACACTTATACTTCAATGCATTTGTGATCTCAACCACATGGATAGGCTGTCCATCCAAATGACAACCCCATCATGCTTTTGCATACTCTGCTACTGTTTTCCATGGTTTTTCATGGATTCTCTACAGAGGGATGTCTACCCAATATGTTGGAGGCTTTCCATTATGTTTTGTTATATTTACTAGGTACCAGTGGAAGGCTCAGGCTGGTCTACGCTGAGGTTAAAAAAAAAATCAATTCCATTCTTTCTCTGCTTAAATCTCTCCTTCATACTGATACCTGAAGGCTCTCCCTTTTGCAGAGACCTGGTCATTGCCTCTTGAATAAAGTTCAGGCTCACTTGCCATGCTTTCAAAGTCCTCCACAATCAGGTGCTACACTACCACTCCAGTCTTACCTCATGTTACTCCCCTCCATGTGTTCTAGGCTCAAGTCAAACTGTTTTACTCTTTGACCCCTGGACTCACTAGGAAGCCTCCAGTCTCTGTACCTCTCTGTTCCATCATTTTCTATGTCTAGAACAAACCTCCTTCCCTCTCCGTGCCTGTAATGTAGATTGAGATACTACATGATGGAGATGTGAAGACAGATGTTTGTGCTGCTAGTTGTCCAAGAAGTTTTCCTCCCTTTCTGTGACTAAGGAGGTTGATAATCTGCCTAAATTCATTCCTCAATGATTAAAGAACTCCCACCAGGTCATACCTTTCTCATCTCAGTGATTCTAAATCCGGCATCCAAAAAACCAAACCAAAACAAAACAAAATACTCTGACTAGATTCATTCACATTAGCAATTGTTGCATATTGCATTTCTTCCTTTCCTGGCTAAACTCTTTGAGAAGGCCATCTACAATATAGAAACCTCTACCTTCTTTCCTCACCTCTTACAGACTCTTTACAATCTGGCTTCTAAACTCATCATTCAACTGAAACTGCTCTCTTCAAAATTACCAGTGATTTCTTAATCTCCAAGTCGAATGGCTTTTTCTCAGTTGTCAACCTCTCTGCAGCCTTCTACATTATCAGTCACCCTTTTCTCCCTGACATTCTCTTCTCTCTGGGTTTTCAAGACACTTCTCTCTCCTGGTTTTCTTCCTACCTATTTGACCATTCTGTGTCCTTTGATGAATCTTCATCCAGATCACTTCTGCTAATGATGTCTGTCCCCACCCCACCACCTCAGTCCTTGGTTCTTTTCTCTTCTCCCTCCATAGTATTTTGCTTGGTGATCTTATCAGCTCCCATGCATTCAATTATCATCTCTATGCTGATGATTCTCAAATCTACTTATCTTGCCCTAACCTTTTTCCTCACCTACAGTCTTACATCTCCAACAGTCTATTGTATTTCAGACCATATGTCTATTTCCCCCTATATTTCTTCCCCCCTTTCAAACTTGCCCTATTACTGTCGAGAGAACCACTATCTTCTCAGTTATCCATGGTAGCAATGTAGGTATCATCCTAGACTCTTAGTTGGCATCCCAAACCCTTCACAATTTGGTCCCCTCCTGCTTTTTCAGTCTTCTTTACGGCTGACCCTCCTGTTCTCTGGAATTCAGTGACACTGGACCCCTTGCTGTTTCTCACACACTCTGTCTCCTAACTCTGGACATTTTCAATGGCTGTTCTCCTGTGCTTGAAATCCTTCCCCTTCTCATCTCTACCTTCCAACTTCCCTGGTTCTGATGGGGCACAGGCTCTGGGAACCCCCTTGAACTCTCCTTGAATCTTCTCACTTGCCTGAGACCATAAACCTTCCATTATCAATATTCCCAAATCTCTCTTACTAGCTCTTCATTATCTTGTTATCTTCCAGATTGCCTCCATCTGCTTCTTACCCTTGATCCCATCAAAATCCTGTACTCTTGGTTCCTGAGTGACCTCTAGTCACCTCAGTCCCTGCAAGATCTTCCTTAGATTCCTCCTCCCATCACCCCAGACTACTGGACCACCCCTAGATCCCTCCCACTGTCTTTCTGTATATAAGATCCATCTGGCCTCCATGAAGAGGCTCAGATTCAATCTAGCTCAAACTCAGTCTGTGTCAGATTGTTCTGGCCCACTTGTCAATACAAGAGTCACAAACACTCAGGCTCCTTAAGAGTCTACCCATTATGGTGAGTCTTTAATAAACTTTGTTTTACTTTGGCTGAGAAAAGACTTGAGTCGAATTCATTCGGGCAGGACCTGGTGTGTCGGTATTCTGGGGTCTCAAGCACCCCTAAACCCCAAACCTCAAGAGTTCCTTTTATGTCTCAGCCAAAATCCTACTTTCTACAAGAAATGGAAATCTTGATTCCTGTTAATTCTAATACCTTTCTTCTGTTGATTATTTTCAATTTATTTATCCTGTATATATTGTTTGTACATAGTCATTTAAAAAAATATTGTTTTCCCCAACAGACTGAGCTTTTTCAAAGCAAGGACTGTCTTTTGCATTTCTTTGTATAGCCAGCACTTAGCAGAATGCCTGGCACAAAGATGACTTTTAATAAATACTTGTTGAAGGGCAGCTAGGTGGTACAGTGAGTAGAGCAACGGCCCTGAAGTCAGGAGGACCTGAGTTCAAATTTGACCTCAGACACTTGACACTTAACTAGCTGTATAACGTTGGGCAAGTCAGTTAACCCCAACTGCCTTTCCTTCCCCTGCCCCAAAAGCAACAGAAAATAAATAAATAAATGCTTGTTGATTGACTGACTAGTGGTTAGGAAGACTGGGGAATTACAGTTCGGGGGGTGAAGGTGGTATTTGGGGTCATCAGGAAGTAGGTAGAGGGCTGATGTATGTGACTTCGGTATGACTGGACATTGACTTGTGTGCTGTGAGTAGTAGAAGGAGAAGTGGTGACTATGATGAGTATAAGTTTAGGCATGAAAACAGAGAGTGGATATGGAAAATGTAGAGCCTGGGAGCCTGTGGAACCATGGTGCTAGTTGCTAGATTTCATATCCTGTTATGGTGAGTACAGTGTACAGGGATATGTATGAGGGAACAGGACTTGTCTGATTACAGGTCCTGTATTTATTCTGTGTGCCAGTAGGCATCAAACATGGATATTAGCTATAAGACCAGACTCTTCTTCATGTAACTTCTATGAATTGTATCCACAGCTGAGCTTGAGCCCTGGTTTTCATCTTGGAAGGTAAGTACCTAGTGGTGGGTAATAGACTGTTGAATTCATACCCATCCTCCAAAACTCAGTTTAAATGCCACTTCTTTCATAGTCTTCTTTGATGCTCTGATCAGTAATGACCTTCCTCCTCAGACTTAACATAGCATTCTGGTAACTCCCCTTAATAAGGCACTTACATTTTAGTGTTTTTATCTTCCCTATCAACTAAACTGAAAGCTTCGAGAGGATAGGGACTATTTTATTTAAACATTTTATGCAAGGTACTGTGCTAGATTCTAAGCACATAAGAGAAAAGAAAAATGGTCCCTGCTCTCAAGATTACATTGTACTGGGTCTATCTATCTGTAATGGGAATGTAAATTTTTAAGATCTCTTTCCCTAGGTTAAGTACACCTGGATCCTGTGGTGGGAGGCTTGTTTTTCAAGAGATACTTGTGAATGGGCAGTGGGTCCAGAAAGTTGTTACATTCTCTGAGCCAGGAGAAGGTTATATAAGCCCTGATGTGAGGCTTTGCTTTGGGGCTCACTTTGAGAAGTGTTGTGTTATTTGACCAGATGAGACTCTGGGCAGCCATTGAGAGCCTCCTGGCTTTGAAAACCCAGATGTTGATGCTGCCCTCTCTGGTAACTGTGATTTGGTATGGATGTAATGGTTGGACAGTTTAGAAGCCTGTCTGTTTGATCTGTTTCTCTGTCTTGTAACTTCTGTCTGTATACTCTGAAGTTCGGGGTGCTGACCTTTTTCCCCTGAACTAGGTAAACTATATATGTTTGATCGATTAAAGTAAGCTTGTTAGCCCATTTTGAGTTGCTTTCCTTTAGAAAAGCAGATCTAAGAACTTGTGTTGGCAGCCACCCTGGGGATGCTGGGGTGCTTGCTGCTACTCTCTCTCTCTCTCTCTCTCTCTCTCTCTCTCTCTCTCTCTCTCTCTTTCTCTCTCTCTCTCTCTCTCTCTCTCTCTCATCTATCTGTCTGTCTGTCTATTTATCGATCTATCTATGTAATAACAAAGTAAGAGAGAGAATTAATGACCAAGGAGATCAGGAAAGGTTTTCTTTCTATAGTAGGTAGCATATAAGATGAACTTTGAATGATTCTAAGAGGTAAAGGTAAAGAGAGAATACAATCCAGATTGTGTCCATGTCAATCTGTCAAAGGTGACTGTGTCATTGTCACTTGTCCTCAGTGTCAGCTTATACAAAGGCATGGAGGTAAGAGGTGAAAAACTTAGTTTAAGGAGTAGCATGTAGTCCAGTTTAGCTAGAATGTAGAGGGCAGTAATGTGAAATAAACCTGGAAAAGTAGGCTGGAGATAGATTAGGAAGGACTTTAAATGCCCAGCAGAGGAGCTTGTATTTTATCTTAGAGGCAATGGGGAACTATTAAGTGTTCTTGAGTGGGGTTGGGGGAAGAAGAAGGATGTGGTAAGACTTTTGCTTCTGAAAGATTGTTTTGGCAGATTTGTGGAGGATGCATTGAAATGGGAGAAACAGGAGGTCAGGATGTGAATTAGGAGGCTATTATAATCATCCAGGTGAGAGGTGATGAGGGCCTGAATTAGGGTTGTGGAGGTAGAATAAACAAGTCTTGGTTACTGAAAAATTGGAGATGAATAAATGAAAAGAGTTCAGGATGAGGTCGAAAAACTGGGTGACTGGAAGGATAGTGGTTTCCTTAACAAAGACAGGGAATTTCAGAGGAGGGATAGGTTTAAGGAGGAAGATAGTGAGTTCCATTTTGAACATGTTGAATGTCTTTGGGACATACATATGGAATTAGCTAACAGGCAAGTTGATGTTGTGAGACAATCTCAGGAAAGAGTGAAGCTGAACACATGGATATGGTAGTCATCTGCATACAGCTGGTAACTGAACTAAGAGCTAAAAAGATTACTGAGAGAGATGAGGGCTCAGGACAGATCTTTGAGAGATATCCTTAAAGTTAGAAGGAAGGACATGTCTTATGGTCCAGCAAAGAAGAATGAAAGAGAGTAGTAAGATCAAATAGAAGGATAAATAAAAGACAGTGGTGTCATGAAAACCAAGATAGGATGGCAGTACCTGGAAGAGGGTACAGTGGTTGACAGAGGTTGTCCACCTCCAACTATATGAATTACAGACATTTTAAATATTGTAGTAAGGCCAAGAAAGATGAAGATTGGTAAAAGGTAATTGGATTAAGAAATTAAGAGACTGGGAGAGGCTATGTGGAGCAGTGAATAGACCACTGGCCCTAGAGTCAGGAGGACCTGAGTTCAAATCTGGCCTTAGACACTTAACTAGCCATGTGACCTTGGGCAAGTCACTTAACCCCAATTGCCCTGCCTTCCCCCCTCCAAAAAAAAAAAAGAGAGAGAAGGAATTAAGAGACTGCCAGAACCTTAGAGAGAGCAATTTTAGTTAAGCAATGAGGTCTAAAGCCAGAATGCAAAGGGTTAATCATTGACTGGGGGAAGAGGAAGTCGAATAAACAGTGACATGGTAGTCAAACTACCTAGTGTGCTCTTATGTTGCACTCATAAAGGGGTAATATCTAGAACAAGGGAGACAATAAACCTGCTGTATTTGGCCCTGATCATAACAGTTGGAATATTGTATTCATTCCTGGGGACCACATTTTAGGAAGGACACTGACAGATTGGAATATGTGCAAAAGAAGGCAACTGTTGCTGGCAGGATGAGTGATGGTGATGCATGTGAAAGGGACCAGGGATGGTGGAAGTTCAGGGAGTTACCATGGTTGATGCTACCGAAAGAAACTTGCTTAATAATCTTCAATTTTTTTAGGTATCTGGGGAACTTTGTAATCACTCACTCCAGGGCAATGATTTCCCAGTCAGCTTTCCAACAGCAGAGCAACACTTCCCTTTGGAGATTCATCTCCAATGACCAGGGTAGATATGGATAGCATAATAAAGCTCACATTCCCCACTAAGCCTGGATGCTATCCCTTCTCCCCCAGTCCGTCTTGGCTAGGCAGATTCCAGGAGGTAAGGCCCCAGGGATGAGCATTCAGAGGCTCTGGTCCCAAAGACCTTTGTCTCCTTAAATCAAGGGTCCATAACGCAGGATCCACTGTTCTCCAGGTACATGTCCTATTTCTCCTTCACTAAATCGTTAGGGAATATCATACTGATTTCATGTGGTTTAGAAATCTGGAACCAATGCCCCTCTGTGCCTCAGTTTTCTGACCTGTAAAATGACAGAGTTGGAATCAGTGGCCCCTAAAGTCCTTGAAGCTTTAAATATATAATCTTCTGAACCTAGGACCTCGTGTCAGAGTTATTCACAGTTTCCATATACATACAAATACACTCTCTTCAGTTTTGGTTTCCTTTGGGGTATTTCAGCTTTATTCTCAATACTGGGAAAATTCTCTGAGTTTTCAGTAAGTTTGAAATAGCAGCATGTTATGGAAAATTCACTATACTTGGCATCAGAAAACCTGAGTCCAGAGGCCCATGTCCACCAGTTGTCACCTGTGTGACCATGGGTAACACCTTTCTCCTTTCTGTGCCTCAGTTTCCTTATCTATAAATTAGGATAATTATACTTGGCCACCCTCAAGGGGTTGTCAAGGTGAGGAAAGTGCTCTGTTAACTGTAAATTGCCAAAGAAATTTTAACTGTGAACATAATAATAGTAACCATATCTTATTTGACATATACAATAGCCCTGCAAACTAGACAATAAGAAAGATTATTATATCTAATTTACAGATAAACAGTCCTAAAGCTAGGGAGTACATAGTGAATTAGTGACAGACATGATCCTAGAATCCAGGCCTCCTGACATTTTTGAATGCTTCTGCAGGAATTCTCTGGCCCCTTTGCTGGATCTTAAAGAGGTGACACATACATGTACACAAACTAAATATACGCACACGTGCATATACACATGTATGTATATATATGTGCCTTTTGTTGGATCTTAAAGAGCTGTTTTCTATACTATATACTCATATACCTATATAGATACATGTATAGTCACAATATATATACACATATACACTGTGCATATATGTGTATACATACACATGCACTAGATAGATAGATAGATGCTGAATCTTCATTCTTGTTGGATCTTAAAGTTGTAAAATATGTGTGTGTACAGATACAAACACACTTATCCATATATAGATAATCCTTTTTAAAAAAAAAACCCAAACTTCACGGGGAGAGTAAATGTGTTAGCTGAGGGATTTTAGTACTAAAGTTCAGGGTACAGGTAGTCAGCATGTTACTCTTAGATAGAGTAGCTGCTCCTTAATCATCCCTGGCCTGCCTCCTATGGTCACATTGCCTCCTCTGGTTGCTATCACCCAACCCCAGTACAGTGGCAGGAGAGATAACAGCCTCACTCCTACCCCACCCATATACCCTTCTAACTCCTACATAGTCAAACTGTTCTCTTGGTCTAAATCCTAACAGCAGTATGGGTCCAGGTTCAGTTCAACTCAATTTAATACAACAAACATTTATTAAGTGTCTGTTATGTACAAGACAAGAACTATGTGCATGGTACTCTCAACCTACAAAAATAGTAGAAAGAATCAATAATCTTTGGAGATGCTGCAAGAACCAGTCTTCTTCCTCTCTAATAAAATGAAGGATTGTCCCTTCTACCTCTGACATTACCTATTCCAAGAACCCTTTAGCTCTAATATTTTATGTTTTAAACCCCTTCCACCTCTTACCTCTTATGTTCTGTGTTCTAAGCTCCCTTCAAAGAAGGGAAATTTGCTGTGGGTGAATGAGGCAAAGAGAAAATAGAACTACTAAATCTTTATCTTGCTTTTCATCTTTTCTTCTAAAGAGAATGGATTTTGTATTGGAAAGGGCAGCACAAAAATTGCTAACAGGAAGTTGAACTCTAAAATAAAGGAGATCATATAAGAGAACCTAGCTTCTCTTGATGAATTTGAGCCTCCTGGGTCAGATGAACTGTATCCCTGCATAATGAAAGGATTAGTGTTGGAAAGTCAATATTATTAAGGGCTGAAGGAAGGTAGGTACATTAATACACTTGGTAGAGCTATGAACTATTTCAAGCATTCTGGAAAGCAATTTGGAATTCTGCTAGAAAAGTAACTTTGACCCAGAAATACAACTACTGGGAATATATCCTAAGAAGTTCAAAGACAGAGGGAAAGGTCTCATAGCTTTGTATGGTAGCAAAAAAAAAACCAAAAACAAACCAAACTAACTGTAAATAAATTGTTGCCTACTGATTGAGGAACAGTTGAACATTGTGTTTATATGAATGATATGGAATTTTATTGTGCCTTACGAAATCATGAATGTGAGGAAAGACTTGTACCAATGAACTGATTAAGAGAAAACAACACAGAATGAAGAGAATAAAATGTACAATGACTTCAATAAGATAAAGGAAAGTGACACTAAAATACATTAGGATTCAGAGAAAAAAGAGAACAATTTTGACACCTAACTGCTGTTGATGTTTATAGATATTTATATATGATATATGATCATATAGCACAGGTTAATATATATATATGTATATATATATATATATATGTCCCCTTCCCCTTATCTTGGTAGTAGACTATAGTTGTGGAATAAGGTAAATACTGTTAGACCTGATCAACTTGTCAGCTTGTTTTGATCAATTATTTTTCATTGTTACAAGAGAGAATTTTAGAGCGTGCATGTGTATGGTATTGGGAAGTGATAGTTATATTAAAACAACAACCTGGAAACCATCAATAAAACATTTAAAAAAAAAACCACTGATGGTTATGATTGCTGAGCCAATTTCAGTGATCTTTTTTTTTTTTTAATTTCAAGGCAATCAGGGTTAGGTGACTTGCTCAGAGTCATGCAGCTAATAAGTATCAAGTGTCTGAGGCCATATCTGAACTCAGGTCTTCCTGATTCCAGGGTCAGTGCTCTATCCATTGCCTCACCTAGCTGCTCCAATTTCAGTGAACTTTAAAAGACTGTAGAGAATGGGAGAAGAGTTGGTTAAGGGCAAATATAAATGAATGAAAAAGCATTTAATAAATGTTAGTTATATGCAAAGGACTGTGCTATATACTGGCGACACAAATTGAAAAGCAAAACAGTCAAAAAGCTTACACTCTGCTGGGGAAAACAATACAGAGTATGTCCCCAAAGCCTTAGTTTAGTTTTAAGCTACTAAAAATTAAAACTTCACTGAGACTTTTGGGACACACTGCACATGTTTCACCTGTATGTCAGATGGAAAACTTCCATGGTCCTTAAATTACAGCAGTAAAGTAGATGGTAGTGTGTATTCTTTACATTCTATTTTTTTTTTAAAGCAATCGGGGTTAAGTAACTTGCTCAAGGTTACATGGCCAGTTATATCTGGGTGTGGTGCTGAGTGTCTGAGCCCGGGATTTGATCCAGGTCATCCCGACACTGGAGCCGGTGCTCTTACTCGCTGAGCCACCTGGCCGCCCCTAGTGTGTATTCTTTATCAGGGATATGTGGAAGTTCCCTATTTCATTGAATATTCATTTTTTCCCCTGAAAGATTATGCTTAATTTTGCTGGGTAGTTGATTCTTGGTTGTAATCCAAGCTCCTTTATCTTCTGGAATATCTTATTCCAAGTCCTCTGATCCTTTAATATAGAAGCTGCTAAATTCTGCATAATCCTGACTGTGACTCCACAACATTTGAATTGTTTCTTTCTGGCTATTTGTAGTATTTTCTCCTTGACCTGATAATTCTGGAATTTGGCTACAATATTCTTTGGAGTTTTCATTTTGGGATCTCTTTCAGGAGGTCATCAGTGGATTTTTTAAAAATTTATTTACTTTTAGTTTATAACATTCAGTTCCACAAGTTTTTGAGTTCCAAATTTTCTTCCCCTTGCTCTCCTACCCCCTTCCCCTGCCGTGGAGGCATGCAATCCGATATAGGCTGTACATATACCTTCACATTAAACATTAAACGTTAGTCAAGTAGTAAAGAATTATAACCAATGGAATGAGCAAGAAAGAAGAAACAAAGCAAAATGAAACACAAAAGAGAGAAAGTAGTTTGCTTCAGTCTGCATTCAGACTCTGCAGTTCTTTATCTGGAAGTCTTTTGGAGTTGTCTTATAACCTTATTTTGCTGAGGAGAGCCCCGTCTACCAAAGTTAGTCATCACAGATACAGTATGTCTGTAATTGTGTACAATGTTCTCCTGGTTCTGCTCCCCTCTCTCCAGATTATTATGAAGTCCATCCACTTTTCATTTCTTATAGCACAATAGTATTCCATTACATTCATATACCATAACTTGTTTAGCCATTCCCCAATTGAAGGGCATCCCCTTAATTTCTAATTCTTTGCCACCACAAAAAGAACTGCTATAAATATTGTTGTACATGCGGGTCCTTTTTCCACTTCTATGATGTCTTTGGGATACAGCCCTAGAAGAGATATTGCTGGATCAAAGAGTATGTACATTTTTATAGCCCTTTGGGCAAGGTCCCAAATTGCTCTCCAGAGTGGTTGGATCAATTCACAACTCCACCAACAATGCATTAGTGTTCCAATTTTCCCACATCTTCTTCAGCATTTAATGGTGGATTTTTTCAATGACATTTTACTCTCTGGTTCTAGGATATCAGGGTAGTTTTCCTTGATAATTTCTTGAAAGATTCTAGCCAGGCTGTTTTTTGTGATCATGACTTTCAGGTAGTCTGATAATTCTTAAATTGTCTCTCCTGGACCTATTTTCCAAGTCAGTTGTTTTTCCAATGAGGTATTTTACATTTTCTTATATTTTTTTTTATTCTTTTGATTTTGATTAATTCTTGGTGTCTCACGGAGTCATTAGCTTCCACTTGCCCAATTCTAATTTTTAAGGAAGTATTTTCTTCAGTTAGCTTTTGTATCTCTTTTTCCATTTGGCCAATTCTACTTTTTAAGGAGTTTTTTTCTTCAGTGAATTTCCCCCCACTTGTCCAATTGTATTTTTTAAGGAATTGTTTTCTTTAGCCAACTTTTGTCCTTCCTTTTTCAAGCTGTTAACTCTCTCTTGTAGCCTGTCATTTCTTTCCCCAAATTTTCTTCTATCTCTCTTATTTTATTTTTAAAAAATTTATAGGGGTGGCCATGTGGCTCAGTGAGTAAGAGCGCTGGCCCCAGAGTCGGGAGACCTGGGATCAGTTCCAGCCTCAGATACTTAGCAACCACACAAAATAACTGGCCGTGAAACCTTGAGCAAGTTACTTAACTCCAATTGCTTTTAAAAAATGTATAAACTCTTCCAAGAAGGCTTTTTGGGCTTGAGACCAATTCATATTCCTCTTTAAGGTTTCACTATAAGGCATTGACATTGTTGCCCTTTTCTAAGTTTGTGTTTTGGTCTTCCTTGTCACCACAGTAGCTCTCTGTGATCAAGGTTCTCTCTTGCTTCTTGCTTATTATTATTATTTGCCTATTTCATGGCTTCTAAAGGTGCACTGTCTGCCTGGGGTACAGGGGGCTGCTCACAGGCTTTGTGTGCTGGGGCCTCAGGTGCTGGCAGCTTGCTCTGGGGTGGCCCTGCCTAGTCATGCCTTTTGTTGCCTGGTTTCCATTACTGGCAACTTATCTGCTCCACTGGGGCTTAAGGCCTCACAGCTGGCCTGCTGTGCCACTGACCTGCAGAACCAGGACCGAGGGACCTTTGTTGCTGATCTGTGCTGGGCTGGACTCCCCTTTTACCCAAGTTAGACCTTTCCTGAAGTCCTTTCAAATTATCTTAAGCTGGAAAATTGTTTCACTCCATCTTTCTTTAGGTTCTGTCTCTCTAGAATACATTTAGAAGCTTGATTTAACATTGTTTCTGAGGGAAAGTGGGGAGATTTCAGGCAACTTCCTGGCTTTTCTCCACCATCTTGGCTCCTCCTGTATATTCTTTAATATTATAATGTATATATGATAATATTTACATGTTGTCACAATTATCCAGAAAGGGAAAAAGAATAGTCGTGTGTGTGTTTGTGTGTGTGCGCATGTGCATGTGTGCCCAAGAGAATAACTTTTGGACTTTAAAAGACAGAACAAATGAAGGTTCAATCATATATTACAATAAGAAAGAGAGCTAGGTGGTACAGTAAATAGCACTCTGTACTTGGGAGTCAGGAAGACCTGAGTTCAAATCCTGCCTCAGACATTTACTAGCTATTCGACTCTGGGCAAATATACTTAACCTCTCTTGACCTCAGCAACTCCATCTGTAAAATGTGGTTGTTATGAGGCTCAAATCAGCCTGCAAAATAAAGCATTACATAAATGCTAGCTATTGAGGTATGGTGTCCAGGGCTAGGGCAAGTGATAAGATCAGACCATCTCTAGAGGATTATGTTCAGTTCTGAGTTCCACATTTTAGGACATTCATAAACTGGAGTGTGTACAGAGAAGGGCAACCAGAATGATAAAGGGTCTCAAGATCTTGCCTTACAGGGATTATTGTGGAGAAAATAGGGATACTTAGCCTAGAGAAGTCTTAGGAAGAGACATAATAGCTCTTTTCTAGCATTCAAAGTAGGCTAATGAGGACATAGAACAGAGAATTCACTTCTTGTCTGGAAATTCAAACTTTATCCATGAGTCTGTAAGAGGCTGAGGGATTTACACAGCTCCTCTTGATCCATGCACAGGCCTTCCCTGCCATAGAACCATAGTGCACCTCAGAGTTGGAAAGAAGTTCAGGGATCATCTAACCCAATGTTCTAATTTTTCAAATAGTACAGAGAAAAGATGTGACTTGCTGAAAGTCACATGGGGGTTAGTGGCAGCGTTGAGACTGTTACCCAGACTCCCTAACTCATTGCCTTTCCATTATCCTTTGAAGCAGCAGGAGACTCTACCAATCTACTTCTTCACTGTCATCTTTGATTCTTCTTTCTGCCTCTCCCCTACATCTAATCACTTGCCAATTACTGTTCATTCTGCCTTTCCAATCTCTCTTGCAAGTCCTCTTTTCAAATGCTCTGCTATCATGCTTGGTCAGGCCCTCATTATCATTTGATGAGATATCAATGTAATGATATGTATGCAATGATAATTCATGGAAACTGTTCTGAAAACTTTAAATAACTATGTAAAGGCCAATTATTATCATCTGGATATTGTAATAGTTTCCTAATTTCTAGTTTCTTTCCCAATCTTTCACAGGTAGTATCAGAGCAATCTTAACATACAGTTGTAGTAGTATTATTCTTCTCAAAAACCTACAGTAATTTCCCATTGTTTACAGAAGTTCTCAAACTTTTTGATCTCAAGGCTCCTTTATGTTCTTTTTCAATTGAATATACACTTCTTTTAGTATTTTATTTTTTCAATTACATGTAATTTAATATTTCAATTTTCTTTTCGGGGGCAGCTAGGTGGCACAGTGAATAGAGTACCAGCTCTAGAGTCAGGAGGAGTTCAAATCTGGCCTCAGACACTTAACACTTACTTACCATGTGGCTTTGGGTGAGTCACAACCCCAATTGCCCTGCCTTCCCCCTCCAAAAAGCAAAAAAAAAAAAAGTTTCAATTTTCTCCTTATACATGCAAAAACAATTTTTAACATTTTTTAAAATTTTGAGTTCCAAATTCTCTCCTTCCCTCCTTTCTCTGTTTTTTTCATTCACAAAGCAAGTAATTTGATATAGATTATACATGGGCAGCCATGCAAAATATATTTTCATATGAGTCATGTCATGAAAAAAAAAACACCACACAAATACTTCCCTCCTCCCCAAAAAACCAAACAAGAAAAATAAAGTTTTTTTTTTAAAAGTATGCTTGATACACATTAAGACTCGATTGGTTTTTTTCTCTGGAGGTAGATAGCATTTTTCATCATAAATCCTTCAGAACTTGTCTAGATTCATTGTATTGATCAGAATAGCTAAGTCATTCACAGTTGATCATTATACAATATTGTTTTTACAGTGTAGATGCTGTCTTGGCTCAGCTTACTTCACTCTGCATCAGTTCATGTCTTTCCATGTTTTTCTGAAAGTATCCTGGTCATCATTTCTTATAGCACAACAGTATTCCATCACAATAATATACTTGTTCAGTCATTCCCCAATTGATGGGCATACCCTCAATTTTAAATTCTTTGCAACCACAGAAAGAGCTTCTAAAAATATTTTTGCACATATGTCCTTTTCCTTTTTTGTTTTCTAACTCTTTGGGAAATCTAGTACTGATATTGCTGGGTCAAAGGGCATGCACAATTCTGTAGCTCTTTGGCCATAGTTCCAAGTTGTTTTTCAGAATGTTGAAACAGTTCACAACTCCACCAACAGTGCATTAGTATCTCATTTTCCCCACATCCCCTCCAACATTTGTCATTTTCCTTTTCTGTCACATTAGCCAATCTGATAAGTGTGAGGTTTTAATTCAGAACTGTTTTAATTTGCATTTCTCTAATCAATAGGGACTTAAGTGTTTTCTTGACTACATGTCCTCAAATTCACCCTGTCTTCTATCAGGCCCCCCATCCTTTCGCCTCCTACTTCCCTATATAGTAAGATGGATTTCTATACCTGAGTGTGTATGTTATCCCCTCTTGAATCAATTCCAATAAGAGTAAGGTTCAATAACTCCCCTACAACTCCCCCATCTTCCCCTCCACTGTAAAATCTCTTTTGTGCATCTTTTATGTGAGATAATTTCCCCCATTCTACCTATTCCTTTCCCCTTCTCCTGGTGCACTCCTATTTTTAACCCATTAATTTTATTTTTTTAGATATTATCCCACCATATTTAAGGTATACCACACCCTCTGTCTATGTATATTCCTTCTAGCTACCCTAATAATGAGAAAGTTCTTAGGAGTTATAAGTATTATCTTCTCATGTAGGAATATAAACAGTGTAAACTTAGTGAATCCCTTATGATGTCTCTTTTCCTCTTTACCTTTTTATAATTCTTTTGAATCTTGTATTAGAAAATCAAATTTTATATTCAGCTCTGGTCTTATCAGGAATGCTGAAAACTCCTCTACTTCCTTGAATATCCATTTTCCCTTTGAAGGTTTACACTTTTGGGTTGTAATCCTAGCTCCTTTGTCCTCCAAGATGTCACATCCCCAACCCCTCTGATTCTTTAATGTAGAAACTGCCAAATCATGTATTATACTGATTGTGGCTCTACATTTAAATTCTTTCTTTCTGGCTTCCTGCAATATTTTCTCATTGACTTGGGAGCTCTGAAATTTGGCTATAATATTCCTGGGAGTTTTCATTTTGGAATCTTTTTCAGGAAGTGACAGCTACATTCTCTCTATTTCTATTTTATTCTCTGATTCTAGATTATCAGGGCAGTTTTCCATGATAATTTCTCGAAAGAGAATGTCTAACCTTTTTTTTTTTTTAATCATGGCTTTCAGGTAGTCCAAAAATTCTGAAATTATCTTTCCTTCAATCTATTTTCCAGGTCAGTTGTTTTTCCAATGAGGTATTTCACATTTTCTTCTATTTTTAATTTTTTTTTAATCTTGGTTGTTTGTTTCTTGATGTCTCATGAAGTCATTTGCTTTCACTCACCCAATTCTAATTTTTAAAGAATTATTTTCTTCAGTGAGTTTTTGCATCTCCTTTTCCCTTTGGTTAATTTTACTTTTTAAGGAGTTCTTTTCATCACTGAATTTTTTGTATATCCTTTCCCATGTGGCCAATTCTGCTTTTTAAAGAGTTGGCCTATGCTCTTTTTTAAGGTGTTATTTTCTTCAGTATTTTTTTGGGTGCCTCCTTTACCAGGATGTTGACTTTCCCCTCCATTATTTTCTTGCATCACTCTCATTTCTTTTCCCAGTTTCCGTAGTTGGGAAGTTCTCAGAATATTAAAAGCACATGTAGATGACAAGGGGCAGAATGTTATCCTTCCCCTTTCAGTAAGAGAAGCAACAGGTGTGAGACTGAATATTAGTTCTCAGGTCTCCCTCACTTTCAGAGGATGTCTTCAGCCCCATGTCTATATCAAGTAGACCCTGTTGCAAAACAATTTCTTCTTCCTTGCAGATCACTCCCTAGCCCCTTCATGCTGAGATGAATTAATGGCCTTTAGATGTTGTTGGTTCAAGTTTTTTAGATTTGCCCTTCCTTACCAGCAGGACATTTTTTCTTTCAATGTATATTTTCATAAGATACCAGTGGCACAATAATAAAGGTATGATTTAGAATTTAATTCTATCTACTTTCATTTTTTTCTATTGGCCCAACATCATATTAACAACCATATTGTGAAGTTAGACTACAATGGCAGATTGGGACAATCTTACTGGATTGTTAGTGATGTTAATTCCTGGTGGTTTGCTTGGATCTTTCTAGTGAAACACATAGACTGAATCAACTCCAAAAATGGTATAATGATTTGAGGGATTTTGCCCAGTGTTATAGATAATAGTAAATAGTCAAACACCTGGCTGATGTGTCAAAATGGTTGAAAGAGCTAGACCAACTATTTCACTATTAGGTCATTTTAAGACCAAATTGAATTGTACACAAAACATCAGTCAGTTGTTTGCCAAAAAATTTGTAAACTATTAAAAAAAAAAGTTCATGAGAGAAGACTGGAAAGGTAGAGTCACATTATGAAGGATTCTGAATTTCCTATTATGGTGTTTGAATTTTACTCAGGCAAAATCCTTGAAAGGATTTTGAAGGAGTGACATATCCGTTCTATCCATAAGGAAAATAAATCTGAAAGTATTGTAAAGGTCAGATTGAAGGGAGAGATGGCAAGAAAATTTATTGGGAGGTTATTGCAATTACCCAGGTGGTTAGTAATAGGATGTGTGTCAAGATGGTGGTAGTGGAAATAAAGACAATAATAACATACATTTGGAGTCAGAAGGAATTTAAAAGGTCACCTAATTCAAACCTTTCATTTTATAGGTGAATACACTTGAGTCTGAGAGGTGATGTGACTTACCTATGGTTACACCTATTAAGCATCAGAATTAGGATTTAAACTCAATCTCCTGGCTCAAAATCGAATATTTTCTCCAATACACTATAGTAAGAAACTTAGAAATCTCTTTTGAATGAAACCAAGGCCCCAGAGAGGAAGTGTTTTGCCAGACAATAATTAAGTGGCACAGAGAGATTCCAGTCTGGGTCTTTCTATTCCATATCCAGTGCTTTTGGCTAAGGGATTAATAAATGCTGCTTTGAATTTTTCAACTTCACAGACAGACTTCACATAACCAAGCAGGCTGCAGGCAGGTGTGAACAAGGTGGACTCTCAAACATGATTCCCTGGCTTCCTGACCCAGCAAAAAAATTCGATCTTCTGCAAGGCTTTTCCGGACCCCCCTTAATGGTAGTGCCTTTCCTGTTTATAGCTTATTTATACACAGTAGGTCGCATGTTGTCTCCCCTATATTAGACTGTGAGCTCCATTAGGGCAGGGAACGTCTTTTGCCTTCCTTTCTTTGCATCCCCAGCATTTAGCGCCTGGCTTAACAAATGCTTCCAGCCAACTTGACTTGGATGCCATACAGATCAAGGCCACACCTCTTCCATAAGACACTATGGCCCAGAGAGGGAAAGCGAGCTGCCTAAGGCCACACAAGAAGCAAGTGACGGCGGAGATTCGAGATAGGGACCCCCGACCCCAAGGCAAAGCTCTTTCTACTCCACCACGGGGACTCTGCCTTGCTGGGGTGGGGGTGGAGGGACGCATTTTCTTAGGGACCAGAGCAGCCCAAAAGAGAAGAGGGAGACGCACGCACTTTCAGAAGCAGCGTCACCTGAAAACACAAACACGCAAACTTCTAGGGTGACTTCCGGCCACCTGCGCAGACTCCCGCCGACGAGCCACTGCGCAAACGCGAGAGTCGGCCCCTCCTGACGGGAGGAGCGGCGTTGCTAGGCAACCGCTCGAGGCCTACGGAAACCTCGCGAGGTTGGTTAGAGGTGGGAGGCAATTCCGGACGTGACTCTCGGGCACCGGTTGAGGGCAAGTTGACGTTTCCGCCTCTGCGCCTCCCGAGGTTTCCTCGCCTCCAGCTCCTGGGCTCTAGATTACGTGTTTCCAGAGGGGCTCTGTTACTCCCCATTTCCTCTGAACCCCTCCTTTCCACCGACCCCTCCCCAGCGCCCCAAGTCCCCCTCAACCCTTCAGACCCGGCCTAGTTCCCTCCGCACTCCCAGGCCTACCTTCCCCCCGCCCCCTCAGCCTTAGGAGCCCCCCGCTCCCAGGCCTCCCTCTTCTGCCTCCTTCAGGCCGGGATCCTTCCCTCCAAGCCGTCAACCTCAGACCCCACTGCGGCTCACACCCAACCCCCGATCTCCCCTTTCCATCACCTTCAAGCTCCCCCCTTCCCCCCCCCAAATTCCTAGCGCCAAAGAGGCCTGGTTCTGGTCTCTCCGAGGTCTCACCCCTACCCCCCCAACTTCATCATTGTCAAGCCCCGGAACACACCTTCCGGTCCCTCCAATCCCTAAATCTGGTTCCCCGTCCCCCACTTTCCCTCCACTCGGCCCAGGATGGGGGACAACACCAGCCCCATCAGTGTGATCCTGGTCAGTTCAGGGAGCAGGGGCAATAAGTTACTATTCAGGTACCCATTTCAGAGAAACCAGGAACACCCTGCATCCCAGACAAGTAAGTGAGTCAGCGTTGGCAGTATGGCATGGGACTCCTGGGGACGTGAAGCTGGCCCTTTAAGGTTGGAGGGAAGAGTGGTGACAGTGCCTGAAGTCTGACTGTTGGGCTTCCCTGCCCTTTCCATCCTTTCCCTTGAGCACTGAAAAACCTCAGTGGTTTGTGTAGAAACTGAAATATGAGCTCATTTGGGGTGAAAAGAATAACTAGCATTTCTGAGATTCCACCAAGGTGCCGTGCTGTGTGCAGGGGATACAAAAATTTAAAATGACGCCCCCCCCCCCC
>NW_027185694.1:21865134-21897825 GCF_028583685.1 Petaurus breviceps papuanus | reverse complement strand
TGCTTGTTTTTTTTAAAGGTTACAGATAATGCTTTTCAGCCTGAACCACAAAGCAATGAAGAAATTTTAAATAAGTTGCTTTTGTTCGTTCAAAGACTTTCTAACAAACACTTATTGGTCTTAAAAAAAAAACTTATGATTTTTTTTTTTTTTTGCTTTTTGGAGGGGGAGGGCAGGGCAATTGGGGTTAAGTGACTTGACCAAGGTCACACAGCTAGTAAGTGTTAAGAGTCTGAGGTCACATTTGAACTCAGGTCCTACTGAGTCCAAGGCTGGTGCTCTATTCACTGTGCCACCTAGCCGCCCCTTGATGATTCTTTTTTAAGAAAATATTTTTAATTTTCTTCATATTATGCAATATGAGAGGCAGTTTGTTTAGTGATCACTGGTCATAGAGCCTGATATTCCAAATGATGATAAAAAATACTTCATGAGCTTCCTTTCTAAATGAATTTCATACTTATTCACTGTTCAGGGGTGGTTCTTAATCATGTATTGAAAAATTTTGAGAGTTAAAAGTTTCTAAGTTGGTTGAAGTATAAAAACTACATTTCTTTTTTTTAAATAAACATTTCTGTTTAGTATACATAAGAACCAAATCACACATATTAATTTAGATTTTCTTGATTAAATACACTCCAAGCCAAGGAAATCAACTTGAGTTTGAAAAATCTCTTCTATTACTTTCAGAATGTGAAAAAATGCATTTAATTATATAAAAACATTCAATTAATAAGTTTTAGACTCTTGGCTAATCAGGTGCTTTCCATACAACAGTTCATCATTTTAAAAGTGTTCTATTAAAATTCAAGCATACTACCTTATTCAGTTCTTTCCTAGAAATTAACATAACTTGGCACAAACTTTTAAACTAAATTCTGAAAAATGCAATAGGAAGTCTTCTATAAACCCTGTAAGGACTATACCTCAATTTTGATTGTTTCTCATGCCTTAGATATTAGTCTCTGTTACTTTCTTTGTTCTCTGATTAGACTTTCCAGATGACAGCACAATCACTTTATTTAAGGGTTTAAAAAATATTTTATGAATAAATGCTTTTCAGATTAAAATGACCATGGTCCATCCCTATCATATATTTTAATCCTTCATTAAATTTTTGTTCCCAACTACCTTGTTTCAGTTTTCCTGTTAATAAAATTCCAATAATTCAAAAAATATTTTAGCATTTAAAATAGTATATAGACATATGTTTAATGATTTTTTAAAAGTATACATCATAGGTATTTAGCATTGATTATAATGGCCATTTCCACTGGTTGACTGGTGGTTCTTCCACTAAATGCCTCCCAGGGTTTCCATGTCAGCATTTTTCTTGCTAGTGATAATTCATTTTCAGTCTGAAGAATCACCTCTTCCAGCTGGCCAGCCTGAAGCTTATCCTCTAGTTTCTGAAGGTCTGTTAACTCTTTTACCATATTCAGCCTTTCATTTATAATCTGTTCGGTGTACTTTCTATATGTCTCATTTGAGGGCATAAACTGAAGAGCATCAAGAATCTTTGAATATAATAATCTTAGCAGCTCTGTGGAGTCTCACATACTACCAGTCAGTGAGACCTGTGATCTTCTTCAGCACCTCAGCCATGACAGCAAAGCCTAAAAGCTATATTTTGATAACAGTGGTATAGGGGAAATAACTCTGGCTATGGAGTCAGAGAGTCTGGTTTTAAATCACAGCTCTTACACAACCTACGTCACTTTGGGCAGATCTCTTAACCACCCAGTGGCTCAATTTCCTCATATGTAATAATAATAATAAAAATAGTTAATAATAATAATAGTCTAGAGCAGTAGCATCAAATTCAAATACAAAAGAGGGCCACTAAATTGTACATATGAATCCCTAGAAAATTACATATTAACATATTAATCTATTATATCTTTATTTTGTTAAATATTTCCCAATTACATTTTAATTGGTTAGGGTCACACTCAGAAATGTGGCAGGTGGTAAATGTGGCAGGTGGCAGGTCAGGTGTTTGACACCTCTGGTCTAGAAACTAGATGGTCTCCAAATCTGAAATGCCATCTGTCCATATTTCTTGTGGATTTTTCTCTTTGTTCAGTTGTTTCAGTCATGTCTGACTCTCTGTGACCCCATTTGGGATTTTCTTGGCTGAGATGTTGGAGCAGTTTGCCATATCTTTCTCTCTCTCTCTCTTTTTTTTTTTTGGCTTTTTTTTTGGAGAGGGGAAGGATAGGGCAGTTGGGGTTAAGTGACTTACCCAAGGTCACATGGCTAGTTTTGTGTTAAGTATCTGAGGCCGAATTTGAACTCAGGTTCTCCTGACTCCAGGGCCAGTGCCCTATTCATTGCGCCACCTAGCCACCCTGCCATTTCCTTCTCTAATTCATTTTACAGATGAAGAGACTGAGGCAGATAGGGTTAAGCGACTTTCCTAGAGTCACATAGCTAGTAAGTGTCTGAGTCCAAATTTGAACTCAGGAAGATAAGGCTTTCTGACTCTAGGCCTGTTCTCTATCCTCTGTACTGCCTAACTTGCCCCCATTTCTTATGTAAACATTTTTTGGAAAACTCTCAATAGTTAGTTGAATTTTATATTTTTACTTTGGAATATTTAGAACTGCCTTCGAGGAATGTTTTAAAAATTAATATACTACTATGAAATTATCAAAATTTTTGTGATCAACTATACTTTCCACTATGGGAAAACATTTTATTCAGCTTACCAACTCAACATGCCATTTTTTCCTGCATCTATTCCTGTGCTCTGTTACTTACATGGATTTGTAATATCATTGATACAGATTCTCCCTCCTGTAAGCATATCCTAATCCATTCCAGGTTGCTTATCCTGTGAAGTTCTTAGCCATGTCCTCTCATAAATCTACCATAGGAGATTCACCCAATGTGCTGTGCATCTTCTAGTTCTGACTTTTTCCTAGAATCAGAGATTTAGAATTTAAAGGGATCCTAGTATCATCTAATTCAAACCCATCATTTTACAGATGGAGAAGCTGAATCCAAGAGAGGGAAAGTGGCTTGGTCAAAGTCACGTGGGTTGGAAGACAGGATTTGAACTAATCTTTGTTCTTCTGTACTCCTTGCCCTAAGAATGTGGGATGGCATCATCTATATAGGTCTAAGCACTGCATTTCTGAGCTTCTATTGATTTTGTTTTATTGCTTACTTAACTGTATCAGTTTGACCACATGTTAAAAGCAATTTTTATTTGAATCTTCTATTTTTACCTCACCTTTTCCACATATTTCCCTCCCCTCTCATATACTCCTACCCAGATAGCCATCCCATAGAACAAACAATCATTTCTTTTAAAGTAGTTTAGCAATACATCAACTAAGTGCAGTGTTCCACACTATTGCCTCTCACTTCTGTGAAGAGAAGCTTACCCACTTTTGTCAGTAACATGAAAGTAAGTAAATAACTAGTAAGTCCGAGGCTGGATTTGAACGTAGGTCTTTCTGACTCCAAGCCCAGTGCTCTCTCTACTGAACCACCATCTACTAATATACTAAGCACTATTTTAGATGGTATGGAGGATTTAAAAAAAAAATAAGATGTGGCTCCTGCCCTTAAGGAGCTTTTAATCTAGCTGGGGTCATCATATTAATTATGCAACATCAGTGTTGTGTGTGTGATATATACATTGTTGTATAGTATACAGTTAAGTGTTAAATTGCATGTATAGACTTAAAAGTTCTGCAAGGATTCTGAGTAGAGGGAGGCCATAGTGGGCCAAAGGAATTAGGGAAGGTGTCTTTGAACAGGTAGAACTTCTCAGAGTTCAACCATCCTGATGTCTCTAGACCTCTGGTGACTCCTTTTCTCTTTTGCTATTCACTGTTGTCAAGTTCATTGCTTTTTAAAAATACTTTGGCCAGTGTCTGGGAGGTGGAAATGAAAAACATCTGCCAAGAATGTTGGTCAGCAGTTTGTTAATATAATAGTTCCTGCATTCCTCTAGTGCTTTCTAGTTTACAAAATAATTTTCTCACAACAAATTTATGAGATATGTAGGTCAAGGATTATTATTTCCATTTTATAGTTGAAGAAACTGAGGCCCAAAGAGATTGTGATTTGCTAATAAGTTGTGGAACCAGGAATAGAATCTTTTTGTTCCATATCTGGTGTTTTCCTCATTACATCACGCCGTGGGGAAAGGAGGAAACCTATGATTAAAGTAGAAGTTTGGGGATTATCTGTGAAGTTCATCTGTCTGTGCTAGATTTGTCCCCTAATTTATCATATTTAATATAGGACGTTTTGTTTCCTTTTGTTATAGATAAGCCACGTAGCCGATATGCTGTTAATAACACAGGAGACAATACAGATGACCAAGATGGAGACTCAAGGTAAGGGAACCTTCCTACCCTTTCAGAAAAGGTAAAGAATAAAAAAAAAATTTTAGGTGGCAGAAAAGTACACAGCTCCCATCCCATCCCATCCTGATTCTCCAATAAGTTCCCATTGTATTTAAGGCCTTGTACTGGGTACTGGGGTTATAAAGAAAAAAAAAATTGCTTCAAGGAGCTTATATTCCATTGAGAGATACAGCATGTTCAGAAAGCAGTGTGCACAAGATAATTTGAGGAGGATTAGAACATTAACAATGAAGGGGGGCATAAGGGAAGTCTTCTGAGAGGAGGCAGCACTTGAAGGAAAACTAGAATTCTGAGAGATATTGCACTGAGGTGGAAAGTAAAATATTGATTTTTGAGAACAGTTAGCTGTCCTTTTTGCCTGTAATGTAGTTTATGAAGGGGCATAATTTGAAATAAGGTTTGGAAAGTTGGTTGGAACCAAGTTGTAAATGGTCTTAACTTCCCAGCTGACGAGTTTGTATGTAGAGGCCGTTGGGAACCACTGACAGGTTCTGAGCAGGAGAGCAACATGGACATTCCTGTGCCTTAGGGAGATTTTTTTGGAAGCCATGTGAAAGGTGGGTTGGAAAGAGGAGAGCCTGGAAGCAGGGAGAACAGGTATGAAGCTATTAGAATAGTTTGGGTGAAAGGTGATGAGGACTTGATTTAGAGGGCTGGCCTTAGTTATGGAGAGGGTCAGTCAGGTGTGAGAGAGGTGGCATGTGTAGTCACCATGATATGTTAACTGGATAAGAGGTAAAGGAAAGGGCAAAGGAAATTGTGTCTGTGTATGGCTCTGGTTGCCTGGCAAAGTCATGGTACCCTCACTGGACAGAGGGAAGCTTAGAAAAGGGGAAGTTTAATGCAGAAATTGATCAGCTCCTGTTTGAACCTTCTGTTTCAGACATGATGAATTTGAGGTGTTTGGTGCAGCATCTTGGTAGAGATGTCCCATAGGTGGCTGGAGATGTGGGATGGTGTTCTTTGCACTATGACTGGTTGACTTTTGGCAGTTCTTCTGACTGCTTGATAGGACTGTTTGTAAACCCAGGTTGTCACTTCCCTACTTATGAATTCTCTGCTTGTCTCCCTTGATGCTTCATTATGATTGAATGCTTACCTTGGGCTGATAAAGTCTTTGCCAAAGGAATGTAGTCTCTGGAAGGACTTAAACTGAAAAAGCTTCAGGTATACAGTATCTTTAGATGTCTGAATTTATTTGTTCTTTAAGCCCTGTGCTAGACATGATACACAGTTTGGATAAGAAACTGTCTCTGTACTAATGGAACTTCTGTCTAGTAGGGAGGATAGACATAAATGTGACTATCATATAGTATTTGTATATTATATTTAAATACAAGATAAGTTGCAAAATAAAGTTCTATGGGTGGTTCCAAAGGGAAATGTTGTCATACCTTAGGATATACCTTCTTGAGCTAAAGATCTGTATTTATCACTTGCCTTTGTATTCCCAGTGCATAGCATAATGCCTTGCACATAGTAGGCACTTAATAAATATTTGTTAAATTCACTTGCATTATTTACAAGAGTGTATGACAAATGAGATATCTTCACACATTTGTCAATCCATGTGCAAAGAGATACAGAACTCTGACCACTCTTTAACTTAAGAGCTCTGGAAGTGCCATCTTTTATTTCTCAGAGAAATATTAAAAACTAGAAAATTCTTCATGACATTAATTTCCATAGCCAACTTAAACCAGGGAATGATAAAGTCTGTTATCAAAGTTAGTTTTACTCCTTTTACTATAGGTTTGAAATGTGAAGTTTTTTCTAGGAAACAGTTTAAGCCTGAAATGAATGGCTTCTAGCACTTAGAAACTGTGTTCTTCTTTGGAAAGAACTATAAAATTTTGAGACAAAGTGGGAGTGCTTAGTATTCCATCTCTTAACACAACTTCTGCCTTTTTCAAAATGATAATATTTCTTATTCAGATGGCCATAAATGTCATGGAGAAGCAATGTGGTGTAGATAAAGCCTTAGAATCAGGAAAACCTGAGTTCTAGTCTTGCCTTGGACACAGACCTGTGACCCTGGGCAGGTCACTCAACCTCTTGGTGCCCCAGAGAACTTACTAAGGCAGAGTTGCAGGTTACTGGCTTCATCTATTGATGGAGTTTCCACACCAGAAGCTCCCCAGACTGATGAACCCCCTCCTCCAAAAGAAACAGATTTGATGAGAAGCAGAACTTGGACAAGGGGCTCAGCCCTGATCTGGAGGGATTGGGCCACTTATATCTCTAACTGGGCTTCTCCAATGCTAGAAGGAATTGAGTTTTTCTCTAATTTTACAGTGCCATGCCAACCAAATTGATTTACAGTTTTCAAGATAATTTTCATTACTTTTCCCTGTCAAAACACTTTCCAAATGTATTATGGGCATCAGCAATGAATAGTAAATATTTGTAAGGAAGTGCCTGGCAGTTTTGGAAGACAGAGCCATCTGCAGGAACTCTGCAACAACATGCCTGAAAGTTTGGACAGTTTTTTCTAATGAGTGGCCCTTTTAGAAATATTTGAGCTTAGCTTATTGAAAATGTCTGCCAGCACTTGGTAGTTTTGTTGACTTTTAAGCATTAAATAGCACTGTCTGAAAGCTTAATGGGGGCGGCTAGGTGGCACAGTGAATAGAGCACCGGCTCTGGAGTCAGGAGAACCTGAGTTCAGATCCAGCCTCAGACACTTGACACACTTACTAGCTGTGTGACTTTGGGCAAGTCACTTAACCCCAATTGCCCTCCAAAAAAGCAAAAAAAAAAAAAAAGCTTAAAGAGGTTTAATGCAAAGAAGGATAGATGTAATGCAAAAAAAAATATCAGTTCCTGTTCCATTTTAGACACTATGAATTTAGGGTCAAGATTTGTGTTGTTAACTACCTTTGTGATCTTGGGCAAGTTACTTAAACTCTCTGGATCTCAGTTTCTTCATCTGTTTAAAAAAAAAAGGAGGTAAGATTAGACTAGATGACTTTTAAGGTCCTTTCCAGCTCTAACTCTATGATCCTGGGATATGATAAACCACTTTGAGTTGTGTCAGAGATCTAGATCCTAATCCTACCCTGTCCTTGATTTTCCTCTGTGATCTTAGGATTCAGGATTCCTCTCTCAGACTGGATGTTTTCTTTGAACACTGTGGACTTGGTGATTCCAGTGTTTTATGTCACACCCTTTCACCCTTGAGTGGAGATAATTTTCAACATTGTGTGGCCTGATGAGATAAGACATGAGTGCCTCTAAAATTGGAGATCCTTAGACTATACATTCTCTTCCGTGGTGTGCATGGCTCTTTATCTTCAAGTCCGTTGTTGTGGGTTTCCCTGTTAAAAGACCTATGTAAAACAGCAAGCCTGAACCAAAATAATCTTGTTATAACATGATAGTGTATAATGGTAATAATATAACTTTCACTCTGATTTTAGTTTTCTACCTCAGCTGTCCAGAATCAGCAAAAGCTTTAGAAGCTTCCAGACATGCTTTTTCTCTTTTTTTCTACTGGTTAACCTGACTGCATATCCCTAGGGACAAGCTGTTTTATACATTATATTATATATATATAAATATATTTATTTATATATAGTCAATGAAGCTATTGTATCTCAAATTCTTACCTTATTTGTTTGTTTACTTTGAGGATTGCTTAATTGATCCTTTCATTGAACATATATTTTTTGCATACCCACTGTTTCCTGGGCATTACTGTGGAGTTTTACAGATCCTTTGTGTCTCCTATGGACTCCTCATTTTCTGAGGCAGTGTTGTCCTGTGGGAAGCAGCTTTGTGATGCGAAGAGCATCGTATTTGGAGTAAGAAGGTCTGGTTCAGAGAATTATATCATCATTCTAGAATGTTGCAGATTGACACCTGTTCCACGACTCCTAATCATAGAAGGTTCCTTATGATGCTGAGGTTGAGTGACTTGGTCAAGGCCACACAGTCAGCAGATTTTCCTGCAGTGGGGGAGGGTGTTTCCTGTACCTTTTGTGGTTCAGTATAGCTTTTTCTTTTAGATCTCATAATAAGGAGGTCCTAGACCAATGGACTCACAGGTCTAGACCAATGCTTCCCCCCCGAGAAAAATTCTAGAGTGTTAGAAATAGATGAGATCTTAGAGTTTATCTAATTGAACACTGTATTTTGCAGATGTAGAAACTGAAGCCATAGTGGTGGAGTAATTTGCTTGAGGTCATACCAGATGTTAGTACCAGAACCAAGATTGGAACTCAATTCTTGATTTCCAAACTAGTGGTCTTTCTCCTATGGCGTGTACCCCTTATGTTTCATCTCTTTGGGTCTAAGGTTCTTTATCCATAAAATGGGGGTAATGTACTCTGTGTCACAGGATTATCATGAGCCTCAAATGAGATAATGTGTGTAAAGTTTTTGTAAGTTATATCATTGCCAACTACTATTATTATTTGTAAGTTCTTCCTCATTGAAAGATTTAGAATATAAAAATGCAGAGATGCATAATCCTGGGAATTTTGTTAGGCCTGTTTTCTGTTGTTGTATGTTTTTAATACCAGATGTTTCTTTTTTTTCTTAGCAGCTGAGGTTTTAGAATATCTTCTTCTTAAATAGTTTTAGAAAGATATCAAATGGGCTATATATGTATCATAGGTAGTAAATGACTTGAGCAAAGAGGCTGGTATTGACATATATTATGTGTAGTTTCTACATTTAAATTAAGAAAATCAAGCTCTTTGAAGAATTGGGACTAATTCCACACTCTTAGCCTTCTTATTACTACTCTGCCTCCCAAGTATGAGAACTGGGAATTTTGGTGGGTGTATGGGTGGGGATATAATTATAGAATTCTCGAAGGAAAACATACTTGTAAGCCTTGTTGTTGAATGTGGGTAATCTTTTTTTAAAAAATATACAATAGTTTCTTCCTTCATCAACTGTTTATCTTTGATTTATATCAATTAACCCCTAACAATTTTGTATATCTTCCAGTTTTTTAATACTATTTTTTAAAAAAAGCCAAAACAATCTCATGTTACTTTTCATGATTTATTATTTTTCTTTGGTTTTGATGGTCATGTTCCCATTTCAGCGAGCAATGTCCTCTAACTGATGAACAATTGGTTGCAGGGTAAGACCAAAGCATTCTATACTGTATTTTTGCCTCACCTCATGCTTTCTCTTCTCTTTATAATTGTGCTTAATTTCTGATTTTCACTTGATGTTGATCAATGAACTAATGAAACCACAACAGCAGCCGTCATTCTGATGCTCAGCGCTCAGATCTCCCCAAAGCAGTTAGGAAGTCCTGCTAACAATTCTTTGCTTTCCTCCAACTCAGACTTTTCTCTTCTGAGCCCTGAGGTGTTTAGCTATTGTGTGTTCCCAGGAGAGCCCAAGTGTATACCAAATAATATTTTCTGGACAGGGCTTAGCTTTAATCACATTCAAACCCTTAACCAATTCTTTCTGACAAATTATGGATTAATATGGGTATCAGGTTTTATTGTCAGTATAATTATGTTATGCAGGAGGATCAGAGATTGTTTCTATACCCAGAAGAGTACATTTCACTAGTTAGTTTCCCTCCTGGTTTCTTCAGGCATATTTTAAAGGTATACTTTCTGTCTAGGTTCTGGGAATGAAGTGGGGCTGATGCCAGTATGTTCCCTGTCTTGGCTGCTACTAGGTATACCAGGAAGAGCTAAAAACTTTCTCCTCTTAGTATTTATAAACAGCTTCTCCTCAAATAGAAATAAATTCTATGATTTCATAAATAATAATCTTCATACCATTTCCCCTGGTCCCCATAGTCCTATTTACTTGCTAGGAGCCTGAGGTGATAAAGTTGGAAAGGTGTAGTCACCTCATACACAGAATACAGTGGGCATGGCATTGTCCCCCAATACACAAGGTACAGAGGTGGCACTTTTAGACCTAGCACTTCTCTTGGTGGCACCTTTATCCTTATCCTGTCCTTTTTACTCTTTGCCCCCTGAAATGCCAAACCAAATCAGGATGCCAGGATGAATTAATTAGTGGGCATGTAAGTGACCTGTTTTTTTTTTCCCCCCACAGGAAAGCTATTTTGTTCTCCCTATGGATACTTTGCCCAAATTTCTAATTAATTTCACAATTCCTTGATGTTGATGGGGATTTTTTGCACAGTGTTTATACAGTTTTTTTTTTTGCATTATTGCCCCAAATGCCAACTCCATTTAAAGAGAAGTGGAATTCTGTTCTGTAATCTTAGGAGATATGTATTAATTATATTATTTATATATTATATATTAATTATAATAATTCAGCTGCTTTTTACTGTTACCCACTAACAGGAATTTTGCCAAAATTGTTTAATAATTGTGAATTTTATTTTATTTGCAAAAATATATTGTCTCCAAACAATTTATAAGGCAGAATGTGTACTATTGAACCAAAGCCCTTTTCGCATATCTGAATATTTATCTGACTGTGTGATTTTTAGGGATTGACTACAGGTCCTCTTTTTTTTTTTTTAAGGTATGATGACAGAGTAGAAAGAATTCCCTCATAACACCAAATTCTTCAGTTCTTCTACATTGCATTTAATCTAAAGAGGCCCATTTAAACCAGAGGCCCATCTAGGGCAATGTTATTTAAAATAGGGTCTTGGAAATGGCTCATCTTGTATACATTAACAAGAGTAATTTCCCCTACTAGACCCTTTGCTTCCATTTAGACTCTGGGGAAAACAGCCTCTCTTGGGCTTCTTCAGTACATTGATGATACCTCATAGACACAGTGTTGGGTTTATGGAAGTGGGCCAGGGGGAGGTGTGACTTGACTCTTATAAATTCAGGATCTTCTTTCACAGTTATATCTGGTTCATTTTTAGTTTTTGGAAATAATGAACTAAATCCAGTTGCTGAAGAGAAGCTGATTTTGGTTGTCTGTTTAAGAGTGGAAGGTCTTTATGGAAAAGCTAAGAATTTGAGGTAGTGTCTCTCTCCATATTCAAGACCCCAATTCTTCTTGGAAAATTATGTTTAACTAGCACAGTTTTTAAAAAAGAGAGAACTTTCTGGAATTAGGCGTAGTTCACTTTATTAGCCTCTTCCTCTGTCTTCCCCTAGCCACCTGGTGGTAGAGAAAAGAGGTTATTAACTTACATAAGATTAATATTTGACCAGTTTCTGATACCTAAACTGTACATCTACCTTTGTTGTATATCATAAGACCGAAAGTGAGAGTACATTTAAAAATAGATCCATTTGTAGCCTTTTTTTTTTCTCCCATAACACCTATTTTAGCCCTCTGGGCCTTAATTTCCTCATCTGTGAAATGGACAGGATAATAATAATAGTACCTGCTTCATAGAGTTATGAGGAAAGTGCTTTGTAAATTGTAAAGCCTATACAAATGATCGTTATTGTTATTTTGCCCTAATCCAATACATGAACTTTCGTTAAAGTTTTAAAGTTATTTTGCCCTGATCCAAGACAGGAACTTTTCATTAAAGTGTGGACAGTAGTTTATGAGAGTCAGTAAACAAGCATCTATTAAATGCTTGCCCAGTTCCAGGCACTATGTTATATCCCGGGTAGTAGAGATTTGCTCAGGATGGTCAAGTATCCTCAAGGCTTTTTGACTCCAAAAGGGGTTTATTTAATTCCTCTGCAAGTTTCCACTATTTTTTTTTTAAACATATTCAGGGACTCAATATTTTTAAGTGGAAAATGTGTCTCTAGGCACTTGACTATGAAAGAAATAGATTTTAGTGCTTAAATCTATGTGTCAGATCATTCCAGTTACAGGTGAACCCAGTGGGCAATTGATTTGGTTCAGGATCACTAAAACAACCTTAGGCCTGCCTGAGGGTACCTGAATTTTTAGTGCTTCTATGCCTGTTCTGCTGCAGACCAGGACAGGACCGATCTGAATAGGAAAAAGAATTTTTGAACAGTTGTTCAGCTTGCTACATTTCTTTCAGTATCTTATGCGTAGGTAGGGAGTTTCTTCTGTTCTACTGAATATGGGTGAAATTCCATTATATATATATTGAGAACTGTCTAGATTATATAGAAATTTGATTAAAATAAATGAACTGTTGGCTAGAGTTTGAGAATCCTTTTTGTTGTAAAATATTTGACTTGTAGTAGCAGTCTAGACTAAATAGAACCTGTTTACAAAACTAAAGGGAAAATCATAGTGTTAGCTATCCAGTAGCTACCAAAAGATTGACTTTTCTATCACAAAAACATTGTTTGCTGAGTGTAAGCAAGAGGAAGTATAGACAGGACAACTTTTTGAGACAGAAGTAGTACTACCAGTGGAACACAATGCTGGGTAGAGTCAGAAAACCTGGGTTCAAGTTCTAACTCACCATCTATGTGGCTTTAGACAAGTCACAACCTCTCTTGCCTCAGTTTCCTCACGTGTAAAGTGAGAATATTGAATCAGATGAGTTCTGAGATCCCTTTTAGCTCCAAATCTACAAAACTGTACACTCCCACAGTGATTAAACATTTCAACAAAGATACTGTATTGATCTTTAAAAATGGATCCTATCATTCAGTTCTAATGATTCAGATGCCTGGGGCTGGTAACTGGACCATAAGAACCTGAAGTTCTTTCCAGTGTTTCCTTTGACTTCCCCAAAACAGTATTTATTTCAAAAGAAATAGAAATATACTTGGTCTTAATAAAACCAATTTCACATATTGAGATTTTCAACTTGTCCAAACTACAGAGGTTTTTGCTGACAGGGGTATTATTTTTTATCCTCTTTAAATTATGCAAAGATGCATTCCTAGACTCTTTGCAGAGGTCTGGGCTACAAGAGATAAAAGGATATAGTAGACACACCCATAAGCCACCCTCATTTCTATGATACTGTGTTATCTGTAATCCTTGCAATTAGGAAATTGAGGGAAAGTAACATACATGTTAATACATAAATATTATATACAATATTAAGAAACAAGTATATACAATCCAAATATACTTTGTATCTACTTATGTACATGTATGCATAGATATATATGTATAGTTTCTTATAAAATAATAATGCGAGAGTTAAAATGCTCTTACTAGATAAGAGGCATTTAACCATTTGTGAAGAAAAAAATGTAACACTTAGTAAAATGTGTTTATAGTGTTGAATATCAGAGGGTTCAGTTCGGCTCTTCATTCCGGAATGCTGAACTTTATTGTCGATTTAGTTGAGTGTTTGTTACAGTCAGGGAGAAAGGAGAAGGTTTCCATGTATACTTTTAATAAAAATTATGAAAATCCCACAGTGGCTAATACCTATTCTTCATTTGCTTGAGCAAAAGGCTGCATCAGTCAACAATCGCTTAGTACATGTATTAACATGTAGCTCTAGCAAGGCAGTGGCTACCTTCAAATATTTTTTTTTTAGCTTAAAAAAAAAAGCAAACTGCAACTTATATTTCTGTCCTATACTTCACAGAGCATGTCATGAAATGGCAGCATGTGCCTACAATCTTTGCTTCTTGGCGCCTATCATATTATAATTGTGGTGATTTGAAATATGTAATTTTAGGGAAGTTCTTTAAAAAGGTGGATTGTTGGAAATCAATAAAGTTAACAATTGGGCAATTTAATTGGAACTCTAATAAAATAAAAACTAAATGAGGCTCCAGTTTAATATTATCTACCTTTTCCCTTTGGAAGCAGTTGGGGTTATGGTGCTATTCATGTCTGTTGTAATTTTTTTCTGTTTTACTTGTTTTTGAAGATTTTCAGATGTTATTCTAGCAACAATTTTGGCAACTAAATCTGACATGTGTGGTCAGAAATTTGAGCTGAAGATTGATAATGTGCGCTTCGTTGGTCACCCCACACTTCTGCAGCATGCCCTGGGACAGGTATGGTCAACAACACAAAGGATTGTGAAAGATGGGGTCTGCTGTTACTATATCACGCTTCTTCTAGTTTTTCAGAACATTCGGAAGCCATCTCTGTGGATGGTAATGTAAACCTTCATTTTACAGATGACAAATCTAAAGTACACAGAAGTTAGATGACTTGACAAAGAACACCCAAAAAATCAGAACTGAAACTCGAATCCAGGTCTCCTGACCTTTCAAGTACAGTGTACTTGAGAAACCACACTTATAAAAAAAAAAAACACAACTAATTTTAATGATATAGTTTGTTTTCACATTAGCTTCATTTCCTCATATATCTTCCTTCTCCCTTTCTCAGAGAGCTATTTCTTATAAGAAAAAATCAAAAAGAGAAAAAAAAAACCAGTTCAGCAAAACCAACCAACACTACAGCCAGGTTCATAGTGTTGCACATTCACCATCCACCACCTCTGCAAAGAAGGGAAGGAGGTGCAGTCTCATATCTCTGTGACTATTTGATCATAATTTCACAGTATTCCATTTTAATTTTTTTGTTCTTTCCATTTTCATTGTTGTAGTCTTTGTTTACCTGTTTCTACTCACTTTATATCAGTTTGTGTCTTCTCATGTTTCTGTGCATTCTTCATAATAATTTCCTGTATCACAGTAATATTCCATTATATTCATGCATCATAATATGATTAGTCTGTCCCCAAATGATGGGCACATACTTTGTTTCTGATTCTTTACTACCCACAGAAAATGCTGCTATATATATTTTGATGTATTTAGGATCTTTCTTTTTATCATTGATCTCCTTGGAATGAATTCCTAGCAGTGGGAGCTTCAGGTCAAAGGGTAGGGACATTTTAGTCACTTTACTAGTATTCCAAATTGCTTTCCAGAAAGGTTGTGCCAGTTCATTGCTTCACCAATAAAATATGTGTATGTCTGCCTTTCCACAGTCCTTCCAACATTTACTGTTCTCTTATTATATTTCCCTATTTGTTGATTATAAGGTGGAACATTACTTGTTTTCATTATTAACAGACCATACTCCTGTAAGCAATGAAGAGAATTTAAATAAATGTTACTTATTAGAAAAAAAAGTTTTTGTAACACAACCTGTAAATTAAAAGTCAGAACCTAGTATTCTAACAATTAAAAATAAACCACATTTATTTTTGGCATAGAAAATTAGTTTAGTTGTATAAGATCACACAGTTCATTGTTAATTTTTTTTTTTACTTCTTTGGAGGGCAATTAGGATTAAGTGACTTGCCCAAGGTCACACAGCTAGTTTTTGTGTTAAGTGTCTGAGGTCACATTTGAACTCAGGTCCTCCTGGCTTCAGGGCCAGTGCTCTATTCACTGCACCACCTAGCTGCCCCAGTTGTTAATTCATTTCAACAGATTTTTAAAATTATTATTTTTAAAAATTTAATTTTAGTTTTCAACATTAGCTTTTGTAAGATTTTGAGTTCCAGACTTTTCCCCCTCCTTTCCCTTCCCCCTTGCCAAGATGGCATGCAATCTGATATAGGCTATACATGTACAGTCATATTAAACATATTTTCACATTAGTCATGTTATGAAGGAAGAATCAGAACAAAAGAGAAAAACCACAAGAAAAAAAAAGAGAGAGAAAATATATGCTTTGATCTACATTCAGACTTCATAGTTCTTTCTCTGTATGTAGATAGCTTTTTCCATCATGAGCCTTTTGGAATTGTCTTAGATCATTGTGTTCCTGAGAAGAGCTAAGTCTATCAAAGTTGATCCTTACACTGTGTTGCTATTACTGTGTACAATGTTCTCCTGGTTCTGCTCACTTCAGTCAGTATCAGTTCATGTAGTTTTTTCCAGGTTTTTCTGAAATCTGCCCATTTATCATTTATAGAACAGTAGTAGTCCATTACATTCACATACCACAACTTGTTCAGCCATTCCCCAGTTGATGGCCATCACCTCAATTTCCAGTTCTTTGCCACTAGAAAGAGAGCTTCTATAAATATTTTTGTCCATGTGGGTCCTTTTCCCTTTTTTATGACCTCTTTGGGATACTGACCTAGTAGTGCTATTGCTGGATCAACGGATAAGCAGTGTTTTATAGCCTTTTGGATATAATTCCAAATTGCTCTTCAGAATGATTGGATTGGTTCACAACTCCACCAACAATGCACAAATGTTTCGATTTTCCCCCATCTTCTCTAACACTTATCATTTTCCTTTTTTGTCATATTAGTCAATCTGAGAGGTGTGAGGTGGTACCTCAGATCAATAGATATTTATTAAGCACTGTTTTTAAAGCCCTGTGTAAAGGCCCTCAAAAAGTTAAAAATTTAACCTAACAGAAGTCATATAATAACCTCAATTTCTATCTCTGGGTATCACCTTCAATTTGGTTATCTTAATCCCATCTTCTGCTCTTCTCTTATTTAAGAATTATGTGAGTTGGTAAAGTTAAAAGACGGTCTGGGTATTTACTGGACTCAGACTCAAGAAAGCTAGGATCTTGTCCCAGTTTTGCCATTAATAATTTTGACTTTGTGACTTTGGGCAAGTCACTTCCCCTCTCTGGGCCTCAGTTTCCCTATTTATACAGTGAGGGAGTTGGACTAGGTTCCTTAACCTGAGGCACTTAAACTTGTTTTTTATTTTTATTTATTAATATAATTGGTTTTTATTTAAAAACATTTTTCTGAGGCTGGACCCATATGTTTCAGTAGGTTGCCAAAGGGATCCAGGGCATGAAAATAGTTAAGCTCCTTTGACTGTGGTCTTTAAGGGTCCTTCCAACTCTTACATTCTTTGCTTCTATGATTGGCCATCTCCCATCAGAAAGTGGGCAGGGATTGGTCAAAACTTTTTGCTGAAATTCTATGAAAAGAATGAGCTTCCTCCAATAGTTCAGAAAACTGAAGGGTGTGTTTTGTTTACAGTAGTCTTTTCTTAGCAAAAAGTTTCATTGCTTCTGTGTGGCAGTGTGATAAAAAGACTTCTATGGCCCTGCTAGAGCTCTTCTTCCATCTAGTGGTAACACTTGTTCATGAAAATGACCATTTTATATCATAGAAGTTGACCATGTCTAGAATGAGTCTGCCTGGTAGATGCCAGTCAGCTCCTCTGGCTTCTCACAGTGGTTGTTCTTTTTAGTGACAAATGGTGGTTAATGGTCAAGAAGAACAGAGATAAGGGTTGGAGTTAGTAGTTAGAGGGTGAGTTGTGGGAAAATGGTAAAGTACCTGTCAACGCAGGAAATATTTGTCAAATACCTACTTTGTATAAGGTGCCTCTTTGCTACCTTTTACACAGTCGTAGAAGTAATAATAGCTTTATGAATAGTGCTTCATAATTATATAGTGCTTTATGAATTACAAAATTGATTCTCACAATAACTGAGGTTGATAGTATAATATTATTCCCATGTAAATATTGTTATTTCTGTTTTACAGGTGAGAAATTGAAGGCCAGAGTAGCATATCGATTTGCCCAGGGTCACTCAGCGAGTAAATTATAAGCATGATTTGAATAAAGGTCTTATTATTTTAATGCCATTGGTTTTTCCATTACACCTTCGATGCCTTCCTGAAGGATTGTCTTGACCCTGTTCTTCATCCTTCTTCCTTTTTTCCTACATCTATAAACTATGAATGATATACAGTGAGCTTTCACTTATCTGTGGCAACAAGAACTGAGAATAACTGAGATAAGGAAAGTGTAAGAATGATCCCATTTACATTTTTTAAAAAAGATGCATTGAATTCAGATTTTATTTATGTATTTATTTTTCTTGGTATAATTTGCATTTTTTAAAGATCCAGTGACCTCAGGTTTTATTTATATGTTTATTTTGTCTTAGCACAGTTTAAACATTTTCCCCCAACTAATAAATTTTATTTATGCCTTTTTTTTAAACATCAGAATCATTTCCCACTCTCCCTCTGCCCAATTGACTCATCCCTCCTTAAAAGAAAAATTTATGTATAACTGAATCAACAAAATTCCTCTGTTAGTAAATGAATTATTCTGTACCTTCAAGCCACTTATCTCCAAAGAGGAGTCAGGTGTTTCCTTCTCTTTTCTCTGGGACCAAGATTGGCATTGCAGTTCTTCTGGGTTTCACAGCATTATTGTCATTTGTTTAATTCTTTTCTCCATTTCAGTTCAGAGTAGTCTTCTTAAGTTTCTTTGACTTTTTTCATATTTGTCATTTCTTATTGCACAATATTCCATTACATATAAATACTATAGTTTGTTTACTCCTTTCCCAGTCAGTGGATTTTCATATTGTTTCCAGTTTTGCACTACCACAGAGTACTTCTAGTAATATTTTATTACATATGGAACCTTTGTTTTTTGTTATTAACCTCCTTTGGATTTATGCCCTGTAGTGGGAGGGTTGAATCAAATCATATGAATTTAGTTTATTGGTTTTCTTTATATACTTCCAGTTAGTTTTCTGGAATGGTTGGACCAGTCCACAATTCCACCAACAGTGTATTGGTGTAACTGTTTCCCCATGGTTCCTCCAGCATTGACCAGTTCTTAATTTGCATTTCTCTTATTAGTAATTTGCTAATTTGCATTTGACCTTTTGAAAACTATTCTTTTATTTCTTTTTGGAGGGCAATTGGGGTTAAGTGACTTGCCCAAGGTCACACGGCTACTTTTTGTGTTAAGTGTCTGAGGTCAGATTTGAACTCAGGTCCTCCTGACTCCAGGACTGGTGCTCTATTCACTGCGCCACCTAGCCGCCCTTGAAAACTATTCTTACTCTTTAACCATTTACTTAGGAGAATGACTTTTAGTTTTACATGTTTATATCAGAGGGATTAGACCTGTGATTTCACTGATAGAGGTAACTCATAGGTGAGGAAACTCCCTTTACCAATGCAAGTTGGCATCTTTCCTGCAGCTTAAAACCCTAGAGAGTTGGCCTACAGCACTGAGGAGTTAAGTTACTTGACTGAGGTCACCCAGCCTGTGTATGTTAGAAATGGTACTTGAACACAGGGCTTTCTGACTCTAAGGGCAGTTCTCTAGCCACTGCTCTTCTGCCTATTGTGTTAGGGAAGATGCTGAGTTTAAATAAGGTATTGTCCTTGTCCTCTTGGAGTTTACAACGGAGCTAGAGAATATAAGACATAGTCATAGGAAATAGAGATTACTTAGTAAGTGCCTGGATTTGACTTTGAATCACACTAGCAGTGTGATGCTAGACAAGTTGTTTAATGGCTCTGTGCCTCAGTTTGCTCATCTGTAAAATGGGATGTGTGTGTGTGTGTGTGTGTGAAATCATTGACCTAAAGGTCTCTTCCAGCTCCAGTTCTGTGGTGCTTTGATACCAGACTTGGATTTGATCAGAAAACTTAATTTTGTAACCTCCATTCAGTAATTCTTCCTTATTATTATCAATAGGTGAGATATAAAATTCTAAATAAAGGTATCAGGTTTTATTGAATTGGATTGTGTTTGCTGGAGTTGCCCACATTATCTTGATGGTTGTAGAGACCTGGATATGGCATTGTGGTGTAGTGGAGAGGACTGAGAGTTCTAGTCCCAGCTTGGTCACTAACCTTTTTTTAAATTTATTTATTTATTTATTTATTTTTAAGCAATCAGGGTTAAGTAACTTGCTCAAGGTCACACGGCCAGTTATTTCTGAGTGTGGTGCTGAGTGTCTGAGCCCTGGTGCTCTTACTCGCTGAGCCACCTGGCCGCCCCTAAGCAATTGGGGTTAAGTAACTTGCTCAAGGTTACACAGCCAGGTGTTTCTGGGTGGGTGCTAAGTGTCTGAGCCCGGGATTCGATCTCCAGGTCTTCTCAACACTGGAGCCGGTGCTCTTACTTGCTGTGCTACCTGGCCGCCCCTGACTAACCTTTTTTTTTAACCATGTGTACAAGTCACTTGAGGAATCTCTCCAGGCCTTCATCTCCTCATATAAAAATGAGAGGTTGCACTAGATAATCTACAAGGTCCCTTCTCATAATATTCTGTGATTCCAAGTATTTTTGAGTGCCACTGGTAAAGAGGTAGAGACCTGAATGAGGAGCTTGGAGACTCTTATATTCTAGGCCTAGCTTTACTACATTAACGACTAAAGTCCTTACCCTTTCTGAGCCTCAGTTTCTTTATCTATAAAAAGGAGATAAGGGGTGGCTAGTTGGTGCAGTGAGTAGAGAACCGGCCCTGGAGTTGGGAGGACCTGAGTTCAAGTTTGACCTTAGACACTGAACACAAAACTAGCCATGTGACCTTGGGTAAGTCACTTAACTCCAATTGCCCTATCTTCCCCCCTCCAAAAAAAAAAAAGCAAAAAAAACAAACAAAAAAGGAGATAATATCCTTCACTAGGCTGAGATAATGCACAAAAAAGTGCTATAGGAATGTAAAATGCTATACAAATATAAAGTGTAATAGAGGACTGAGCTATCAGGTGGGCTTGCTACTGTCATTATTGGAGTTGTACATTTATAGTGTAATCGTATTTTGAAAATATCACTAGGAATATAAAATGAAATCACCTTTACTGATTTTATTTTGTTGCATTCATTGTATCCCCAGAACGGCCTCCAAAATCAGGAAGGTTCTTTCCATATGGCAAAGTGGGCATTGTGACCAAAGTGAAGGGTCTAGACACAGTCAGCAGGGCTGGATCTGATGATTTCTCACAAGCTCTCTTATTCCACTGCAGTCTTGACATTTTTCTTTTTCCATTGTGGAACATTCATCATCAAATTATCTCCAGCTTTATCTTTTTTCCATTGCTCTCTGAAAGTAATTTCATTTGCTTAATAGACTTCTGTTTATTTCACAGGTATCCAAAACAGATCCATCTCCAAAAAGAGAGATGCCTACAATGATTCTCTTTAATGTGGTATTTGCATTAAGGGTAAGGTAGTCTTTGTAATTTTTTGAAGTATCACATACAGATCATTGGGCATGAGGGAATTTGTGATTACTTTCTCGTTAAGGCTAAACTGAATGAGAGATTAAAATGAGTGACTAAGGGAGGGTCTGAAGTCTCAATCCTTAGGAACTAATGGACCAGACAGCCTTGTCTTGGTGTTTAGATGGGACTGGACCAGATCATCTCTAATGGCCCTTTCTGGTTCTAAGATTCTGTGATGAGTAGCTAAAGGAGGCTCCCATTCACATAAGAGTAGCTAAAGGAGGCTCCCATTCACATAAGAGTAGCTAAAGGAGGCTCCCATTCACATAAGAAGCAATGTTTTACCCTTAGAAATCATACTGTACTACTAATCATAAATGAATAAGAAATGTACCCTTCTGTTTAATTTGATGCCTATTATAACATCTGTGAGACATTCAACCTTTACTGATAAGCTTCTAATAATAATAGCTCATTTCTGTAGCAGTTTAAAGTCGATAGAACACTTTCCTTACGACAATCCTATGAGATTGGTTATGTAATTATCATCTCTATTTTATGGTTGAGGAAGCTGAGTTGACAAGATTAATTGATTGATCCAGGGTCATATAGCTAACCAGTGCACAATTCACAGGGTCCCCCTTCAAGCTCAGGCCTCCTGCCTCCAAGTCCAGCCCTCTTTGTATTAAAGTACAGTATCGTTGCCTCTGCTCTTTCACTGTGACTTCTATCCATTCTCACTCTAGTGAGGCTGTCCTTTTCAAGTTCACTATTGTTCCTTTCTCTAGCTTCATCCTTCATAACTGACATTCTCTCTCTTTGATACTCTCTTTTTCATTGTTCTCTCCTGGTTTTCTTCCTGTCTGGCTATTACTGGTGTTTTTGGTTATTAGTCTTGGTTTTAGTTATTAGTTGTGGTTATTATCCTCATTAGTCAGATGTGGTTGATTATGCTTGCACTACCCTCTTCGTAAGATTTTTTGTGAGGAAAGCTCTTTGTAATCCTTTAAAGTGCCAAAGAAATGTATTGTTGTCATTTGTATATTATTCAAAGGAAAAAATGAGAGGTATACTTTCTCTTGTGCAGGTTTACTGGCTATGGTATTTTTTCTAGATTCTTCCAAATATTAATTTTATTTTGAGGATACTGAATTTGTCTTTCAAATTCTTATCTTCTAAGTTTCATAAAGCAAAGAATAGATACTGTTTAAGCTAATTCATATAACATGGGGAAGAAAATTAGCTAAAAGAGGGTTTAATTCTGTCAGAGTTACTCCAACTGCATAGCAGATAATTGCTCATCTCTATTTCACATTAAAGGAACTTGTGGTCATAGAGTGCTCTGTAATGATGCCCTTTGGGGATGAATTTCTGTGCATGTTTGTAACTCTTGACAATTTTTCTGGTGACTGATTTGTAATGTTTATTTCCTTTGAGATTTTGAAATATCATAAGCCTGATAGTTCTCTGTTTTCATAAATGAGTTAATGGTGTTTGGGAACACTGACGTCCCAAAAATTATATAAAAGAGAATAACTTCCTTTGAAGGAATGGAATGGCTGGGTTCATTATATTAATATTTAGTTAGAAGGATTTGCTGTGCTTGGGGATTGTATGTGGCCACTTGTAACAGATAAACAGGAATGAACACCTGTTGCAGAGCAAAGAAGGCCCCAGCTGTTAAAATCAGCAGGATCCATCCTCCTCCTTCTCCCCTCTCCCACCCCCCCTCCTCCACAGTGACTCAGCAGGTACTCTTGGCCTTCAGAAAGCCTAAGTCATGGTTGGCTCATTTATCTGTTAACTCTAGAGCCTGATGGTCCTTCAAGCATCTCCACAAACATCTAACAGCTGCTGTTTCCACCCTCTCTGGGTGGATTTGGGGCTAATGACCCACCCTAGCATGTACATAGCTGATAGTCTTCAGGTTTTCATGAGTGAAAGCAAATAGATTTTACTAATATCTCTTAGTACTGAGAGGTACCTGTAACCCACCATTAAAAAAACAGAATATACACAGGGATTACAAATGAGAAATAACAGTAACAATAAGAGTGAACGTACATGTAGAGCTTTATGGTTTACCAAGCACTTTATATACATGATCTCATTTTACCGTCACAACACCCTGTGGTGGTGTAGTACAAGCATCATTTCCTCCATTTTACAGATGAGGACACTGAGGCTCAGAAGTGAAGGGATTTGCTCCAGGTCACACAGCTAGTAAGTAGCAGAGTTAGAACTTGGACCTAGTTCTCCAGAGTCCAAATCCAGGGCCCCTTCCACTATACCATAGCTGCTTCTCACACCATAGTGGGAAATGTATAGTCCTAAACCATGCTGGCTTATTATATCTTGGTGAAATTGGGTTGAGCCAGGATAAAGTCAACTCTATTGTATCCTTTAATGGAAAAGCAAAATATTAAAATTCAACATTTAAGGAAAGTTTCTATTCAGTTATATAATGCATCCCTTTTATAACATATTCTATCATTATATGGATTCACAGGTCAAATTATATCCACCAATTATAAATAACTATATAAAATAAAAACTGTAGCATAAGAGGTAATTAGGCCTCTTTCAGGGTTGCCTTTTTTCTTAATGCCAGCAGTATAAAGGGGCTGCATTGTAATTTTGTAATTATTTACTGTTGTATAGAGAGCTTCTTTTTCATAGGTAGCCATAAATAGCTGAGTTAAAAGGGGCCCTAGAGGCCACCATAGCCAACCGATAACTGAAGCGAGAATGCTTTCTACAATAGTCCTCACAGATGATTAGCCAGCCTCCTTTAAAGAACTGATAGACAATTCGTGACCTACCAAGGAAACCCATTCCATTTTGAGGCAGCTCCAGTAATCAGTCCTTCTATTTAGAGCCGGATCTAACTCTGTGTAGCCCTTCCTCTGGATTTAGTTCCTCCCTCTGGGTTGAAACAAAATAAATAATCCCTTTCCTACATGAGAACTCTTGAAATATTTGAAGATCTCAGTCTTGCTCCTCTTATGTCTGCTTTTAGGAATAATAACACATTTCCCCACAAATTCCTTCAGTTGGTCCTTGCATCATTTTGCATGATTTTAAGTCTCCTTACCAGCCAGGTTGCCCTCCTCTGTATATACTATGGCTTGTCAATGTTTCTCCTAATGTTGTGCCTAGAACCGAGCCCTGGACTCCAGTTGGGATATAATTTAAGGTAGCACACACTTACATATATGTTCACATACATGTGTGATATATACACATTATATTTGTAGTTGTAATTTATATATAAAATTCCCATTCAGTGACTTTTTTACTTTACAGGCCAATGCAGATCCTTCTGTGATAAACTGCCTGCATAACTTGTCACGTCGAATTGCCATTGTGCTGCAGCATGAAGAGAGGCGTTGCCAGTACCTGACCAGAGAGGCCAAGCTGATCTTAGCCATTCAGGATGAAGTGTCTGCCATGTCTGACAGTGAGTCTTCCCCATTCTAGCAACCCTAATGGGAAATTCTGAAGTGGGAGATGAGTCTCAGGTAGAGGAGGGTCAGCTGTGTGTGATGGGTTAGTTTCTAGTGGTTAAATTAAATATTCCCTAAAATGAGAAGCAATGTGGTACAGTGTGGAAAATCACTAGACTTGGAGTTTAGACCTGGGTTTAAATCTGAGCTTTGTCACTTTCTAGCTGTGTGACCTTGGACAAGTCACATAATTTTTTTTTACTTTTAATTTCCTTAACTTGATTTCTTGGGTCCCTTCTATGAGTCTAAGTGGATTAAACTCTGTGTTAGCACATTAATAATGCTGGTAATAGCAGGGAACTTTTTAACTTGGAAGTGTTTTTTCTTATTTAGAGATAATTAATTCAAATATTGGCTTGGGACCATGAATAAAATTTGCTGCTCTTATAATAATTAACTCCCATTTACATAATGGTTTGCATAAACTTACCTCAGTTGGTTCTTATAACACCCCTGTAGAAGAGTTTAATATAAGTACTATTACCCTATTTTATAGCTGAAGAAAATGAAGCTTAAAGACTAAAGGATTTGCACCAAAGGTCCTATGAACCAGGAGTGGTGGAGACAGACCTCAAAGCCAGGCCTTTGACTCTAAGGCCAGTGTTCTCTCTCGCACCCCATGTTGCCTCTTAGTTATACAGCTTTCTTTTTCATAAAACTACTCAGTCATATAGGGTCCATCTTGAAGTGAAGTTGTGAATCTCTCAGGCTGTCAAGCTGTAATGCTTGATGGTTCTCTTGTGTTGAAGGAGAGTGACTAAAGAAAAGAACTTTGGTGGGAGGAAGGGAGGGAGGGGGGTATTTGGAACTATTTCATTACTGTTAAATCTCTTAAACTAGACCTTTTCCTGTAGTTACTTGAGGAGATGACATAGAATTAGAATCCAGACTCAACATGCCAGTGGAATCAAACCTTATATTAGAGCAAAACTCTTAATAAAGAAGATAAAGAAAACCTAACTGTTTTTAAGGCATATTTACTAAGAGCAATGTTTCCTAACATTATTCACAAACATTAAGCATTTTCATCTGTGCTTTGCACTGCGGATTCCTAAGATTTCTAGAGAAATATATAGAGACAAAAAAAAAAAAGGAATCTCTGTCACCCCTGAGTTTATGGTGTAATTAGGAGAGAGGAGACATGTATATGGATAAACATGATACAGGATAGAAGATACTAAGTATATGAAAAGAATTCAGAGAGTTGTGCTATTTTGTTTGAAGATGTTGACCAGCTCAATCCAAACTGTCTCAGGGCCACATTTCGTGATCATAGATTTTGAGGTGGAAGGGGCCTCCGAGCTCCTCCAAGGCATTCCCTTTATTTTCTTGATAAAGAAGCCTGGGACCCAGACAAGTGAAATGTCTTGCTCAGGATCACACAGTTTGTCATTGGCAGATCATCTAATCCCAGATAATTGTGCTTTCATGCTGATGCACACTGCCTTCAAATATTTGGATCAAAGTAAATGTTCATAAAGAGAAGAGTTGAAAACTGGGGCTAAGTCCCATATTTGTATATCTGCTCCAAATTTGAAGCTTCTTTTGGTCTCTTCCTTCACCTAAGCTATAATCCTACCTGAAGGCACCTAGAAAGCCTAGGAAATGTGAAATATCAAGTCGTTATTTTATACTCTGTGAAATACTCCAGCGATTTGGTTACTCATTTCCATTTATTTGAAAATTCCTTTTGAGTTCTTTAATAATAATAGCTTATCTGTCTGTAATTTTTTAGTTTTTTACACTTTACCAAGTACTTTGTCCTCCTAAGTCAGGTGAGATAGTACCAGTGTTATTAAGCCTGGTACAGATAAGGAAGCTGAAGTTCATAGAGATGGAATGAGTTGCCTGTAGTCATACAGCTAGTATGAAGTTTAGCTTAGATTAGAACCCAAGTCTTCTGACTCTAATCCCAGTCAGTGTTCTTCTGCTATAAGATTTATAAACCCCTCTCCCCAGGCTCCATATGCAAACAGATAATTCAAGCTAAAACCCATGTTTACATTCAGTATCCTAATAATGAAGGTCATGGCATTTTTTTTCTTCATGTCTCTACATAGTTACGTATAGTCATTACATCAATGGGGGAAAAAATTTGAGGCACCATTTTATTTGCTGTTTCCCACTAACTTGGGATGCTCAGCTATATTTTGTTACAATGAGAGTGACAAGTCACTTCCTCTTTCTGGGCCTCAATTTCTTCCTTTAAATTTGAGGGTCTTGAACTAGGTGATCTCAGACATGCTAAATAAGTTGGTGTGCTGCTGTCTCTTCTAGTGCTCATGTTCTGTGATATCTGTCATCTTCTATGAGTGGTATTGCTTTAAATAGACTTGGTAGCACTGCTAAAGCCTCACTGTGGTCTCAGGTACCCTTGGCTATGCCAGTCTACCCTGCAGCCTTCTCTTTTGTTAAGATATCTGACCCTTTATCCAGAAATGGTGTCCAGGAAAGGTAGAGGTAGCAAGGTGGCTGGAAAGAAGCCAGATTCATTCCCTGCTGGTATCTAGGAGTGAGATTGACTGCAGTGTGCTTCCCCAGTTTGTTGTATGTCATACCACCTCTGGTGACTTGCCTCATTTGTGGGGAATTGGTCAGCTACTGGTAGGCCTAAAATGCGTGTCTTCCATACAGAATACTCACAAATGCTGGTCAGATGAACTCTAATCTGTTTAACTCAGGGTTCAAAGTGATTACAGAGATCAATAGACAAGATTTCTTTTTTATCTTATTTTATTAAAAGAAATTGTTTTAAAAATTCTTTCACTGTGGGACAGTAGAAAGTGTCCAGGATTTGGAGTCAAAGAAACTTGTATTTAATCCAGGCTCTGCTCCTTCTTACTTTTGTGACTCAAGAATGAGTTATTGGGGCAGCTAGGTGGTGCAGTGAATAGAGCACTGGCTCTGTAGTCAGGAGGATCTGAGTTCAAATATGGCCTCAGACACTTGACACTTAACTAGCTGTGTGACCTTGGGCAACTCACTTAACCCTAATTGCCTTACTTTCCCCTCTCAAAAGAAAGAGTGAGTTATTTCATCTCTCTGAACCTCCATTTCAGTCCTCTTCCTTAAAGGAGGCTGTTGGAATAGGGAATAAATACTCAGGTAGCTTCCACTTTGAAAATCTGTAATCCTATCTTCTTAAATAATTGAGAATTAAGGATATAAATATCAAAATCTCTTTTTAAAAGTATTCCTAGGGGCAGCTAGGGTGGTGCAATGGATAGAGTACCAACCCTGGAGTCAGGAGGCTCTGAGTTCAAATATGGCCTCAGACACTTACTAGCTATGTGTTCCTGGGCAAGTAGCTTAACCTCCATTGACTTCAAAAAATCAAAACAAAAAAGCATTCCTATTCTGTTTTTATAAAGGTTGTTTTACTTTGAAAACTTTACTCATTTACTTGTTTTAATTTAATCGAAGGTCCACAGTCTCCGTTTCATCACATTCTTCCCAAGTGTAAGTTGGCCAGAGACCTCAAGGAAGCTTATGACAGGTAAGCGATATTCCTCAACCAACTTGAAAAAAGCGTAATCGAGCTGCCCCTTCAATTAGTCACCTCTGTGTATCTTGCTTGTTATTTGGCCTTTCGTAGTCCTCATTTAAGTAGCTGCCATTGTGTATAAGCCTCTTCATTAGCAATAGCTAGTGACCTTGTAGAGACATGGTATGGTGCCTGGCACCATCGGTGCCACTAAGCATGGTGCTTAACAAGTGCTACATGACTTGTAGAAATAGGAGGAAGACCCAGATTCTAATTTTAGTTCTGCTACTGACCTGTAGTTTTAGCCTTAAAGTATACTTCTCCTCTTGTCATGTTCCTCCTTTGTAAAACAAAAGGTTTGGCTTAGATACTCTATAAAATCCCTTCCAGATGTACCACATTCCATTGTGACTCTGACAGCATGGTACAATGGAAAACATTGGGCCAGGACTCAGGAAACCTAGGTTCTGATCCTTGTTCTGCTCTTATCTAACTATGTGACCTTAAGGACATCACTTAGCCTCTCTGGTCCTCGGTTTCCAGTGCTGTAAAATGAGATGGTTGTACTAAATTATCTCTAAGGTCACTTTAGCTCTGGCAGTCTATGATTCTGCTTTAATTTGTCTCAGAAATTTTTCCTGAATTTTGTAGGTAAGTTAGAATAAGATTATCTTGTACTGTGTTTTCATCAGCATATCCTCAGGCGGGCTAATCTTGGTAGCCAGGACCATTCCTGCATAAATATATAAATACAGTCTATTTAACTACTTTGCAATCAATGGGCTTCTATTTAGTTTCATTTTTTTCCTACAACAAAAAATGTGGCTATGGATATTTTGGTATACATGGGACCTTTGTTTACATCTTTGACCTTGTGGAATTCATGCCCAGTAGCATGTTGCCCAAACCAAAGGTTATGAACTAAATTTTTGTTGACATACTTTTTACATATTTCTGTTAGCAGTTAGTGTGCCAGACTTCCTTCAACCCCTCCATCACTGATTATTTCTTTTTTTATTTTTGCCAACTTAATAATAAATCAAAAGGGATTTATTAAGGGCTTTCTTTGTTATTCAGGCATACAAAGACAAAATAAAAAACAGCCCTTGCCCTTAAGAAGCTTAAGGAGTTAGGGGCGCTTAGGTGGTGCATTGAGTAAAGTGCTGGCCCTGGAGTCGGGAGGACCCGAGTTCAGTTCCGGCTTAAGACACTTAACACCTACACAAAAATACTAGCTGTGTAACCTTGAGCAAGCTACTTAACCCCAATTGCCCTCCAAAAAAAGGCAAAAAAAAAAAAAAAGAAGCTTAAGGAGATAGTTTAATTGAGTGGTTTAATTTGCATTTCTCTTGTTAGTGACCTGGACCTTTTTTACATAGTTGTTGATATTTGTATTTCTCCTTCTGAAAACTATTTGTTCATATCCTTTGTCCACTTATCTGTGGAGAAATGGCTCTTGGTCCTTGTGTATTAAAGTCATTTCTCCATGTACCCCTTACATTTTCTTACAGCTCTTGATCATGTGATCCTTTGGAAGTAAAATAAATGCAGAAGGATTTCAGAGAAGGACTGATGACAGCTGCTATTTTTTCTGATACCTTCTGGGGAACATAGGGTGCTCCCTAAATACCTTATTCATCCTTATGTCTTCTGAGGGAGGGAAGGGAGAGAGAGATATTATTATCTCTTGTTTACAGATGAGGGAAAACTAAATTGCCCCAAATGAAACAGTAATAGTGGAGTCAGGACAAGACTCTGGAGTGTCCAGTTCCCTCTAGTGCTCGGCCCCCTAGCTCCTAGAAGCAGCTCTGAGGGGTCACTGTTGAACTTGTGGACCTGAAACAAAGGAGCTTTCTCCATTCTTGATCTGTTTGTTGATGTGAGAGATTAATCAAACTGTATGAAACTCTTTTTATATTTTAATTTCAGGTCCCACAAATGATTGTTATAATTGGAAGATTTTTGACCCTCATGCAAGGAATTTTTGAGCCCTCCTCTTACTCCTGAGCTTCTGAAAAGCTGTTAGTGCAGTTGAGCCTTTAGGACAATTTGCATTTCATGTTTGATTCAGCTCAGTATTTGATACATTGTCACTGGGAAAAGATCTGGAAGATCCTGCCCCCAAAGAGTGCAGAGAAAAACTGTAATAAATCAGAATATGATCGGTGCAGAGGAAGGATCTAGTGATGAGAACATGCTGTGAGAGATTGGAAGAGAAAACTTCCAGCTGTGGTGGAGACAGATCAGGGAGTTTCACAGAGGAGGGGCAGCTGCGCTGAAGCTCAAAGGAAGGGGAAAATGTCAGTACATGGAAGTTGTCTTTAGGACAGGACTGTTGGTGGTCCCAGAACACAACATAACATGCTAGAGATTTTCTTGCTTTGAAATTCTTTCTTTATTTTGAGTAATAATTGCTATCTTTTACATAGGGCCTACTGTGTACATAACCCTGGAAGGCAGGTGTTAATATCACCCCCATTTCACAGATGAAGAAATCATGGCACACAGAGGTGAAGTGACTTGCCCAGGATCACATAGCTAGGAAGTCTCTGAGGCCAGGTTTGAGCTCAGGTCCTGACTCCAGTCTTGATGCTCTGTTTCACCCAGCTGCCCCTTTTGCCTTTTTACCCCAACATTCACAGGAGAACCTGGCACGTAGCAAGTGCTTAATAAATTATTTTTACATGCATGCATGTGTTCATTCATTCGTTAGGTGAGATGAACCCACTAGTCTGGAGATCCTTGGGAAGTAAGGAGGAAGGAAGGGGCAGCCAGTGGTTCTCAACAGGCAGAGGTGTGAGGTCATCTGGGTCTGACCAAGGGAGCATGCGGGTCAGAGGAGAGCTCTGCCCCCTCCAACCTGCGGGTCCTCAGGCCATCCGCTCAGCTCTCGCCTCAGTGTACCTGTGGATCTATAATGCCCCTTCCTATTCGAAGTCTATGCCACCTCTAAGACTGGCTCTAATTAAAAATCTTGTAAACAGGTGACTTCCAGCTCCTTTCTGAGGAAGTGTGTCTCAAACCTGATTGATGGTGGAAAAATTAAAGTGATTAAGCCCCTGGAGGATTCCTCTGTTGGGTCAGCTGTTTACTGTGGAGTGTGGAGGGCGTGGCCAAAATGGTGATCAAAGCTTAGAGTTTCTGGAGGGACCCCTGGGTACTTACAGTAGCACAGCGCCATCTAGTGGCGGCCTCCTTGAACTCACAGCCGAAACTTCACTAACTGACAGAGATCTATGTCATTGTAAACTATCAAACGGACCATAGTATTTTAGAGCTGGGATGGAACTTACAGACCCATCTAATCCAAATCCTTTATTGTACAGAGGAGGAAACTGAGGCTCAGGGACAGGCTTTGATTTACATAGGTGTTACCTAAGCAGGTCATAGCAGAGCCTAGATCTCAACATGGGTCTCAGGACTCCAAATCCAAAGCTTATTCCGATATGCACTGGCACTTTTTTAAATTTACCCAATTAGGGTAAAGGCCCTCTGTGTTCCCAAAACTGTCTTTTTTCTGTGTTAGGGCTCTATCCTCATCTTGCCTACTCCTGAATGTCATCTATTATACATATATATGTATGTATGTGTGCATCTGTATATCATGTATATAACATTTGTATATGACGTGTTATCTTGAATACAGACACATACACACATTCTCAGTGTTCTCAGTGAATGAAATTGAAAGCATTAAAGTTTTTGCTTTATGGACCCTGGATTATACCAATGGCTCTTTTGAAGTGCTAGGCTTGAGTTTCAGAGTTCCCTTGGAACCCCAGTGCCAATCAAATCTAAGAGTTGTAAGGAAAGACCTGAGCTCAGACTGTTAACAGAAGACCATTATAATCAATAGTAAAGCTGTTTTGAGTATGGACAGTTTTCTGCTGGGGATCTCTGGTAAGTATAATGTATTAGAAAGGGTTCTCTGGGTATCATGGGGCAACCCACTTGAGTTCACTGCGCTTCTCAGTTTCTTCAGCTGTAAAATGGAAGTGACTACACTAGGTGAACTCCTACATTCCTTCCTGTTCTGCATTCTGTGATTCTCTTGTGTTTTCCTGGGGTAGTCAGGAAATGCTTGTCTCCCCCTGCCCTGCTCCCCACTCTGGGGGCAAATATTCTTTGAGGCCCTGTATTTCATTAGTACAACTGAAAACCTGATTTGCTTCTAATATATAAAGAGGTGTAGAGTGTGTGGCATTGTGGAAGGAACCGTGGTCAGAAGATCTGGATTGAATGTGCCCTCTTAAACTTGGCTGGCTGAGGGGAAGCAAGTCAACTTAGGTCCCTGAGCTTCCGCAGGAGCAAAAGAGGGATCATGATACTCATACTACCTGCCTGCCTCTGAAAGCGCTTCATTAACCTTTAAGTGCTATATAAATGTGAGGTATCATTGATTTCTAGATGGAGAAGAATGACTGCTCCTTATCCATTTCCTTGTTGTTACTCTTTTTTTTTTTTTTTTTTTTTTTTTTTGGGGGGTGTTGGGGTTAATTAATTTCCCCAAGGTCACCCGCCTAGTTTTTTGTTTTGGGGGGTTTTTAGTTTGGGACCGGAATATGAATTCGGGGTTTTCCGGCCCACGCCCCTGCTTGTTGTCCC